>NC_136491.1:133712993-134067993 GCF_053919585.1 Euprymna scolopes | reverse complement strand
CAATATCAATAATAATAACAATAATAAGACTGTCGATTGGGAAACCCAAAACCCGCGGACCCTAACCGGACAGACGTCCCAACAAAACACAGATATACATATATATATATATATATATATATATATATATATATATATATATATATATATATATATAAAACACACACACATATATACACACATACACATATACATACACACATACATATACACACACGCACACGCACATCAGTATACACAGAACACATACACACACAGTCAGACCATCCGCAGACGCAGACACACATCCCCATCCACACGTGTCCCCAAATCTCCACAGACGTATACGAGACACATATACATATAGACACCAACATAGACTCATGCATATACCCACATACAAACACATGCATGGACACACAGATACCCGCTCACTCACAACGCATAAAAACACAGCAATACATGCACAAATGCAAAAAACTTTTTAAATAATAATAATAATAAGGTGCCCTTTTACTTCAGTAGTGTCGTAACCCCTTTATATATGAAACAGCGTACTACTCCAGTCCCCACGGGCGTACATATACATACACAACATACATGCATATATACACAGACATCCATACATTCTTGTAATATACATTATTACAATCATCGTATAAGAGACAGCCTATTTTAATAGTTCAGATATATATACATATATATATACATACATATATACATATACATATACATTTATATACATACACACATATACACATATACACATATACACACATATATATACACACATGCATACAGATACATACATGAATACACTTATACATACATATTTACACAAGATACAAACATATATATACGTACACTGCCACCAAATGATACATCTAAAATAGAAATAGAAATGAACTCATTCACTACATAATTCTCTTTTCTATCAAACCCCACACGCAAAGTTATATTACCCGCCCCCACCCGCTTGTTATTTTTCATAAGTTGTACGGTTTTTTACTACATAAAAATTTATACTTCGTAAACATTTATAGTGAATTCAGCTTGAAGTCCATAGGTCTATCCTCATATTTAGTAAGCACTCTTTCGAGGGTTACACAGATATACATAAGATATATAACGATATAACAATAACGTTTATGACAAAAAATAAGAGTATTTAGGTTATATAAACGGAGTATAAAGGGTTATATATTGTAGTACTTACCTTCATCTTTATTCATTCCCCCTAGTTCTTTATTTCCTTTTCTTCTCTTTCACTTTTAATTTTTTTTTTTACTTTTTTATCTATTTAGCTATTTATTTATTTATTTATTATTAGTAGTATTATTTCATTTTATCTTTCTTTCCCTTTATTTTTTATTTCTTTCTTTATTTTTTTTCTACTCACGTATATATACATATACATACAGATCATATACACATACATGCACACACCCAAACATATCCACATGCATACATTATTACGAGGTTCACCTAAACAATCTATTACTCGTTTGGATCAAATATACTTTCATACAGGTATTTATTTAGGTTAGTAATATTATAACTGCTTGAGAAAGTAGAATATTAAGCGAATTATGTAACCCATACGGGTATGATCATAGTTACGATCTCACTTATCCTCTTTTTTTGGGGGGGGAGGTTATTGGATGGGGGATAGTTGTACTCATAGTTGTTCTGATTTTATAATTTAGAGTTCTTTAAGTGCATGTATTCTGAAATGTTTGCAGGATATAGCAGTTTCTTGTTTAATATTTAACAGTTTATCCCCATCTTTAAAACTAGTTATCTCAAGTTTTTCTGATAAGCATAATGGACATGGTGAGTTTAATGAGTGGCAAGTATTGGCCCTTCTAATAATCTTCTATTCTATTCTAGGTGGTTTATTTTCTCTAACTAATTTCCAGTATTATAACGATAAGGAAGTGTCCTTTTCATACGTTTGATTATTCATCGAACGTGTATGTCCATATGTCCATAGAATCTATTTTTGAAAGTCATTTGGGTACTACCTATGTAGAACCTTTCCTCCCTTTTTTAGCTAAGCCGTTGAACAGGGTAAGGAACGATGGTCTTCCCAGGAAAATCAGATCATATATCATCACTAGACGAATTCATAAAGTGATTAAATTCTTCTTTAGTAAGAAAAGAATCCAGGTAGTCATCGATGGTCGTACATCTAAACAATATGATATTATTGCGGGTGTATCTCAGGGGTCGATCCCTGAACCTTTATTATTCCTAATATTCATAAATGACCTGCCTAATAAAATTGTTTTTGAGATGGGTATGTTTGCTGATGATACAATGTTCTATAATAGGAACAAGGGGAAAACAAATGAACACACATCTAAAGAAATGGCAGAAGCACTAGAGGAAGACCTCTACTCTGTAGTGGAATGGGGACAAACATGGATGGTCTCATTCAATATTGCCAAGACTAAGCTTTCTTTCCTTCAATAATTACAAGATACCTCTACTATCAGTAGCAATGGCAAAAAAAAACGCACCACCTGAAAGTACTTCGTTTAAACTCCTTGGCTTAACTTCACAGGGAACATAAGTTAAAACAGATGCATTGAGAGAATTGCCAAGGCGACTGCAAAGGTGGACGCTCTCTGCCGTGCTAGAAAGCTACTTACGCTTGAAAGTATCCTTTACCTCTATAAGGCAACCATTCACCCATGTATGGAGTACCGTTGTCACATTTGGGCTAGCGCATCTGCTACGTCTCTCCTTTCTAAACAGGGTTCAAAAGAGAGTCGCCAACCTGATAGGTCATGAACTGTCATCTTAGCTTCAGCCTCTGTCCCATCGTCGAAATGTTGCATCCCTCTGCCTGTTCTACAAGTATTTTAATGGCAAATGCTCTAACGGACTACAAGCACTTGTACCCACTCGACATAAATACCCCCGACAAACCCGACAAGCAGCAAAGTCCCACCCCTACACAGTAGAGATCCCTAGATGTAAGAAAACCTTCTACTCTAATAAATTCTTCCCCAGAACTGCTAGACTTTGGAACTCCGTTCCGGGTTCATGCTTCCCCCACTATACTGACATGCAAAAGTTCAAGTGTAATGTGAACACACATCTTGCTACTCATCTCCCTTCATAATACCCCTGCAACTTATGCCCCTGATAGTAGCCCCCTACTTCAAAGTGGCACTATGCCTTGTTTGGGGTGAGAATTTTTTTTTTCATTTCCTCTAAACAGAAACGTTTATTTCGAACGCGCCTCTGTCATGTCAAAGAATCTACAGTTGATTTTATATGCATAGTCTTTCGGCTCGTGGGAAAATAAAACTTCTCAAATACATTTGTGGTGTAAAGTGTTAACTTTGGTTCAAATTGCCTGTTTTTTTCTTTCACTGGATTATTTTGATTACCGATTATCGATACTTCTCGAAGACATTCCGATACAAAATCTAACGAAGAATACTGCCAGACACACGGATTTCCTTCATGTTAAATTTCGTATTAACTGGCCCAGCTTTTATCGAGTCATTAGAGAACGAACTCACAGACACAAAGACAATGTTACTATTATATAATAGTAGATATATTTTCAAGAGCGATGAATCCAAACATGACCATTCTAAAGTCAAAATAAGAATGGACCGACCTATTATAACACGTTTGTGTAGTGTCGCAAAGCATTCCAAAATACCATTCGAGCCAACAATTCAGTGCCTGAAAATTGATAATGTAATGTTTTAAAGGAAATATCGATTTAATTTATGAAATGCCATAGGACGAAATTTATAAAATAAAACAGCTCTTGGCATATGTTTATATTCGGTCGATATTTTTCCTGGAATTTTTTCGACATTTAGTAGTAAATATATATTTTTTAAATAAGCTGTACAATTAATATTGTTTTGCTTGAAAAGTTTGTTTTGTCTACTGCAAATCTATTTGAGATTAAACTTTATTTTTGTGACGCCTGCATAGTTTCTCCATGATATTTTTGGTTCTTAATTCAAAATCACTAAAACTACACTGCAGTCTTTAGCTTCTAATTGCCAGCAAAAATAGAAAAAAAAAGAAAAATGTATAAAGAAGTGAAAAAAAAAATCCCAAAATCCGCAATTTCACATCACGTGATGACTTCACACTAAAACATTTGTTCATGCTTTTTTAAGTTAAAATAATAACCAGCAAAATAAGATGTTATCACAAAAATAGTAATTGAAAACAAAAAACAGATTTGTTTTTTAAATATTATTATTCATATCTAGAAAGAAAACTATCCAATTATTTAACTTCTTTATTTTATTCTTCATTTTTCACTATTAAACATTTATTTTATGCCCTGTCGCCTTAAAAGTAAAGGACAATATAGTAATCGATAGTAATAGAAGTTCGGTAAATTTGTTAACTTAAGTGGAACGGCTCATCAGAAACTTGTTCACGTTGGACTTGAAGACAACCATATTATAGACAGCTGGAAAGCAGGAAAACGGAAGACAATTTCACAGGCGTGCAGTTCTAAGAAAGAAGCTTTGATCATGGAATCTATGTTTAGGTTTAGGCACAGATAAAGAGTGTGGAAAATTATTGATAATGTTTTCAGCTAGTCTAGTGTTTCTTGTGAAAGTTTGACGAGGGGGGGACCATAGATTGAAGCTCAGTCGAACACTTTCCATGAAAATAACGATAAAGCAGAGACAAACTCGCAACATCTCTTCTGTGAGATAGAGGTTGCAGCGAAGAGAAAAGGATATCTCCCACCAGGCCACGAAGTCTATTTTGAACCCTATCAAGGCAGGACAAGTCTTAGTACTACTACTACTTCTAATAATAATTATAATAATAATAATAAGAAGAAGAAGAAGAAGAAGAAGAAAAAGAAGAAGAAGAAGAAGAAGAACTATTATTATATTTAACACACAGACAATGGTACAAGCATCAACTGGTAGCAATACTTGAAAGTAGAAATAATAAAACCCTATGGGACATGGACGTGCACAGAGATAAACTCATTCAGCAAGGAGACACGATTACATTAGAGTCAACAAGAAGCAAAAGGCGTGGCAGATGGTAGACTTCGCCTTTACAGCACACAACAGAGTGAACATCAAGGAGACGGAGAAGCAAAGCACATACACAGAACTGGCCAGAGAGGTAAACGTTATATGAAAAATGGGGGATGTCAAGATAAAGCGAATAATCGTAAGAACACCAGAAACAATCTCGAGAAACTTCGAAAAAAGAATGTGGAAAATTAGAATCGGGCGGGTGACTGAAAAGTTACAACGGATAGCAAAGTTGAAAACACCTGAAATATTAAGGAAAACCCTTGAATGCAGAAACTAATGCACATGAGTTACAAACGATAACACGCCATATTAGAAATTGTAACAAACTTTAAGTAATAAAAAAAGATAGAGAAACACTCCTAGGAAATAAGAAACCTGAAACTGTATAACCGTAATCTCTTACCCTAAAAAATGTACCGATATCAATTGGTACCATACTAAATAGTCAAAAAGGGTTGATGATGATGGAAAGGCCGAGGAGAAAGAGCACGAACCAGACCTCCATTGAAGAGTGCAAAGAGGATTGAGACCTTAGGGAGGCTTATTACCACCCAAATTTCAGTGATGGTCAATTGTTCTTGCCAGCTAGAAGTCAAAAGAGATAGAGATGGAAATTTGTTGCGACTTCTGCGGAAGTTTCTTTTAGCATAACCTTGAAACCAACGCTGAAAGGGATGAGCACAACTTTGTATTTAGAATATATTTCATTTATCTATTAATATATAATCTGTATTTTGATTGATCTATGGTTATTAATTTACATCACTATCATCTGTTTATTGCTGAATCATCCCTATAGGGAGATGTGACGCATTATTAGCTGGATCTTAAACTGGATGATTCGTGACCTGTTGGGCAAAATTGTACATTAAATACGTAAATACATATAAAATAAATGATATAAATGCGCGTGCACATCAGGGGTCGATCCTTGGACCTTTATTATTCCTGATATTCATAAATAACCTCCTTGATAAAATAGTCTCTGAGATGGGCATATTTGCTGACGACACAACGCCCTATAACGGACACGAGAGGAAAACGAATGAACATGTATGCAAAACAATGACGGGAAACATAGAAGAAGAACTCCGGTCTGTGGTGGAATTGGGACAAAATATGGATGGCCACATTCAATGTTGCCAAGACTAAGCTCCTTTCCTTTCATAACCACAAGAAGCCTTTTTCAACCACTAACAATCATAGCTAATGATGCATTACCTGATAAAACTACGTTCAAAATTTTCGGTTTAACATTCATGAGGAACATGAGTTGGAACAGATACATTAAGTGCATTGCAAAGGCTGCTGCAAAGAAGGTGGGCTCTCTCTACTGTGCTAGAAAGCGACTTACGCCTGAGAGTATTCTGTACTTTTACAAGGCAACCATTCGCCTATGTATGGAGTATTGTTGCCACATTTTGGCTGGTGCATCTGCTACTAGTCTCTCCCTCTTAGACAAGGTTAAAAAAAGTCGCCAACATAATAGGTTCCGCACTATCAGCTTAGCTTCAACCGCTATCCCATCGACGAAATGTTGCATCCGTCTGCCTTTTTTACAAGTACTTTAATGGTAGGTACACCGAGGAACTACAAGCTCTTGCATCCCCTCGACCTTAATACCTTGACAAACCCGACAATCAGCAAAATCCCACCCCTACATAGTAGAAATCACTAGATGTAAGAAAGACTTCTACTCTAATAGTTTTTTTTTCCTCAGGGCTGCTACACTTTTGAATTCCCTTCCAGGTTTATGTTTCCCTGACTTTGCTGACATGCAGAAGTTCAAGTGGAATGTAAACAGACATCTTGCGGCTTAGCTCCATACATAGTTTTCCTACAAATTATGTCCTAGTGCCACTTTAATGTAGCCTCTTACATTAAAGTGGCTCTGTGTCTTGTTTGGGGATGAAAATGCAATTAAAAAAAGGAAAGAAAAGCAAATGTTTTAAGTAACTGCAATGAAGACAACATACAACTCTCCATCGGGTGACGTTTCCATTGTCGGCAAGTACAATTAAAAACTGGACCACAATTTATTTCTTTTTTATTTACGTCTTTTTTTTATTTAACCTATTCCTTTCATCCCATCATTTTCCACCATAAGCAATCCCCTAAAACAGTGTATGTGAAAACAAGTAAACAAACAAGGTCATCGGCGCTTTAATATGATACAATGTATTAACTAAGCTGCAACGCATCTCATACTTCAAACGTCCTCTACGCCGCATCATTTTAATATCCAATCAGATAATTACATGCATTTCATTTTTACTAATCATTCGACATTTGCCAAAGACACAAGTTACTCGGAGATAATGTTTAATGGGGTGGAATAATTGTCAACCGACAGATGAAGAAAATTCTGGGAGTTCCGATGTTTGTTGCCATTGACCTTGAAGGTGATGTTTTAGTTTGCAAGGAAGCAGTCCAGTAGTATATTTTTTCACAAACGGGAATCCCTGTCAATAAAAGCTTCGCCCAGAAGACAAAAGGAAAATAATTTGGTAAAAGTGCATTTTAGGTGCTGAAATTAACAGACTATGTCACTAATTTTAATTTATGCATCTAGCGTGCACTTTTACCTTCTATTTTGCTAAGCCGAGTTCTTGCTGTGAATGCCTAACAAGGCGAAACAAGACGTTAGAGCACAGTCGAACAGCTTTTACGGAAATAACGATAGAGTAGAGGGAGGTTTGTGTAACGTTGTTATTATTTTTAAAATGAACTAAACTTTAGATGTAGAGACTCGCAAAAACATAAAACGCTGACAGAAACATTTTATGCGAAAGAAAAAGTTATTTATTTCATTTGCTTTCACAAGAAAGTCGCCGACACGTATTTACAACCGACACACTATGTTCTCTATTGTATTATATTTTCTGTCAGATAGCAATCCTTTGTTTTTAGCTACAATCAACGGTTGTGTTGCATTAATTCTCTATATGACTCACAGGTGAATCTGCTCGCTTTCGAATGGGTAGAAGGCTATTCGCGTGCTTGCCAAGCGAACCTTCAAAATCGCTATATGTCTGTTCTCTTTTTTTCTTGTCCTCTCACTTTTCCATCTGATCTTGATGCATATATATGCATTTCATTCTGTGGCGTCACGATCACGCTCACGGCTTAAATACTGTCGCGACATTGAATCGGCACGTGAGTCGTCAATATTCGTACTTTTCTGGCTTGTTCATTTAAATGTCGGAGCTAGCAACTACGTTACATGTCTTTTTTTTTACTATAAGAAAAGGGCTTTAGGGAAGAGATGAAATCATCAGGTCCTGAGAGCTAACCTTAAACTTATACCCAAGTAGGCGTATGCAGTTGGAAAATCTCCACTTAAAATTATAAGCATAGTAATCTCAAGTTGTATTCGCCACTATGGAAGTGTAATGACGGTTTTGTCATAGCGATTGTTTTCAGCCAAGTACGTCTTAGGATCGAACATGTCTCAGCTGACATTGATAGAGTTCAAAACCGACCATAACCGAAGAGAAGAGACGTTGCAAGCCTGTCTCTGTTCTATCGTTATTTTCATGGTAAGTGCTCGTCTTAGTTTCAATTTATGGTGTCCTCTCGTCAAACTTTTACAAAAACACTCGTTTAATTTGAAGCCTTATTAATAATGTCACCCACTTTCCATCGGTGCCAAAACGAAAAACCTAAATGTGGATTACATGAGCAGAGCTTTTTTTTTTCTTAGAACTGTCCGCCTGTTGAACTCTGTTCCGCTCGTATTCTTTCCGGCTGATTACAATGTTGTTGTCTTCAAGTCCGAACCAAAACCTTATGAAGAATTCTTGGTAAAATTATTTATAAAAAACTAGATGAATTAAGTGCCATCAGCTAAAATCGAAACAAAAACCAAAACTTATGAAGAATTCGTGGTAAAATTATTTATTACAAGAAATGGAAGTCCATAACAATTAAACGTCTGTCACTCGGATGGAAGTGTGCCACACAAAATAAATAAAACACATGGCATCCTATTAATTTATAGATAAGTCATTTATCTCCCATTCAATGAATATAAGGCGAAATGTTGCAGTCATTTTCGACAACGTATCAATAATAATTAATATGTTCCCGCTATTTCTTACGAGACATATACACTGGTATTCCACATTCAATGACGAGTTCTGTTCATATGCTTGTGTAGGGCATTTGTATTATAATCCAATCTTTAAATCGACTTAATTCAGCAAGTGTATCTCAGAGTATCCACATCAGCCTGGATTTTTACTGGAGGAAATCCAAGAGTGAAAAATGAGTACTTTGGATTGTAAGATATTTCAAATTATTTCAGTCAAGAAAGATATCCCCTTCACTATCAGAGAGATACGTTAATGTGAGTATCAGAACAGATACCCCACTTTACCCCAACCTGTTTGCATGTCTGTGTAAGTTAGAGAAACATATCAAATCAGTAATTAAGAAAAAAGAAAGGTCGGCTTAAAAATAGATTCCGTTTTACCAGAAAATAAAATTTATTAAAAAAACAGGTATCTATCACACTAAATAATATGTGGTGTTTCCCGGTATTTATATGATGTTTTCATTTTTGTTTCGTATAAATTATAAATTCTATCGAAGTATGTGCATTGACTGATCGACAAGAGATAGGTTAAAATGTAGCATCAGATCAGATACTGCACTTTGCTCCTAGCGTTTCTCCGAAGTATTTATATTTTCATTTCCGTTTCTCATTTATTTTAATATTAGCCTAGGTGGCCGGCGTTACCCGGATGTTTGGAAGTGTGTGTCGAGCAAATAAAAAAAAAGTATCGAGCAGGCGAAGGAAAAAAGACGAAGGAAAAAATGTGACGTTTTTGCTGTTACGTCCATCGCCAAACCGGAGTGGCGAAGGTTTAAATTAAGACTAGTCAATTAAAAATAGGGGCTGACTTTCGAAAATATCGGGGAAAAAGTGACCGCTCCCTGTAAAAAGGTGCCTATTTTAGGGTGAAGAAATTGATGTTTTTAGCCAAGTTTCGATATTTTTTGTTTGAAGGGTCGAACTTTAAAATGATACCGATCTCATGAAAATCCATTGCTTCTGTCGAAAGTTTAGGCAGACCTATATACATACATTTAAACAGAGAGTTGAGATTTATATTATAAATTTGCCGAATACTTCGTGCTTCGCTGAGCGAACACACAAAATTTGAAATGTAGCGTCTTCTCCTAGCCACAAAAAAACATTGATTATAATTTAGAAGATGTTATTGTTCAGATCATAAGCATGTTTATTTCACATCCATCGCATGTGAACTATCGATCAGATGATTGTGTAAACGTTTTTCCCATTACTAGTGTTTTTGTTTAGAGTGTGACAGGTGGCGTAAGTAGAAGAATTCAAAGTTTATCACGGTTCATTTGAGGCGCACCTATTCAATAAAATACGTTAAATTGGCAATCGTGTATTTATAGACAACCCCACAGCAAGATGTTTCCAGGCGTACGGTTATTTTACACGTCAGTGCATGGATCAGCTCTTAAACGTATCCGTTTATTTGTGTAATCGATAATAAATTAACGATTTGTATGAGAAGCTTTTGAATGATATAATTATGCTCTTGACCAGCCTCTTTTGAAGACCGACCCAAAGTGTCGCCCCAGGGAAATATAGCCATTCAAACATATGTTGCGTATTATTTAGCAGTAGCATAATTCAAAAGAAAAAGCCTGCCTCTGCTATATTGTTATGTCCATGGAATATGCTCGGCCGAGCTTCAATCTATGGTCTCCTCTGCAGAACTTTCACAAGAGAACTCGTCTAGTTACAATCACTATGAATAATTTTCCTCACTCTCTATCTGTGAACAATCGATGCATAACACATGCTGTCGGGATCGTAGTCGGAGAACATACGTAAAAAATATACATGTAAATATGACTTCTATTTATGTTAGATGTATTTATGTGTCTAAGCTTCTGTTATATAGAACACTGTCGGAGCAATGCTAAGTAACCTGACTGATTATTATTATTATCATCGTGTGCTGATGTTTGGAAAATATATATCGAAACGAATTAGATATTTTACAGATAAAATATTTGTGATAGAAATGTATTGGGAATGTTAACGTTGAATTGTTAATACAAACAGGAATAAACAAAATACGTAACAAAGATGGATCAACAGATTTGTTTTTTAATTTTCTACATGAGTTAATGATGCAATGAGATAGTTTAGAAATACACGAGAGTTTTAGAATGGAATTAGTCTGAGCATGAGAGTTGGAAGTTAGCATGAAAGATATCGTCTCCGCGTTTGGGAGCTGGGAAAAACGCGATCTTAGCATAATGTAGAACTAAAATGCCTTGCAATTCCGATGGTAAATCGAGAATAAAGTTTGCATAAAATGAACTTGGTATTTGTCGTTCCTTCTCAAGAGTGATATTTGATTCAGGACTGTAAGAAACAGACCAGAAGAGTGAGAGACCTCTTCGTCCCCATGAAAATAGCATGTTTTTCCTTTATCTGGACCAAGTAGACAAATATGTTTATTCGTTTTTGTAAAAGACTGTCCCATGTACGAGGGGCGTGCAATAAGTAATGCCTCTGACCCACTTACAGTTGTCTGATCTAGCTGAAATTTTGCACGTGCAATGATTTATATCTCTACGGGCTATGTGGCAAAGTACAGCTCAAAACAAATTGTGGTTTCTGGTTTACAGGTGTTTAAACTGACCCTCTACCCTCTGCGGCGAAGGTCATCAACTCCCTGTATTTCCTCCTACAACAGACAACACACTATTCAACATACAAATATCTGTGCACGAGGTCCCCAAACTAATCAAGAACCTTGATTCCAGTAAAGCAACTGGCCCAGACGGTCTTTCAATTATAGTGTTGAAAAAGCTTCGACCAGAACTTTCCCCCATACTTACAAAACTGTTTAAGCGTTGCCTTAAGTGCTTTCCAACACCCTGGAAACCCTCGTCAGTATGCTCTATATTTAAGAACTCAGGTGATAAGTCATCCCCTTCTCAGTACAGACCAATGAGTCTCTTGTGTGTCATGAGTAAGTTACTGAAATTCATATTAGATAAAGAAGTAGTCAACCACCTCAGCAGAAATAACCTCCTTAGTGACATGCAATATGGTTTCCGTTCTGCTAGATCTACAGCTGATGTGCTGACAGTTATATCCCATAGGATTAGTGAATCTCTCAACAAAGGCTTCCTTTCTAGGGCAACTGCTCTTGACATATCAAAGGCCTTCGATAAGGTTTGGCATAAAGGCCTACTTCACAAGATTTCCAGCTAAGGTATAACTGGAAATGTTTTCTCAATAATTAAATCATTTCTCTCTGATAGGTTTATAAGAGTAGTGGTTGATGGGCAGTAATCAGAGGCCCACAGTATTAATGATGGAGTCCGTCAGGGGTCCATCCTGGGCCCAACTCTCTTCCTGATCTACATCAATGATCTTCCAAAACACATACTTAAATCATTCGTTGGCATCTATGCTGATGACACGACCATCTACGGCAACACATCAAAGGCAGTAAATGACAAAGTTCTTTCTGATTCTCTCTCCTCTAATCTTGAGCACGTGGTTCAGTGGGGGAAGAGATGGCTGGTTACTTTTAATGCAGCTTAAACCAAGCTCCTAACTTTACATCATCAACGCTCTGTCCTCATCTGGCATCAATTGAAATGGATGGCTCTCGTCTTGGGGGGGGGGGCTTCATGTTTTGACAAGCTCCTGGGTTTGACCTTTACTCTTGATCTGAAATGGAACACGTATATCAAGTCTGTTATCCGGGCCGCTGGGAAAATGGTGGGATCCTTCTACCGCTCCAGAAGATATATCATTACTGATGAATTCGCTATCTGTATAAAAGCCAAGTACGTCCAAACATGGAGTACTGCTGCCACATTTGGGCTGGAGCTTCAAAAAACAGCCTATCCTGCCTTGACAAAGTACAAAATAGACTTCGTGGCTTAGTGAGGGGTGCTCTCTTCTCTTCCCTGCAACCTCTCTCCCACAGAAGAGACGTTGCGAACCTGTCTTTATTTTATCGTTATTTCCATGGCAAGTGCTCGTCCTAGCTCCAATTTCTCGTCCCCCCTCGCCTATCCTTCATGATAAACATCCGTCCATATATTTGTATAATCAATATATTTTTCTGTGATTTATTTTAATTTAAAGTTCGCTGCCGCTAAAAGCACACTTTATTTGTTTATATAGTTAGAAAAACTGAAGGCTCGTCATTTTTGGATAATTTTAATCATATTGGGAAACCAATGTTTTGTAAATCTGATGAATTAGATACAACAGCACGAAGGTCACACTTAGTTGAAGGTCATAGTCAATATCAAGCATTGTTCTGAACAGCATTAGATCTAATTATACTGAAAATAATATCCAATCATAAATATTTATTGTATTCATACTTGTGATCACCACAATACCGCATTCACGCTATGTGTTGTGATAAGCAAAATGCCGTCCTAACGTTTGAACTCTATTTATTGAGAACATTATAGAAAGAAAAACATTAGCTTTAATCTAAATATTCACAGCAAACACTCATTTACCTATAACCACTGTCAACATATTTTAAAACATAAAGACATGTTAAACGCCCACTTCAAACGAAATACAGATCCTTTTAAAGTAAAACGGAAAATTCTCTTTAAAAGCTGAACATTAACATTTTTTATGACGGGTAATAAAAGAAGCTAATAAAAGCTAAAATTATACTCGGCCTTTTCTTTCGACTATTTACCTATCAAATAGATAATCCTACAATGATTTCAACCCACTCGTGAATACACGGGTTTACAACAGCAGTAACTATGTTTACATAACAAATGTAGTATATTTACAGAAATTGAATAAAAAAGTTCATCAGATAATGATAGGAATAAATAAAACGATTAACGTTGTGATCTCGTAATAACAGAGTTGTGTATATTAATTTAAGCTGGAACTATCGGATGAGGTCAGACATCAAATATAATGATGATCTTGTTTGCGATCAACCGATTATTTGCTGACGTTAATTATATTGGTTAGGATTGATTTTTAAACAAAACAGTGTTTAATTATAAAAATTATTAGAAAAAAAAATGACAAAATGTTAAAAACAAATATGACATTCAATTGTAATCGATTGTCTAAACGTTCTGCTTTACGAATAAATACGTTATTGATTTAAGATATGGCAGATACGTAGAGTACTGGCATAGGGTATTGTCTGTAATATAAAGACAAAAGTACTAAAAATTAATGGAGTATATTGTTCTTAGTTTGTTTTATCCTCATTTTAGTCAGGTCTTCATATCTTCAAATTTAAAATAGGCCCGAGGAAATTTTAATTTGTCTGATGCAGTATTCGTAGAACATGCAACGTGAACAATTCAACTATAAATAATAAAACATGATACATAAAACGTATTATTATACTACTGTTTTCATCTTTGATTTTATTATTGTTATTTTCTCAACGTTTCAGTCGATGTAACATCCGATCTTTTACAGATACATGCTGCCGAACTTGGAGATCTCTCTGTAAAACGCAGTAAACTTTCTGCTCTCGAACTCGGGAGTATGCACGGTATTTCGAACGGAACTATTAATGTACCTATTTACTATGCCTCCCCACGGGACAGAGTTAGACACCAGGGTCGTTTTTTAACGTGGAGAAAAGGTACAAAAATAAAAATTGTCTCAGTCGTGAAGGATTTCTCCTCCACCGAAAGAGAACAAGAAATGGAAGTGCAGCATCTGGAGAACAGGTACTACACTTTGATCTTGACCAAAAGGCCAAGGAAGATAATCCACAGGATAAGCGTGTTTTCGTTCCGTCAGCCATAACTGAGTAAGACTCCTAAGTAATTCGCAATTGTATATTACCAATACTTTATGGTCAAATATATAATTTTTTGTTAGATGGGCATTAAATATTCGTATTTTTTCATCCTTGTGCATACCCACGACTAATGAGTAAAATAATTGGTAAAATCAAATTACACTTTTCTGGAGATTGTAGATTCAGTCCCCAGTGCGGAGGACACTCAAACTACAATTGCGAATTACTTAGGAATTTTAGTCACGACGAGGAACATTTGATCATCCTGTAGGGTAGGGTAGGGTAGGGTAGGGTAGGGTAGGGTGAGGGAATTATCATCGGTGAGTACGGATATGGCTGATAAGCCCAATCTTTGCATGAAAAGTGTTATTGCAGTGGGAACAGGGAATCATTGCAGATGTCGAGGGTTTCAAAACATTGTCCTTCCTGTCCTTTCTGCGCTTCTCTACAGTAACCTTTCAGTAGCTTTCATATTTGCAAGCGCCGTCATGAACAGGAGACCGCCATTTGGCTCTTTCTAAAGCTGTCTGCTTCCCATGATGAGGTATCTACGTTGAAGGCCTTCAGTGATGCCTTCAGAGTGTCTTTAAATCATTTTCTTTGGCCGCCATGGGAGCGCTTTCCATGTTGGAGCTCAGCAAACAGAAGCTTTTTGGGTAGTCTGTAGTCTGGCACGGCCTATATCAAACAGTTTCCTCAGTCTGGTGGGGTGGAAGTGATTTAATTTTCTAGCGTGTCGTTGGCAGACAGTCAACGACTTACATCCATAGGGTAAGGTGGTGAGTATGACAGCTTTATAGACTTTGATCTTTGTTATGGAGATGATGCCTCTTCTGTCCCATACATTCTTGTGAAGTCTGCCAAAACGCAGCGCTTGCTTTAGCGAGTCTGATGTTGATTTCATCATCAATTACTACATTGCGGGAGAGCGTTAACTTGTCAACTGCATTGAGTCTTTGCACCCGATTGAAATGTAGGGTTCTGCATATGGTTATATATATGTATGTATATATATATATATATATATATATATATATATATATATATATATATATATATATATTTGCCAAAGTGATCTTTTTACTTTTATTTTCGCATGATTCGATTATATTACAGAGCCTGTGAAAACAAATGTGATTTTTCCTTGCATGCAGATATCAGTTGTACTAACTAACCTGGTATGTTCGTCTTGATCCTGTACCCGCATACATAACCAAATGAAACGGGTGAATAACCTCTTTTCACTGCACGTTGTTTAGGCCAATAAATAATGTTAATAAATATTAACTATAAGATTAACATTTATTTGGTTTACAATGTTTATTGTTTCGTTCAATTGGTGGCTTACCGTTTCCCTTTGCTTGTTTTTGTTTTACTGTTGCGTCACTGCTTAACTAAGGCCAAGAGCCAGTCGAGGATATAAAATAATGAGTTTGAAATGACTATCAGCTTTAAGATGCGAAAAACCATGGGAGCACTGGCATCGTTGAAGAATATGAAATTACTTATGAGACGATTTTCATTAAGTATTTGTAAATATAAGAGTTGGAGACGACAAAATTATCATCATCATGGAAGTTCTTCTGCAGCAATGAGTTAAACAGACGGAAAGGACTTTGAACGAAGATTTGCTTTTAAAGATATTGCCTGGCGTTAGACAAATATAAGGAAAATGCCATTCTTTATCCGATGTGATAGAAAACAAGTTCTTGCTGTAGATGTATTACGAGGAGATTGGAGATTAGTTGATTTTTTTTTTAGTTACACTTTGATAATTACATCGGTTTTAATAGAAGTCATTATGTTAATATACTTACAATGTAGATTTTGAGGGGGCAGTTTTCACGAACATATTTAAAATCTTCCTTTTGGGGAGGGGGGTTCCACTTACCTAGAAGCAACTTGTATTTATTTGTAGATAATTTATAGAAAACTTAACAAGAATAGCAAAATAAACCATACAATGTTTATTTATGTCGGTTTATGTTACATGTTTCAGTTTTCACTTCGTTCGCTAGATTTTTATTTGTGTAGCGGGAATGTAACAATATTTCTGGAAATCTTCTACTTTATCAAGTGGTAATCAATTTCATTGTTGCAAGCACAATTATCAGTTTGTACAGAATTGTAATCGCTATGAATCTTGGTTTTACATTAGGTGCATATGACAGAAATGTGTCTAGTGTATAGCCTTGTCGAGATATCAGTTAAATTCACAAGACAAGAAGGAAGTAAGAAAATAAAAGGTTTTATCAAAAATGTATTGGCACTCTAATTGTTATCAGCGTTGCCTGGGCAATATTGGTCATCAATTTAAACATTTGAAAATATGATTATTCAATTATATTTGTCTTATGTGTTAGAATCTATTCCATTTCTATGTTCATAGATAAAAGCTTAAATCTTCATTTTAAGCGTGAGTACATTTTGCATATTTTAAATTACCCTCTAAATCCCATATATCTATATATATGTGTGTGTGTGTGTGTGTGTGTGTGTGTGTGTGCGTGTGTGTGTTGTGTGTATGTGTGCGTGCGTGTGTGTCTAGCCGTATTGAGCACTCTGCTAGATTTCTTTTTTCCAAAAAAAAACTAATTATCTATATATATATAAAAATGTAACTTTTGGTTCGTTCGTAATTAATAGTCTAAATAACTAAATAAATGATTGCTTCGACATTTTGGTATAATATATTTACTGTACTCATGCGTGAATTTATATATCTCTTTTTAATTATAACATTATACTTAATTTTTCTATAATAAATAAGTGGTTTTCTTTGTACCGATAGGCTATTTTTTTTATTTATGGACAATTATTTATCACCGCTTGCCGTCACGTGACCAGTGTTTCCAATTTAGCGGTTTTCCCGCTAGATCTGGAGATTTCGTTTGCAATCTAGCGGGGAATACTAGAAAATCTGGAGATATTTCGCACCCACACACCCGCAATTTTAGATTAAAGAATAAAGAAAAGCGCTTGAAAATACTTTAAAACATAAAATAACCTCATTCATGTAAGTAAAAAACGTAGCATTTATTGCCTTTGGTAACAATTATTTATTGATTATTTGTTTTGTTTTTCACCTTTTTTTCGGCTAATCATTCTTAAATCTCGCTATAAAATGGATTTTTCCAAGTACATTTTAGGGGGGGGTCATTCCAATCTCCGTAGTTTTGTTTAAAATACGATCTAAGCAACCCTCCTTAGTAAAAATTCTAAACAGCAAGAAACAACAGCAAAAAAACAACTTATACCAAACACAGTAGAATTTAATTATCTAACAACCTAAATACTTTTAACATGCTAAAACAAAGTTTGTTTTTTGTTTTTTGTTTTTCTAATTTCCAAATATGTTGTTCAAAGTGGATTTTACACACTGAATAAAAAATGATAATAAACAAATGTCCGCTTATCGCTTAAGGAGTAAGGAGGCTTAATTTCTCAAAAGTTGTAAACAAATGACTAGGTGTATCAGAATTTTTTTATGCATTTTTGACACCCCTAACGCGAAACTGCGAATAAAATAAAAAAAACTCGTAATTTCTCTTTTAAAAGTGGGTTGTTCATTTTCTTTGTGGATTATACTTCCAAATAAACTATTAAAGTTGTATATAAAGTAATAGAACTATTATTTTTTTATTTTTTAAAAAACAGTAATGACCTTAATTGAATTTTACGAGCTCAGTATTTTCAATTTTTAAACTTGAAAAGTCTATCAAAATTTTTCTATTGATTAAATTTTTACGATATTTTCAGGATCAATGTGAAATCTTATGCTCTTTCCAATAAACTAAATATAATATTTTAGACAAACGTTTTTTTTTTATTCAAGTCCCCCCATTTTCAAATGTCTATTAAAAAGTAAATAATTAATTTACTCACCAAAGTTTTATATATCACAAATTGAGGATAAAGATCAATAAATAATATATTCAAATTTAAAACAAAAAAAGTAGTGTTTTTTAGAAATTTACCTGTAAAGTCCGAAGTTTAAAACCTATTTTTAAAAAAATAATGTTGGTTTTTTTGTTTTTTATGAAATCTTGGTCCTTCCTTGAAAAAAATTAGGGCTTGAATTACATTTTTCGAGGAGTTATAAGCTTGGAAAACGGGGTAGAATTATTCAATATTTTTCACGAAATTTCTGACACATCTAACAAATGACTTATCTACCACTAACCCTAAGTTCGAGTTTCACTCCCGAATTTAGAGTTAGTGATAGTCATATATTTTTTATACAATTTTCCAAGAGTGAAGTCCCCAATGGTTAAACGACATGCAACCAGTTAATTGTTGGAAAGACAACTTTTAATAAAAGAAATGAAATAAACATAACTGAAACACAGTTTCAGCACGTAGAAAAGATACTTGAATTTTACTGCATTTGGTATCAGGTATTTTTGTTATTGTTTACAATTTCTCGAATATTAATTATTTTACACAAATGATTGTGTTGTTTCCACTTACTTGCCCCCCCCACAAAAGCCGTCATTCATGATTTTACTTATTTTTACTAATTTTAGACGTTTATTTTATTTAATTGTCAGCATGAACCAACTTTTTAAGATGCAGCATATGCTAACACTTCAGCGAAGTTTACTGTATTTATTTTTTAGCAATCATTAATAACAGAAAGTTTTCCACTTTATTTATTTTTTGCATAATTAATGATGGAAGTATGTTTTCTGTTTTTCTTAACATCTGTTGAAAAAAATAATTTGTACAGTCTCTTGAAAAAAATCAGACTTTTCTCTACTTTCACTTAACTATTAACAATGTTCATATTAAGCATTCATCTGTTCTTTTTATAATAAAAATTCCGTTTTCAAAAAGAAACGCTTTCTGCCAAATGTCTTTTAAAAAAAGTGCAAGTTTTCCTGAAAAAAACCCCAAAAACTTTCACCTAACAAATTATGGTAAAAAATTATTTTTTTTTTTTGTGGGGGACAACTTTTATTGAGAAAAAAATCGCAAATAATAATAAAAGTAAATAAACGAGCAAAATGCAATTGTTCTTGAGGAATGTGTTCCATTTTAACAAACTGAGCCACAGCAACGCGTGGCCGGGTACAGTCATATATGTATACACACACACACACATACATATATATATATATATATATATATATATATATATATATATATATATATATACGAAGTAGATCATCACTTTTTAGAAGTACGAAAATGAATATTAAAATTTAAGAAAGGCAAAACTCACAAAAAGAGAATAAAAGCAGATATCGTGTTTACTTTCTTATATATATATATACACTTGTGCCCGATATTATTCATACCCCTCGGATCTTTGAGATTTCTATAAGAATATTGCTCAAACCAGAAGATAGACAATATTAAAGGGATTTCAAACAATAAATCAAGCATAAGCATTTAATTTAAACTCAGCAAATAAATAAATTATGCAAGTTTGAAGCATTATACTAAGAAAAACAATAATGGCACTAGTTCAAAATTATTCATACCTCTCTTACTAATAGTCAATAGCATGCCCTTTATTCTTAATAACTGCCTGTAACCGTTTTGGATATTTATCAACAAGGTTTTTACAATCATCAACACTGATTTTTGACCATTCTTCAATGCAGTAGTTCTCTTAACCCTCAAATTTCTAGGTTTCCGCTTTTTAACCTCAGTTTTCAATATGTGCCAGAGGATTTCGATAGGGTTCAGGTCAGGACTCTGGCTAGGCCATTCCAAAACATTAATGTGATTATCCTCAAACCATTTCTTGACTATTTTGGCAGTATGGTTTGGATCATTATCCTGTTGAAGGACCCAGTTTGGTCCTAAATGGAGCTTCTCCGCATCCTGTCTAATGTTTTTCTGGAGTATCTCCAAATATTGCTCCTTCTTCATGGTTCCATCTATCTTGACCAAACTACCTGGACAACTAGCCGAAAAGGAGCCCCAAAACATTAGGCTACCACCACCATGTTTCACCGTGGGTATGGTGTTCTTTGGGTTGTAAGCTTCTCCTTTCTTCCTCCAAACGTAAGAAGCATCCATATGGCCAAACAATTCAATTTTTGTTTCGTCAGTCCACAAAATACTTGAGAAAACGGACTCTGGAGAATTCACATGGGTCCTAGCAAACTTTAGACGTGCTGCAAGGCGTTTTCCGGTGTGCAATGGAGTCCTTCTTGGTCTTCTTCCTTTCAGACCATTTTCATGCAGAGTCCTTTGCAATGTTTGCCTTGATATTTTAATGCCAGAAGACTCCAGATTTTCTAAAATGTCCTTAGTAGTGATGGTTGGATTTGCATTAACACTTCTTACAATATTCCTGGTGGCTCTAGCAGACAGTTTCCTTTTCCTTCCTCTACCAATCAAGTTGTTTGTTGTGTGGTGGCTCTGGAATTTTTTGATGATGCTCTGTACTGTTGCTGTAGGGACCTCAAATTTCTTGGAAATTGACTTGTAACCTAAACCATCCTTATGTGAATTCACAATTTTAGTCATAAGATCATTACTAAGCTCTTTTTTCTTCCCCATTCTAATAATTTTTATTCTTTTTTTGGTTTTCAGTTGATATCATTTTAATTTCTGAAAAATGCAAAAAACGAAATGAAATTAATCAAAGGTTGTATAAAAGCATTCAAAATAAGAATCAAACAGGAAACAAACAGTCAGAAACTCGATTAATACTGAAAAAGTAAGGGGGTATGATTATTTTTGAACATTGCAGATTTTATAAATAGCTGTATATTTCTTTTATTACAAGTATCCCGAGATTTTAAAATGACGAAAATGATCAGAAGAGGTTTATTAAGAATATGTATCAATATGGACGTAAACAATAAATTCTTACAAAGTTACACCTAATAAACTCAATTTTCAAGAGGGGGTATGAATAATATCGGGCACAAGTGTATATATATATATATATATATATATATATATATATATATATATATATATATATATATACACCGTGTCTCAACAATGTACACACACTTTGTGTGTTCTATTTTTTTTATTGGCAGAATTTCACTGTGCATGTATGATTCGGGAATGGTTCTGAATTCTTGCACCGAGCCACCATGTCGTTCTACAATGTATATTTCTATTTTTATTTGGTAGTTACTGCTTATCAAGTGTCGGACGTTCATCTTGAATAAGCGTTAATGAATTTTAGGTAGATAGTGAGAAACACCATGATGATCAGTAATGGTGGATCTTCGGTATGCTTTTATTATTTAAAAGGATGGTTCAATGAGAAATTATTTACATTAGACTACAAAACGAATGTTATAGTCAACTGTGAATCAGCTCCACGATATTGTTTTCCAAGGACGGCCAGTTCTAGAAAACAAACTCTGCTCATTGAATTTTCATTTAGTTTTAGGCACAGAAATGAGGGAATTTTTGACAGTTGTTGTAGCTAAATGAGTACTTTTTGCGAAGGTTTTACAATGGCGGATGATGATAGCCTGTTCGCAAAATAAATCTTCTCCCACAAAGAAATGTTTATTTATTTATTATTTATTTATTTTTTTTTGCTGAAAATTTCATAAAATGTACCTTTTATCTATTTGACTATAATGATGTTGTATTGACATGAAGGAAACCAGCGTGCCAATGCAAATATGCCGAAATTAAGCAACGTTAATCCTGGTCAGTACTAAAATGGGTAACCATTCTGGAATTCTACGTACTGCATTTACTCCCCGCTTATCTCGGTGTTATTTCCATTCGTCTCGAACCTTTTCTTGTTATGGAATCAAGCAGCGCAGATTCAGAAGAGGTGCGGTTAGTGATTGCGCAAGCTTACTTCACAATTACATGCACAACTACCCTTACGGGAAGTATCCGTTGTCTCTTGAGTCTAAGCGCATTCATCAATGTTATATTAGCAATAATATTGATATTGCACCACTCAAACTACGCGTGTTGAACTGGCTTCCTCTAAAGGAGGAAGTTTCATGGGAGTACAAAATTCAATAGCGATCCTCAGGGGGAGATAACGACGTTAGGTTTTTGCAGCTCTTGCAAGGAGTTGTCAACGTTCTACACACACTATCTACTTTCCTAAATGGTTATACATGTGGTACTGGCCAGGCTCAACGTTGCTTAACGTCGATGGCCCAACGTGATTGTGACGTATATATAATATTGATATAATATATACTTATTGCGTACGTTCGTTATCGATCTTGTGAAGCACATATTTCTGTATTATGATGACGGTGCGGGGGAAATAAGTCAGATGCTAAAGTCTTTAAAAATTTTTCAAAAGCACGTTCATAAGAGTAGGTTCATTTGGTATCTTTCTTAAGTATTTTGTTAGGTGGAGGTTGTAAGGTTAATATTTTGAGAATAAAACTGTTGTAGCGATTTGAAAATCCCCCGAAAAATTTTTAATCTCGAAAAACTTGTTCTGGTAGGACATCTTTGCTGCTGAAGACGTGGTTGACTTTGGCTTAAGAGTTTTTTTTGTTTCCCCCATCAATTGTGTTTAATTATTGCTGTATATATCATGCATCGACAAATTCACATTTGTCGATACGTGATTTTAGGTAATTTACTACTTCTTTATTGAATACTAAGATCTTATATTATCCATGTTTTTTTTGCAATTGATTCCCCTTCATTTAAAATATCTTCGATAAGCGATAGGCGAGTGAAGAAGATGAGTCAGCTCCTAGTAATAGTCATGTTAAATTGTGTTTATTTGAAATGAGCCATTCTATAATTTAACATCTATCTATCTATCTATCTATATCTATATATATATATATATATATATATATATATATATATGTGTGTAACTACTTCATTTACTCACATAAAATTAATATACAAAAGTATGAATTTATGCGTAAACTTTAAGTATTTACTTCAAAAGTGCTCAATATGTAGGTAGAGCTAGTTAGTAATTTATAAAATATATATGGCGATTAAGCCACACTGAATATTCCGCGTTTCATCCACTATAGGATTCTTCAGGCTTATGCGCATAAGTGGATGAAACGCGGAATATTCAGTGTAGCTTAATCGCCATATATATTTCATAAATTACTAATATATATATATATATATATATATATATATATATATATATATATATATATATATATATATATAGTGGCCCCCTACACCAAAGTGGCAATTTGCCTTGTTCGGGGTGAAAATGTAATAATATATATATATATATATATATATATATATATATATATATATATATTCTGTCTATCTATCCATCTACTAGGAATATTGTCTGTGAGTTCGTTCTCTATAGACTCTAAAACGACGGCCGATTTTTATGAAATTCCACTCAAATGTACTTTATGTGTCTAGCAGGGTTTGTAAATAGGTTTTATATCAGAGAGTCTTAAATAAAGATCGATAATCGAAATAATCTCAGGAAAGAATGAACAGACGATTTTGACTAAAGTTAACATCTTATACAGCCTAAGATCACTCGTGCATTTGAGAAGTTTTATTATGACAGAAGCAGAAAGGTCCGGCAGATAAAATCAACAGTAGGTTCTTATATATGACAGGGGCACGTTTGAAATGAATGTTTCTGTTTAGAGCACAATAAACTTTATGTGACTTTTGTATTTTAAACTTTAATTCAATCCATTACAACCACACAGGTATAAAAGCCCGGCATATAAAATCAATAGTAGAGTCTTTGGTATGACAAGGGTGCGTTAGGAATGAATGTCTCTGATTAGAGCACAATAAAACCATAGTGCTTGACTTTATATTTTAAACTTTAATTCAAGCCCTTATATGTAATAATATTTTTATAACATCAACAGTAGGTTCTCTATATTGCGATGTAGACTATACGGTATTTTGAACTAAGTGACTTGCGAAGCATGTGAAGCTTCTTCTCGATGCAATTCAGTG
Source organism: Euprymna scolopes (assembly GCF_053919585.1). Taxonomy (NCBI): domain Eukaryota; kingdom Metazoa; phylum Mollusca; class Cephalopoda; order Sepiida; family Sepiolidae; genus Euprymna; species Euprymna scolopes. The sequence goes on along the minus strand of NC_136491.1, from coordinate 134,043,251 downwards.
AGTCCCAACACAGAGCGGGCAATCAATTGATTTAATTGAAAACGAGCGATTTCATCGATGTCGATTACAATAAAATATGGGAGTGTGAAACATTCGTTGATCATCATTAAATCTCATGGCAACGTCGGGTCTCACTGCAATTACTGCTAATAAATAAAGAGATAATATATATATATATATATATATATATATATATAATTTATGTTACCATTTATTTTTTTATATAAATTTCTACCTCTGTACATGTTCTTTAATTTTCTACTGTCTATCTTTAGTTTTTACTATCTATTCAGTTTCGTATAGATGCCTCCGTTCAGTCTCAAGAGACAATAGATACCCCCTGTAGTTGCACGTGTAATTGTGAGGCATGGGTTGCGTAATCTCCAACTACGCATCTTCTCAATCGGCACTACTTTAGTTCAATGTAAAGGAGAGGTCCAGGACAACTGAAAATAATGCCAAGATAAGCGGAGAGCACATGCTGCACCTGGAATTCCCAAATGGTCACTCATTTTAGTTTAGGTTCAACGTTGCTTAACTGCGGTGATCTAACGGGAACCGATTTGCCAAAGTGATTATGCCGTACCAGTAATCGTATACTTTCAGTATATTTTAAAAAAAATTAGTAATATTCACACCACAGGGTTTTTTGGGTTTTTTTTTTTTGCATCATTGCTGTTCGTTTTCTTCTGATGCAAAGCATTAAACGATGATCTAACGAGTTTTCTTTACATGTTTATGTTTTTTCTTTATTGATTTGAGTGTTAATTTAAGTTTATTTAAATTTGAATTGTCATCAATTATTTTCTCATAGTTAACGATTCTTTACACCTAAGTCCAATTGTAAAGTTAAAAGAATATTTTTTCGCATTTAATTTTGAAAATGTATCTTCACGTATAGATAATAGGTAATTGTCAGATTTTAAGACATCGTTTTCTCCAGACACAAACCTCAAATGTGTTAGTTTTAACATGAACTATCGAATTTCCTGTGTTACTTATAACAACAATTTTTAAATTTATGTTATTTTTCAATTATTTCCTGATCTACAAAAGTACATGATTTCTTCTTTAAAAAAAATGACTACATAAAAGAGGTGTTTTTTTGGGGCTATGACCATGCAGTTTTGTGTGGGAACACTGTGAACACAAGCAAATAAAATAATGACAATATTAAATGAATTTTAATAATTTTAAATTATAAAATGTTTTTATCAACATAATGTGTTACACAAGATGGTTATAAAATTTTAAAATTTTCGAGATAAATCTATTTGTCAAGGGAGAAAAAGTAATAGAATTGTGTTACAAATTCAGCATCATCATCATGTAGCCCGTCAGTGCTTTATCCTTCGGTGCTGGTATAGTATTCTTTCTGTGTGAAACATCCGGTCACAGGCACTGCATATGTGGGTGCCAGGGTTGTGTCGTCTATAGTGTCTCAGCTCTAAGGCTTCTCCAATCTTTCTCTCTATTTCTTTCTTTCCTTTGTGGAAACTGTTCCGCCAGATACTCCTTTCTTTGGTTTGTTCCTCCCAACTCTCAACATTGATGTTCATTGCCTTCAGGTGCCGCTTTGTTACATCTTTGTAGAGAAGCTTCTGACCTTGCGGATTCTATTTTCCAGTTCCCCGTAGAAGATCATCTTTTGAATTCGATTGTCTTCCATTCTAGTCTGCGAACAGTAGTTCTGTTATCAGCCCCTTCATTGTCTTGGATTTAGCCCTCAGTCTTGCAAGGTTGAACAATTTCCCCATTTATTTGTTTGTCCCTTTATCCACTTCTATGAACTTTACTCCCCTATCTTTATTCTTTGCCTTATATTCCGCACGCACCTCTTTACACCTAACTACAACGCATCCCCAGGATTATCATTACATATCATCCACCATATGTTATCCTCTGAAAATTATCAGTATACTCTTACAAATTCCCACCCAGACCCACCTCATGACTTACCCCTTTAATTCACTTTTGGACCTTCCCCTTCCCTACTAAATTAAAACCCTCGGACACTCCCCATGTAATCCACAATCTAACGTACATCAATCTCATAACATCACGATACAGACATATTGCCATTATAAGAAATGTTATGATATAACTAACTTTGATTAATCCTGCTTATACACCACCGCATTAATTCTTCATCATAATATTACGCCTAAAATCATACACCGTCTCTACATATTGTTAGTGTCTCGGTTACTGCTGTCGATAAAAAAACCTTTAGCGTAAATCCCATGCATAGACACTATACATCTTGCATAGGGACAAAATAGAACCACAACCCAACTACCCCTACACCTCCCCCCGAATCTTAAACACATAAACTACTTACATTATTTAAAACTATCATAGAAACCCTGTACTCCTTTTTACACTAGACTTTATATAATACGCGCCTCTTTTACCTTAGAATTCAATATACTTCCCCCTAACAAAATCAATAATTTTATTAATTTATTTCGTTCCTGATGATTTCCTCGCTAGACGTGGTATAAAGAGTCCCCTTTATCCCCAAACTAAATGTATGTATATCCTTATTAAATAAATGACTCATTCAATATTTTCCAATGTATAGTATTTGTGAATTCATTTTCCACTCCCATTGTCTCCTATATAAGCTCCATTGAAATTTGTTGAGCTTTATATTATCCCGATAAGTCTTCTTTTATAGAAGTGAATTTACACTCATTCTACCTTCGTTATATATCTATATATCTTTAAAAGTGAAAGTGTCTGTCTGTCTGTGTGTGTACATTTCCCTACGAAATAACTCTGTCAATTTTTAGTCTACAGACTCGAAATTTGATATACAGAGTACTGAGATTTTGAAAAATCGATGTGATCGGTTTTTAGCCAGAAATTTGGCGATTAAGGGGTCAGAGTTCAACGATTTGACCTTTAAGAATTTTACCAAACTCCTCCGACAATTTTGGGTCTAAAACCTTGAAATTTTAGATATAGGTTCCTTGGACATGGATCTAACTTAATAACTTGATTTGAGCTAAAAACAATAAATTTTAAGCGGTCATAATAAGGGTCAAATTTTAAACAAATGTTCCGTTTTTTTTTTCGTTTTTTTTTTTTTTTTTTTGCTCAACATACACCTCTAAATATTCGGGCAACGCCCGGCACAAATGCTAGTATATATATATATATATATATATATATATATATATATATATATATATATATATATATATATTTAGAGAGAGAGAGAGATGGATAGATAGATAGATATATAGATAGATATTAATTTTATAGTAATTTATTTATATTTAGAATGACCCATTTATTTCAAGAATGACCCATTTATTTCAGGAATTACCTATTTATTTCAGGAATTACCTATTTATTTCAAGAATTACCCATCTATTTTTAGAATGACCCATATATATAGATTACTATAGATGTATAGAATTACTCATTTTTTAGAATTAAACGTTTATTTTCATAATTACCCATATATTTATAGAATTATCCATTTACTTTTAGAATTACCCATTAATTTTTAGGATTACCTATTAATTTTTAGAATTACCCATTCATTTTTAGAATTACCCATTCATTTTTAGAATTACCCATTCATTTTTAGAATTACCCATTCATTTTTAGAATTACCTATTTTTAGAATTTCTTATTCATATTTATAGTTAACCATTCACTTTTAGAATTATTCATTTATTTTTAATTACCAATTTATTTTTTAGAATTATCCATTTATTTTTAGAATTACCTATTTATTTTTATAATTACCCATTTATTTTTTAATTACCAATTTATTTTAAAATTACTTATTTATTTTATAATAACCCATTTATTTTTATAATCACTATTTATTTTTATAATTACACATTTATTTTTATAGTTATCCATTTATTTTTATAGTTACACATTTATTTTTAGAATTATTAATTTATTCTTCTAATCACCTAGTTGTTTTTTTTTGTTTTTTTTTACATTTTCACCCCAAACAAGGTACATTGCCATTTTGGTGTAGGGGGCTACTATCAGGGGAAACAACTACTGGGGTACTATGTAGGGATTTGGGCAGCAAGATGTCTGTTCACGTTGCACTTGAACTTCTGCACGTCAGTACAGTTGGGGAAGCAGGGACCTGGAATGGAATTCCAAAGTCTAGCGGTTCTGGGGAAGAAACTACTGTAGTAGAAAGATCTTTTACATTTAGGGATCTCTACAGTGTGGGGGTGGGATTTTGCAGCCTGTCAGGTATGTCGATGGTGTTCACGTCGTGGGGGCACGAGTGCTTACAGTTCGTTAGAGCATTCACCATTAAAATACTTGTAGAACAGGCAGAGGGATGCAACATTTCGTCGATGGGACAGTGGCTGAAGCTTAGATGCCAGTCCAGGGCCTATCAGATTTGCGACTCTCTTTTGAACCTTGTCAAGGAGCGAGAGACTAGTAGCCGATGCACGAGCCCAAATATGACAGCAATACTCCATACATGGGCGAATGGTTGCCTTATAGAGGTACATGATACTTTCTGGTGTTAGTAGTTTTCTAGCACGGTAGTGAGAGCCTACATTCTTTGCAGCAGCCTTGGTAATGCCTTCAATGTAATTGTTCCAACTCATGTTTCCTGTGAACGTTAGGCCAAGTAGCTTGAAAGACGTACTCTCAGATAAAGAGTCGTTGGCCATTGCTATAGGTGGTAGAGAGGTTTCTTGTAACTATTGAATGAAACTAGTTTAGTCTTGGTGGCATTGAACGTTGGTCAGTCAGAAGTTTAGCATCTGTAAGGTGATTGACTAGAGCATTGTTAATTAAGGTCTCAAATATTTTGGCAAAATGTGGGAATAATGGGGCGATAATTTAATGGGTCAGTTCTTTCGCCAGAATTTTTGAATACTGGTACCACAGAAGCAGTTTACCAACAGCTCGGAAAGCAAGCTTCATTATGGCATTTGTTGTAGAGTTTGGAGAGAACTGGAGCTACTTCGGCTGAGCACTTTTTAATAGCACAGCTGGGATGAGATCGGGCCCACATGCCTTTGAAGCGTCAAGGTTTTTTTATTTTATTAATTTTGGAATTACTCTTTTATTTTTATAATTACCCAATTTTGTTCTATTGCAGGAGATATGTCTTCTGGTCTTGTGGAGTTGACCGTATTTTTAATTTTAATATTCCTGGTGTTATTATTATATAAACCGATGCTTTCTGTATTTTTATTTGTTTTTCTCTCGGGTCTGCAAATTATGCCTGCTAATGCCACAATTATGACAGGTTTTATTTATAAATGAAGAGTTAGTATCTAAATCTATTCAGAACAAAGATTGTAATATTTTATTTATATTTTTCTTTCTGAAATATCAATATGTGTAATGTAATGGCGAAGATTTATTATTAATTTATATTCGTCTTCTATATTTTGTAACGTTTATGCAAAAGATTTTCTAGTATTAAAAGTTGACTTGATACATTTTTGCGTTAATCGGAGAAACAAGATCCTGTATAATTATTACATATTTAAATATATTTTAATATTTTGCTTAGTTATTTTACTTTATTTATTTATCCCCCAACAAAATGAGGGTGAACCTGTAAATTCACCCTTGTCCGTTCGTCCGTTTGTCCGTTCGTCCATTCATCAGTTCGTCTATCCGCACTTTTCTCAATAACTACGTCTTGGAATTTTTTGGAAATTTTGCACAAACATTTATAATAATAATAATAATAATAATAATAATAATAATAATAATAATAATAATAATAATAATAATAATAAAGCACTAACCAGACCTTAACTGGATAAGTGCGAAGAGAACTGGGACCTTGGGTAAGCTGATTGACTCCCAAATTCTAGTGAAGACCAATGGTCACTATCAACGACAAATCAATAATGAACTGCTGTTGCGATAACACAAACGTATTTACAAAGGATATCGAAAGAGGTGGAGAGTACTGGAAATCTTAGGAAACTTGTGGTCACTCATACTCCAGAGAATATCACAGGTTGTTCTTAAAAAGAAATATTTGATGGCCTGAGTGGAAACTCCCAGTGAATAATAATAATAATAATAATAATAATAATAATAATAATAATAATAATAATAATAGAGAATAACAACTTGAAATGATAAGTCAGCAGCGTGATTTATAAAAACATGTGACTTTCTTCCTTTAATATAGAAATAAATAAAAAAAAACATAACGCGATTGCCCCTTTCCCCCATTAAAATGTACTAACAAATCACATATACATTATCCAAGCACTTGCATTAGCACACACACACCTACACACTCACATAATAGCCCCAAGCAAACATACGTACACTCATACGCTAAGCCATATATATATATATATATATATATATATGGTTGTGTGTCTGCGTGTTTGTTGGTGTGTTTCTATACATATCTACATGTGTCAATCGAGACACGTATTTGTATAAAGGAATTATCGTCGGTCGACATAGAAAAGAAAAGGCAAATACAGAAATGAAAATTACTGACATTATTATTCGGCTTTAACAATGAGAAACAAAACAATGACAAAAACTCATGGTACAAGAAAAAGAAAAAATAGAAAAGTAAAAGAAAAAAACATCAAGAAAAAAAGGTAAGCAAAAAAGAAAATAAACCGAACTGAGTCGCCTTTGCGTCTTTATATAAAAAAAAAAAACCTGTGGATTTGTGCAGCTTGTCTGTCGGTGTCAACCGGAACAACCCAATCCTTCACCCTCTGGACAAACCTTGATTGAGCTTCAGTTTTGATCTATTCGTTTCGGGACCTCTAAGGGATTTCTATCTTTCTCTCTCTACAACTAATAAGATTAGCATTTCTGAAATGGTTCTTCTTCTTCTTCTTCTTCTTCTCTTATTTCCGAGTATATATATATATATATATATATATATATATATATATATATATATATATATATATATATATACTAGCAAAAGTACCCGTCGTTGACTGGGTTCAAAAACAGCCTACAGAAATTGGACTCTGATTTATGAAAGTATGAAACGTTATAAGGAAGGGTTGTAAAGAGATAGCTTCGAATTTGGGGGTATCAAAAACAAATCAAAATATGATGAAAGTAAAAATAAAATAGATAAACCCTACAATTTATTATACCATACCTGTTCACACTGAAACACTTATCACAATATTCTGTGGATCTATATTAAAAATCCTTGTTAAACTTTGTGACATATTTCCATTCTATGGAGGTCAGGTGCGAACGAACACCCCATAATTTTAATATACCATATTTCTTCAAACTGAAACATAATTATCAAAGTATACTTACGCAGATAGATATGAAAAGTCTTTATTAAAGTCTGTGCCTATTTCCATTCTATGGAGGCCAGGCGCGAACGCAGACCCCACAATTTTATTATACCATCCGTATTTAAGTTAAAACATACTTATCAAAGTATTCTTATGTACATCTATATCAAAAACACCTGTAAACGTTTTTTTTTTAATTTTTAATTTTTTTATTTCCATACTTTCTGGACCAGGCGTGAACGCAGATCCCACAATTTTAATGAACCACCGTTCTGCAGGATCAAACATACCAATTCCTGTGTCTCAATACATCTTCTATCATTATATGTAATCAGTTTTTTTTTTAAATAGTCAACCATATAGGAGCCTATTCGTGACCACACACACGTTCAGCTTTATATTATAGATATGCATATATATATATATAAAAATATGTATGAATAAAAAATCAATACGAAAAACATATAAATGTTTATATCTTTTCTGTATATATTTCCTGTGTGTTGACGTGTAGGAAATGTTTCCTTCAAAAGCACATTATTTTCGACCGATGGTTCGATCTTCCTCAGTGTAAATCATATCCATCTATCTATCTATCTATCTATCTATCTCCCTCTCTCTCTCTCTCTCTCTCTCTCTCTCTCTCTCTCTATATATATATATATATATATATATATATATATATATATATATATATATATATATAGCGTATCTTTTCTGTTATTCCTTACGGACAGTTAAATAAAAATTATTTTGTAACTATGCCACACACACGCGCGCGCACACACACACACATATATATATATTTATATATATATATGTGCGTGTGTGTGTGTGTGTGTGTGTGTGTGTGTGTGTGTGTGTGTGTGTGTGTGTGTGTGTGTGATATTGTTCGTTTTCTCCTGACAATATTTGGGGGAAAATCAGCGTTAGAAGACATTATGAACTTGTATAGTGAAACTATGCGCTGAAAAAAAAAGACGAATTTTTTGGCTTATCCTGAAGAAGACACTGTGCAAACGATACATGAACATACATGTTATTCATGACACATCATTATTGCTGCATATTAGGAAACTGCGCATATCATTGTAGTTAGTACGCCAAGTTAACTGATGCTGGGACTGTATTATATTTCCATCGTAATGTGCTGACAATCTATATCGTTACCCTGTTAAATCTCTACCTGTTTTTCCAGTTTTGACAATATTATATCCCGAGAAATGTATTATATATCTATTAGAAATGTCCCTCAGTTTATATGTTTGCTGCATTTTTTAAAGACCAATTCTGATTGTAATTCATTACAGTAGTTAATTATGACAATTTCTCCTATTTATTCATCCTTGGGTTTTAAAAGCCCCCTCTTGAAACTTCCGTATATAGGAAAGCGGCCTTCACAGAAAACTAGAAATGTGGCATTTCATTTGGATTTCTCTTGGTACAAGATGAGAAAAATACCTTATTGATTCGTTGAAGTAATAAACTCGATGCTTAACTTGGTAAAAATTGCTGATATTTTTTTTATTTAAAATGGCGATCAGATCAATAATATAAACAACAAATACTGAATGAGGTCATGGTCAATTTCAAGTGCGCTAAATTTAAGTGTCGTAACTCTGGCTTTTATTGTTGCATCTTTCCGTTATCGTTAACAAATTATTTTTATAGTGACGTATAGAAATTGTATCTTTTTTCTCTCTTTCCTAAACAGATGTTCCAGCTAGGATTTAAAATATTTGTTTTTTTTTTTTTTTTTTTTTACATATGAATCACCACATTATCAAGGCCAAGAGGCCACTCAAGGATAAGGGTTAAAGAGTGTACAGTAGAAATTGGACAATATAGTAATCATTAGAAACGAAAATTTGGTAAATTTGATAACTTATATGGAACGGCTCATCAAGAACTTATTTACTTTAGACTTGAAGACAACCATATTGTAGTCAGCCGGAAAGCAGGAAAACGGAAGACAATTCCACAGGCGTGCAGTTCTAAGAAAGAAGCTTTGTTCATGGAATCTACGTTTAGGTTTAGGCACAGATAAAGAGTGGGGGGAATTATTGATAGTGTTTACAGCTAGACGAGTGTTTCTTGATGAAGTTTGGCGAGGGGGGACCAAAGATTGAAGCTCAGTCGAACACTTTCCATGAAAATAACGATACATCAGAGACAAACTCGCAACATCTCTTCTGTGAGATAGAGGTTGCAAGGAAGAGAAAAGGACATCTCCTACGAGGCTACGAAGTCTATTTTGTAACTCTATCAAGGCAGGCCAAGTCCTTTCTAGCAGCTCCTGCCCAGATGTGGCAACAGTATTCCATCCTTGGACGTACCTGGCTCTTATATAGATAGAGAATAGCATCAGCAGTGAGATATCTACCGGATCGATAGAAAGATCCCACCATTTTTCCAGCGGCCTTGGCAACAGATTTGATGTACGTGTTTCATTTAAGATCAGGAGTAATGGTCAAGCCCAGAAGCTTGTCAAAACTAGAAGCCTCCTGAAGACGAGAGCCATTCATTTCAATTGATGTCAGATGTGGATCAGAATGTTGATGATGTAAAGAGAGAAGCTTGGTTTTAGATGCATTAAAAGTAACCAGCCACTCCTTACCCCATTGTACTACATGCTCAAGATCAGAGGAGAGAGAATTGGAGAGAACTTGGTCGTTTACTGTCTTAGATGTGCTACCATAAATGGTAGTGTCGTCAGCATAAATGTCTACAAATGATGTAAGGATGTGATTTGGAAGATCATTAATGTAGATCAGGAAAAGAGTTGGGCCTAGGATGGACCCCTGAGGGACACCGGCATTAATACTGTGAGCTTCTGATTTTTGCCCCTCAACTACTAATCTTATGAACCTATCAGAAAGAAATGATTTAATAATTGAGAAGACATTTCCAGCAATACCATAGCTAGAGATCTTATAAAGTAAACCTTTATGCCATACCCTATCAAAGGCCTTAGATATGTCAAGAGCAATTGCCCTAGAAAGGTTGCCTCCATCGAGAGATTTGCTAATCCTATGAGATAACTGTAAGTACATCTGCTGTAGATCTAGCAGAACGGGAACCATATTGAGTGTCACTAAGAAGGTTATTTTTGTTGAGATGGTTGATTACTTCTGTATTTAACACAGATTATTTACAAATTCCCTTGCCAGCGTACACGTATGATGTATATAAGACTATAAAACGTTTAGAGAAAAGGATATTATCCAAAAACAATCTACATGCTTTTATCACGCACAAGGTATCGAGGATATTCGAAAAACGACAATCAGCTGTGGAGAATAATGCTGTCCAGTAATTTATGTATTCGATCAGTATGACACCCTATAAAAATAGTGGTATGAGTTGGCCAGTTTAATGAACAACCTGGACTTTATTTGAGGCTGAAAATAGCGTGTGGGTTTCCACTACTTTGAATCCTCCTTGGTTTCGGTTTGGTAGTTATGAACCCAGCATTCATCAATAGTGATGAAAGGAGCAAGAAAATCATCTCCATCAACTTCAAGAGTGCTCTTGGACATAGTGCGTTTTTTTTTTTTTGTTCAGGTTTCACAATACAAGAAACCCACCTGACAGAATCCCAGTTTTTGTTTGTTAAAATACTTAATAGATATTCCAAAGGTCATTGATATCTGACGACATAATATTCGACGATCTTGCAATACATCTGCAACACAAGGCGTTTTTTGTTTTTTACATGGAAGTCACCACTTATCAAGGCCCTGAGGCAACTCGGGAATAAGGGTTATTGCGTGTACAGTAATCAATGGGGCGTAATAATCGTAAGTAATGGAGATCTGACTTAAGGGGTGGTTCATAAGGAACTTGTTTATGTTGGACATGAAGACATCCAAGTTGTAGTCAGGTGGGAAACAGGCAAACGGAAGAGAGTTCCACAGGCGTGCACATTAAAGAAAGAAGCTTTTTTCATGGAATCTACGTTTTGATTTAGGCACAAATAAAGAGTGGGGAAAATTACTGAGAGTGGTTTCAGCTAGACGGGTGTTTTTCGTGAAAGATTGGCGAGGAGGGACCAGAGATTGGAGCTCAGACGAATGGAAATAAGGATAAAACAATGACAGGCTCGTAACGTCCCTTCTGTGCGAGAGAGGTTTTAGGGAAGAGAAAAGGGCATCCCCCAATAGGCTACGAAATCTACTTTGTGCTCTGTTAAAGCAAGATAGGCTGTTTTAAGCCGCTCCTGTCCAGATATGGCAGCAGTACTCCATCCTTGTACGTACTTGCCTTTTATATAGATAGCGAATTGCATCAGCAGTGAGATATCTTCTGGAGCGGTAGAAGGATCCCACCATTTTTCCAGCGACCTTGGCAACAGATTTGATGTACGTGTTCCATTTCAGATCATGAGTAAAGGTCAATCACAGAAGCTTGTCAAAACACATGGAGCCTCCTCAAGACGAGAGCCATCCATTTCAGTTGATGCCAGATGGGGATCAGAGTGTTGATGATGTAAAGATAGAAGGTTGGTTTCAGATGAATTAAAAGTAACCAGCCATCTCTTCCCCCATTGTACCACGCGCGCAAGATCAGAGGAGAGAGAATCAGAGAAAACTTTGTCATTTACGGCCTTTGATATGTTGCCATAAATGGTCGTATCATCAGCATAGATGTTAACGAATGATTTAAGTATGTGTTTTGGGAGATCATTGATGTAGATCAGGAAGAGAATTGAGCCCAGGGTAGACCATTGAGGACACAAGCATTACTGTTGTGGGCTTCTGATTACTGCCCATCAACCACTACTCTTATGAGCCTATCAGAGAGAAATGATTTAACAATTGAGAAATCATTTCCAGTTATACCGTAGCTTGCAATCTTGTGAAGTAGGCCTTTATGTCATACCTTATCGAAGGCCTTTGGTATGTCAAGAGCAATTGCCCTAGAAAGGAAGCCTTTGTCGAGAGATTCACTAATCCTATGAAATATAACCGTTAGCACATCTGCTGTAGATCTAGCAGAACGGACTCTAAAACGGCTCGGCCGATCTTTTTAAAATTTCACACAAATATACTTTATGTGCCTGGCAGTGTTTTTCAATAGGGTTGTATTGGAATGGTTATTAAAATCGATAATCGAAAATATTTCATTAAAGAAGGAACAGTCCTATTCGGGTCAAAGTTAACACCGTTATGCCGCCTAACAGCACAAGTGCATTTAAGAAGTTTTATCACAGCACAAGCAGAAGGACATGGCATACAAAATTTAATGTAGGTGATTTAATAAGACAGTTCGAAATGAATGTTTCTGGTTGGAGCACAATTGACGAGGATACTATAATTCAAGCAATTATATACGATTAATTTTACAAAATCAACCGTAGACTCTGTCTAGTGCGATGTAGATTATACTGTAGTGTGGACTAATTCGCATCAGGAAAGCACGTGAAGCTTTTTCCCCGTGCATCATGGTGTGCTCTCGACTAGAGCAGACAATCAATCGATTTGATTAAAAAATGGTCAATTTCATCAATTTCGATGACACGAAAAGTATTGGAAGTTTTGCATGTTCGTTGATCCTAATTTTATCCTGGGCAACATCGAGTCCCTTGCTAGTAAATTTGTATTTATCATTTTATTTTTACCAAGTTCGAGGTATTTACGTTGAGAAAACACCAGGGCAGAAATTCCATTAAAGTGTATGTAACATAAGTACAGGGATGTAACATTGCGGCGATGAGACAGAGATTGGAGCTTAGAAGACAGTGTAGGAGATATTGGATGAGAAACAGACTTTTGGAGCGTGTGTGATAGATTAAGTGAGACGAGCTGGAATAGAATAAAATGCATTATAATGAATTGGATTATTAAAGCGTAAGTTATAAGTCATTTGACAACTGCCCATGTTGTTGTTGAGTATATACGTGTCTTCATATATAACAGTATTTTGTATTTTGGTTTTCATCTAACGCTTAAATCGTTCTTGTTTCCAACAGAATTTAATGTTAGTTGTATACAAAGCCAAACGATTGACCACATTCCTTGTCGATCTAGTTATTATTAGAAGCAAATTGATTGTTAGTCTACTTATACAACAGGAACAATGCCAAATATATAATAATTTCCGACAAGAACTCTCCGGACAATTAAACTCGTTCGTTGTGTGACTGACTTCTTTGTTATTTAGTGCATAATTTTATTTTGCTCAATTTGAAAACACGATTCTTTTCCATTTATAAAACAATGTTGAATGTATACCAGTGCGCAATCTCGTCTCACTATCCACGAGTGTCTAAGATCTCTCGGTACAAAGGTTTCTCATGACAATGTGGCACCAGGATACTTTTCCCTACAAGTAAACCCTGACTAAATATTCAAAAGAGCATAATGTTCGAAGCCAAAAAATAATTATTTCAGTATGCCTACCTTGCACTGATTTACACAAGAATTAGTGTATTTTCGTTATGTTGTCTATGGTAATATAACTAAGCTAGATACTCAAGCAGACTAGATACCTTTTATTCTAGAATCCAGTGTGTGCTTGTGTATACTTATATATATATATATATATATATATATATATATATATATATATATATATATATAGAGAGAGAGAGAGAGAGAGAGAGAGAGAGAAAGTCCAAAAAGCCAATGAAGACCTTTAGACGAATTAGGCTATAATTTCCCTTCTAAAACAAAAAGTCATCCCACCGAACCCAGTCAACACCGGGTAATTATTAAAACATTATAACTATATTGCACTGACACACTTATTAACTGGATAAAACACTCATACACACACCACTACATTTACACTTCACTATTCAAAAATAATAAATAATTTTTCTGGATGTAATTCAGGCTTTGAGTGTCTAAATGTGTTTTATCAAATTAGAAATAGTTTTTTTTTCTGATTTGTTAGTCTGTCAACAAACGAAGCATCCGCACTAGTATTAAATAATATAAAAAAGGCAGGAAGATAGAATCCAAAAACGCCCCCCCCCTGAAAACAAAGAAAAATAAAACCCAAAAAGAAAATATGATCGTGTAAGGATTTAGAAGACGCTCCAAAATCGAAAATTAATTATTTATTTTTACCTAATCACCCCAATCTAGGTGCCACTTTGATGTAGGGGCTTGTACAACTGTCTTTCATTAAGAGATCCGTTCACATTTTCATCTCATACAGTTGGACGCTCGATCGAACTATACTTTTTATTAAATGAAAACATTAAAGGCATAAAGCTGTTACTATTTTTTTATGTTAAGGACAAATGTTTTAAAACGTTACCATAACATGTACCGTTTAATTCAAGAAAAAAAAATAGCTTCAACAGCTTATTTTGAAAATGTTTTCATATAAAAAATATTGTCCTTTCGTAATTTTTTAGAACCGTACCACATCACTTACTATTTAATCAAAAGAAAAGGTGCCGCCTCTAGTGTAAATGTTTTCATGCATGGTTTTCTGTTAATCCTCGAGTAAAAACAACAGCGTGTATTCATTTACTTAGAGAGCAGTCGATTTTATTATCGCATAATTTAGGGCGCTGAAACCGTACATACTATAAAGAAGGTGGCAATTATTTTTTTATTGTGCCAATATGTAAATGATGTTAATCTAAATAATGCCAAATTGCATAATTTACACGCTGAAACCAACGAAGCAATGGTATTTGCAATAGATGTAAATGTTAATTGATTTGTACCAACGTTACAACTATTTATTTGTGCAAGTTAAATGTAAATGTTATGGCAATTTGTTGTAAATATTAGTCTGTAGCATCGCGGGAAAGCGACGATAAGAAATTGTAATTTATTTAAAACAATCCGTGTCCATAATATGTGTAGTATACACACACACACACACACACACACACGCACACACACACACACACACACACACATATATATATATATATATATATATATATATATATATATATATATATATATATACCCTGTGAGGAGCATTGATGGCAGTGTGCTCCATACGGAGAAAAACACGATAATGGAGAGATGGAAGGAACACTTCGAACTTCTGTTGAACCCAGAAACACGTGCTAAAGATGAAGCTGATAATATACCTCAACTGCTTATTAGACACCAAATAGATGTTTTACCAACAGCAGATGAACTTGAAATAGCCATAAAGACGACAAAGAATGGAAAGGCTGCAGGACCAGACAACATACCACCATTAGAAGCACGGTGGAGCAGCCCTGAGAAGTCAGTTACTACAACTTTTCCACAACATCTGGACATCAACAACAGAAGTTCCTCAGGATTTCAAAGATGCCAACATTGTGACAGTGTATAAGAGAAAAGAGGACATGGCGGAATGCAGAAACCACAGAGGAATCTCCCTTCTGTCTTTTGCTGAGAAGATTATGGCCAAAATCCTACAGTATCGAATACAGACCTTGGCTGAAGACATTCTGCCGGAGAGCCAATGTTGGTTCAGGGCCAACAGATCCACACAAGATAAGATCTTTGCCCTCCGACAGTTACAGAAAAAGTCCATTGAACAACGCCAACCTCTCATTGCCATCTTTGTAGATTTTACCAAGGCCTTCGACACAGTTGATAGAGAATGCTTTGGAAGTTACTGAAACGTTATGGTTGCCCATAGATCTTCACAAGAGTACTGCGCAATTTCCATGATGGCATGACTGCTCGCGTTTGCAGGGGCGACGGATGCTCAGACTCTTTAGCGTTGGACACGGCGTCAAGCAAGGCTGTGTCCTCGCGCCAACTCTGTTTACAACCTTCTTTGCTGCTGTCCTGAAAAGCATGCCTGAAGAACTCGGTGATCTCTACATCCGAACCAGAAGTGATGATGACCTTTTTAATCTCAGACGCCTGAGAGCAAAAACCAGGATACATGAGTTATCAAGGAACTACTCTTTGCTTATGATTCAGCACTTGTGACCCACAGCCTCCAAGCAATGCAAGATTTAGTGATAGCATTTGTCGAGGCATCCAAGAAATTTGGACTGACAATCAACATCAAGAAAACCGAACTTTTGATTCAAGACACCCGTGACACAAAGATTAACCCCAGAGAAGTACTCCTGAACGGTACCCCATTGGTGGAAGTTGAACAGTTCATCTACCTGGACAGTACCATTACGAACACTAGAAAAATCGATAAAGAACTGTCAAAACGGATCCAAACGGCTGCATCAGCCTTCGGAAAATTGAAAGACCGTCTGCGGAATCACAGAGGAATCAGATTAAAGATCAATGTGAAAGGGTACAGAGCTATTGCCCTACCATCAGCTCAGAAACCTGAACTCTCTACAGACGTCACTTCAAGAGATTAAATCTGATACAACAAAGGCACCTCCGTCATCTAATGAGTATCTCTTTGAATTTGAAGTACTAAAAAAGGCTAAAATGCTAGTTGCTAAAGAAATAAGTGTAAGAAACCAACTGAGATGGGCAGGACATGTTACGCGCATGTCAGACAACAGACTACCAAAAGCAGTTTTCTTTGATGGGCTCAAAGAAGGTACACGACTCCTTGACGCATCGAAACTGTGCTATAAAGACGTGTTCAAGAGACATTTGAAAAACACAAACCAACTACACGACTGGAGAAGAAAAGCTGAAGATCGGATAGTTTGGAGAAGTGTGGTATCAGGCGCATCCTATGCCATTAGAGATCAAAGCATTGTTGCTTAGGAACCAAAAAGAGCGCGACTACGGGCGCCACTACCCGGATTTCCTGCCATCATGTGTCACATCGTCGGCCGGGGTTTCAGAGCTCCGATCGGACTCACATAGCACCTTCGACACGGACACTAACCGACCTCCGCGTCATCGTCGAAATCGACTGACTGCCCGATATATATATATAACTGCCCGATATATATATATATATATATATATATATATATATATATATATATATATATATATATATATATATGGGGGAGTTAAAAGATAAAATCGATTCTTTAAGAGGAGACCTATCGGTATAATTCAACGCTCAACAAATTGCTTTGGAGCTTATATAAACTCTGTGTATCGCTTTATTGCAGGTCAATATCTTTTTTTTATTTTGAAATTGCTATAAAACGTAGAGCAGTGGAATTTGGTTCACTGGAAGAGCATACTAAGGGGCCTTATTTCTTTGCTTTTTGTAGAATTTAAACACATATTTTGAAAGTTGTACTATTTTTTATATTTTCTGGTAATTTTAAGTGTGTATCACTTTATTGCAAGTGTCTATAAATGTATATTTTCGTTAATAAAACAATATTCTTACTTCATATTTCTTTTTATAAAGAACATATCCAGTAATAATATTAACCAAAAACAAGAATGAATTTTACATTATTCATCAACATAACTTCCATGCGTCAAAATCACTTTGAATAGCCTTTTATCAACAGATGATGTAAATCGGCGGATTTTAGATAATGTGATGCTATAGGAAACTTCCTCCAAAATTCATCCTTGATGAAAATTGAAAACCTGCTTCATAAACTTTCATCTTTATTATTGACCAGAGCTGCTCAATTGGGTTTTTATCTGGAGAACAAGGTGGTCGTGTCATCAAATTTTCTCCATTAATGCCTAATGACTTAAGGTAGGATGTCGTAGCCTTGGTTTAGTGGGATGGTGAATTGTCGTGCATAAAAATCAATTTAATTATAAAATAAAAAATATTAAGATCGAGGATAAACAAGGAGATAAAAAAATGTATAAAAGAGTATAAAACAATTTTTAAAAAAACAATAAAGGTATAAGAAGTACAAAGTTATCTAATATATAAAACGCTATATATCTCACTGTCTGTCTGTCTGTCTGTCTCCATATTTTCAAACTCTACCTCTACCAGAACTAAAAGTCGCAGAGCGGCGTTAGGGGCCTCAAATGTTTAGACTTCTACAGACCGTTCTTTTATTGGTCTTTAGTCGCTTAAAATAGTCCTTAAGGGGTCAAAATGGTTCAAAATTGAAAAATCGTTATACATTATCTGCATTTATCCTACTTTATTTTTTATTCTTAATCAGTTAATATGCGTGTCACGTCGGTACAATGGCAACGTCACCAACTTTGAATGCTACAGTTTCGGTTTCGGTTCTAGCTGATGACACCTTAATAAGTTTTATTCACTTTTGAAATCACAACTCCATTGTTTTATGCACAAAATCGTGACAAATCAAAATATCATATTTAAGCGTACTTTGCGACCGGGGAAAGCCGGACGCCCCCCCCCCCATATTTGAATATAAAAGAATAAAAAATAAATGAAAAAATAAGTATAAAAATGTCAAGTAAAAATACGAAATGTTTTTTATTCCTAATATTCTATATAAGCTCCAAAGCAATTGGTTGAGCTTAGCATTATTATTCTTTTAACTTTCCCATGAATATATATGTGTGCGTGTTTGTGTATAAAGTAAAATTTAAGATAAAATAAAGTAAATATAGGTATACGTGAATGTATTTACTAGCCCAATAAGGAAATATATCAAATAGAAATAGAGGTTATAATTGGTTTCATACTTAATCATTGCGAAGCATAATATGTTGCGCTTCTTATATTCATAAGCCTCTATTTAAATAATCTATGCTTATATTTCAAATACATTATATATATATATATAGATATATAGATAGATAGATACATTTAATTTAAAATATGAGAAAAAAGTTACATACAATTTATTGTATTATCAAATTAATAAGGACGAAAATTAGAAGAGAGTGGGAAAGAATTTCTTTAGGCCATGACATTTCGAAGCTAAATGCTTCTCATTAAAGGGGAAGAAAAGCCGACATTATACAAAAATAAAGGGTACACAAATAAAACCAACTTAAGAATATTTAGATTAGAAATGAAAAGAAATAAGGAATGACATATTGGGATCTAATACAGAAGATTAAAATATAAAAAATAAGAAAGAGTGGTTTATATACATGCATATGAATAGACTAATAGTTAATACATTTGTATATACCAAGTAGAAGACTGTTAGACATCTAATATATAAAAGGCTATATGTCTGTCTGTCTGTCTCAATATTTTGAAACTGTATCTCCTCCGAAACAAAAAGTCGCAGAGCGGTGCTAGGGGCCGTAAATTATTGTATTTTATAATTCTGTTTGTTTTTTGAAGAAGAAATCATTTGCTACAATTTTAATAACTCGCTTACCTGTGTATCGTAAAAAAATCCCCTATGAAAATTCTTCTTTTTTATCTATCAGAAAAGAAACTATTTTTAGGATGAATTTTTTTCGATTATTGATACTTATCGGATGAATTTCTGTACAAACCATATCTAAGAACACTGCCAGGCATATAAATTACCTTTGTGTGAAAGTTGCAAAAGATCAGCTCAGCCAGTTAGGAACCTATGCGGAAGGAATTCACATACACATAACTTATATATATATATATATATATATATATATATATATATATATATATATATATATATATATATATATATATATAGTGGAAACTCGAGTCTTAGACTTCCGGTTTGTTGGCTGTCATGAGTCTTGTGAGCTGTTACGTTGTTTGGCTGTGGAAATAATTATATAACTTCTCACATTCTTAAAATTATATATATGTATATATATATATGTATATACACACATTTATTTATATATGTATGCATATATATATGTATATATATATATAGAGAGAGAGATAGAGAGAGAGAGAGTCACACAGAGAGTCACACAGAGGTAGAACGGACATGGTCTGAATTAAGAGCTAGAGAATGACAAAGGGTAAATAAACTTATAGATATCATTTATGGATCAGAGTGGTTTATATAAATTTAACACCAGTCGCTATGAATACTGCAGATATAAGATCAGTTCATTAGATGTGAACCCACTATTGATTTTATATGTCCGGTCTTTCAGCTTTTGTGGTTATAAATTTTCTCAAATGCGCTTGGGATGTTAGGAAGTGTATGGTCTACATTTTGGTCCAAATCACCCGTTTCTTCTTTCATCGAGTTATTTCGATTATATATACTTATCGACGACATTTCGATCCAAAACTTTTCTAAAAACACTGCCATGCACATATAGTAGCTTAGTATCAAATTTCATAATAATCAATCCAGCTTTTTTCGTTTCTATAAGGATCGAACTTCCAAATACAGACATACACACAGACAAAGCCATTTTATATAATAGTAGAAACAGATATAGAGATATATAATCCGAAGATTTAACCACCGTAAGTTAAGTTTAAATAGATAAGAGTATAGAAACTATAAATAATTATCAGAGTTAAGTAGCTGTAGCCAAGAGTAGGCTTAGTAAAATCACCAGAACACGCTTTGTGTTCCAGAAATTAGGAACTAACGATGTATGTAAAACTGTTTTATATTGAAGGAGACAGCTTCCGGTAATTAGAGAAACGAAGTGATTATGGTCGAATATAATTATTATTAAAGAAGAATGCTGGAATCGAACTCAAGGATCACAAGTTAAAAATGAATACATATTGCTATTTAGATGCGATTCCAGGAAAGTAGTAAATTGTCCATTATAGTAGAAATAACTATACAACAAGTTAGGTCAGAATAGGTAGAATAGGGCAATGGAAATTGTCGCGAGAAACGTGTTGGAAGCAGATGCAATAATCTACGTGAAAAACATTCACATGTTTTGCTACGTTCTGACGTAACAAAGAAATATAAATCCAATACATACATATATCGTCACGTCCTCGCACATCCCTGCTGTAAAACAAAACTTATGACAGTGTAGTAAATAATGGACAACTAAGAATTCATCCACTATCTAAAAACGTTTGCGCAGAAACTAAGAAGGCTTATCTGCTTGCGGGGTGGTTCGCCCTTAGCGTCATATTAGACCTAACAAACTAATCCCATCCAAATTTATCTTTCCGGAAAGAAGCCACACTCAATGATCTTAAAGTCAACCTTTCTTGTGATATCACAGAAAAATCAGACATATCGAAGGCGTTTGGGTCTACTGTCATCACGGCTATACTATTAAGAAAATTTCTACAGTTCTCTTCAAACTCTAATCGCTAAAACCCTTGAATCCGTAATCAATTAGTACTAGTCCACCACTTCATAGATGCTAAAATTCTTTACGACCGACGATATGGATTTAGGCAAGCTGATTCTACAGCAAATATCTTAGCTGTAATCGATGTCCGTTGTCGATGCAATTGCTCGATTCCATCTAATTCTGGGTTCTAGCTTTATCATAAACATGTGTATGGAAACGGGTAATTATATATCTATCTATAATCTCCTCTTAATGTCTAATATATGTAGAAAAAGCGGTTCATCCTTCGTAGAGATGTGATGTCCCTCAACAAATAGGTTGTTCCGTAATCGTGCCTGGGGAGTCGGCTAATTTCAGTTAATGTTGTAGATGTGATGTCTACCGTCGTCATACCAGCAGTAACTATCTTAGTTGTATGGACGCGTGACTTGTCACATAGTAGAATGTAGTACTAGATAAAAAATATAAAAATTAAAATCGAGGCATAGCCAATAGATTGCACCGTGGCCCATATGGTTAGGCCGTCAGTGTTGCACACTTCATGCGTGCGACGACCTGGGTTCGGGCCTATGTCGGAGCACGTCACTGATCAGATGCAGTACATCGAAACCCGCTTTAGGTCTGGCGTTGTCCGTTGTCGATGCAATTGTTCGATTTCATCAAATTCTGGGTTCTAGCTTTATCATGAAAAGTGTATGTGGACGGGTATTTTTATATGTATGGACTTTTTTTGTTGGTAATTTTTAATGATAATGCGTTGCTGTTGATCCTTACAACCATGAAACACGTGTTTGTAAATTACTGTTTGAAAAAAATAATAATTTATGTTAATTTGTTTACGGTCACAAAATAGGGCTAAGTTTGGAGACGTTAATAACCATATTATCGTTTTAAAATCAACAAGAAAAATCGACATAATAAGCGATAAAAATAACACGTAAAGTAATTTTGGACTTCGTAGCGTAATGGATAACGCACTCGACTATAGTACTATGGTAGTACACGAAAACCACGCTGATTTATATATATATATATATATATATATATATATATATATATATATATATATATATATATATATATATATATATATAAAGATTATTAATACATCGAGCATTGTTTATAATGTCTTTTTTTTCACCTGTGGACAAGTGATTACCTATCTCATTATTCGCCCCTGTCGTTCACCTCCACTCTGTCTTATCACCAACCAACCCAGGTTTACACACGCGCGTCACCAATTACACAGTTCATCTCTCTACCGGATGAAACAAGGTTAGGGTGAACTCCCCCATTCCTCAACCTCCAGTTCGATTGGAGCCGCTTGTGTCATCTGTCAACGGGTATCCGCCCACAATACCGACGAACACTCCGAAATAAATATATGATACACTGTTACTGAGTCATACGATTAGACACTATTGTAAAAAAAGAGATTTTTTTTTCTGGAGGCAAAAAAAAAAGTATCTATGCTCTAAAAAACCAACTCTGAATCGGTTTTTACGATACATATGTAAAGAAATGGGAGAACTGGCAGCAGATTATCGTATATTTTTAGGGGTTTATTCGTAAGGTGTTTTTGATGTAATCCTGACATGTGTCAAACGTTCCAAAATATGGCCGAAGGGATGATATACTGTAAGGGTTAGGTTATGGTGATAAGGTGCTGATAAATTTCCCCACTACCTATCTCCTTTCAAAAAACAAATTTCATTCCGTCGTTTACTTTTTTATTTTTATTTTTATTTCTAGGTGTCAGAGTACGTTTAAGTGCATTTTTTAATCTGTCAAGCACCCCCTCCCGAAAGAAAGAAAAAACAATGGATGTTAAAAGTAAATAAAAAAAGAAACGAAAAGAAACGTATTTCTACCTATGTTTTGGATTTTTATAGGTAAGGATTGATAATTTGTATTGTTTGCAATATTTGGACTACTATTCTCATATTGAGTGTTATTCTCGCAAAGTTTTAATTAATGTAATCTCAAACATTCTTCATAATCCTGTTGAAATCGAGAATTTTTTACCGAATTTTGAACTGGATTCTTTATTTAATCTTGTAAGCTATCACCGGGTAGATATTTAAATGTTGCCCACCATAGAATTATGTGACACAAGGTAAAGAAAGTGAGGTGTCAAGCAATCCCTCCTAATAGAGAGACACGCTTTCCTAACAAAAATTGCCTAAGCATCCCCATTGACATTCCCCGTTCTGGGCGCCTCAGGCAGTATAAATAAATTTACACAACCCGTAGGCTTAATCCTAATGTTCACTAAAAATAATGAATTAAAAAAAGATTTTTCATGAATGCAAACTTTATAAAATGTCTTTTTGTTTCTTTTTCTTGTACAAATGTTGTGTAATATCTATTAGCTAAAACTTATGTGATTAAATTAACTTACAAAAATTGGGAGAATTAACCGCCCTTGATTTATAGCACGTTTAAGGAGCATCTTAGTTGTCTTCAATTATAGAATGCCCGATCACTGTTGTTTCCTTCAATAATTGCAAGAAACCTGCTCTACCACCAATAGCTATGGCTAAAGATACATTACCTGAAAGTACTTCGTTCAAACTCCTCGATTTAACGTTCACAAGAAACATGAGTTGGAACAATTACATTGAGAGCATTGCCAGGACCGCTACGGGGAAGGTGGGCTCTCTCTTCCGTGCTAGAAAGTTGCTTACTCCTGAAAGTATCCTGTACCTCTACAAGGATATCATTCTCCTAAGTATGGAGTATTGCTGTCACATCTGGGTTGATGCATCCGCAACTAGTCTAACTCCTTAAAAAATTAAAAAAAATTTTTTTTCGTTTCTTCAAACTAAACCTTACCTGTAACTCAAAATCCTAATGGAGATCTACTGTTGTTTGTAAATAAATAACCCCTTTTCTCTTGAACGCTAACAATCTGCTCCTTCCCACCAAGCCGCCACTAAACTCCTACATTGCACCACATTTGTAGTGGAATCTCTAACTTCCAGCCCCTAACTCTCACATGCAAACTGTTTAATAGCCATCACTAAACATCTATACATTTCTACCTCTAAGGCATGCATTAGAGCTCATTCCTATCCAGTAAGGTATTTAACAGCCACAGTATCTACTCAGAAGCAAAGCGATCTGCATTACATAACTGTCTCCTCCTAGAGAGTTTTGCAACGATTAATACGAAACTGAACCGATACTCCTTGTTATGGAAAATGTCCCATGACTCTTACTTGAATCCTGAAATTATCTTCTCAATAATAGAAAAACACTTTATACCTACAATCTTCAACTCTATTCGCATCTACTGAAAACCTGCCCATATATCTATTCACCTAATTACACATGACTCAAAACTTGCTGTTTTATCAATACTATATTGCACTTTCATCTTAACCCTAACTCTAACCTTCTATAATCTAAAATAGTTTGGGCACAACTTGTAGTTCAATTCTTAATACCTACTCATACTGTAACATTATCCTAGACCTAAGCTAACACAAATAAAATAAATAAAAGGGGAAAGACTCAAACCATATTTTCTCCTCTCTAACAAGCCTTCTTACAATCATAGTTGCTTGTAAGCATGAGCTCCACTCACCCCCTTTATCCAGTAACAATGAAATACCAATGTCCCTAAATCACTTGGAGGAGTGTAACTAATCAGCAGAGATATAACCTCCACAAACTAACCTAGTAACACTAACTAACCACGCGGGGTCGCAGAAATACCTATATTAGAACCTAGGCGCGGAGCAAACCCTCTCAGTGCTGATGGACCCAGTAGATCTTCCCAGATTATCCGTCTAGGAGAAGGAAAACTCTGAAACTAAACCGAAGGGGAGGGAGGCCTCTTCAGTCTTGAATGACAACCTTCCTAGAGCTGGTGACTCAAACAAATTACCGGTTTGCAAACCTAAACTGCTTAAGTTATAGATAGGCTCTGTCTATCGCCCGGCTTCCATACTCCTTCTTTGCCTATTAGTCAGGCGCAGAGACACTATCTCAGTGATTCGACAGAAACACCCAGCGGTAGATCTTGTTTCTTGGCTAGGGCAACGAACGCCGTTTTCCCAATTCCCAGCACACCCCACCCCTAAAACTGGACATTTTGGAGTGCTTGAGTACAATATATGCCTGAACAATTATATTGGGTTGACCTTCTTCTAATGGGTTGAGGGTACTGGATTGAGAGTTCCTGGCTGCTGTTCCCGACTGGTAGTACAGGATCCCTAACTCTTTGGTAGCGCTTAGAGCGGCTGCTCCATCAACAGTTGAATAATATTGGGATGTTTTGTAGTACCATGTTGCGCATGGAAAGGGACCCTTCACTCATCCCCGGTGGGCTTTCCTGAGGCCACAATCCTAATAGGAGAAAGGTCAGCTGATGGTCTACTTGTGATGCATGTCTGATGCTCTGCATAACCTCTTGTTTAGCTCCCCCTTATCTAAACCGAAACTCTGTAAAAAATATGACGAGAGTACCATCTAAAAAATAAGCTTAAACCAGGCTTACGGTCAAACAAACTCAACTTGCCCCCTCCCTTGAGGCTTGCATTCACAAATATCCGTGGGCTTAGAACTAATTTAGCTGATGTTGAAGCATTTCTCTTAACTAATACCCCGGATATCTTAGCACTAAGTGAGACTAACCTACACTCCTCCATCCCCTCTAACAACTTTAACATGCCTGGATATCTCCTACTCTGCCGTAAGGACTCTGACAGACACATGCACGGACTTGGAGTTTACATTCGTAATACCCTTCCCTTGACTAGAGAAACAAACCTAGAATCGGATGATCAAGCCTTTATGTGCTTTAGACTAAACATGCAACACAACATTAGCTACTTTTATTTTCTCTACCGCTCTCCCTCGACCCAGGACTGCACCATAATAAACAAAGTCTCTGACAGCATAGACACGGCACTCTCCCTCGACACTAGCGCACAAGTACATGTATTTGGTGATTTTAATGTCCACCACAAAAACTGGCTTGGATTCTCTACTTACACAGATGCAGCGGGCAGCACAACTTATATATTAACTATATCTCACTCCTTATCATTATTGGTTACGTGTCCAACCCGTTTCCCTGACCAGGAAGAACAACACGCATCACTACTAGATCTGTTTTTGACCACAGTCTCCGATGATTGCATAACGAAGGCTGACAGCCCACTCTGGGAACGCTAATCATGCAGAGATAATGGTTGAAATCACCTTAAACTCTGAGGCCAAAACTGAAGAGCCAGTGCTCAAAACAACGAGGTATTATAAAAAGGCTGACTGGGAAGCCATCAGGAAACTAATCAGAGATGCCCCAGCAGGAAGTATTTTTTCTCTCTCTGCTGAACAGTGTGACTGGTTAAAAACTGCAATCGAAGCGCATGTTCCCATAGTAAACCCCACTCGCCCCAATGGTTTAGTTCGACTTGCGCAACTGCCATTGCTCAAATTTTCTGACCCATTAAATTACCGCCCCATTAGCCCCTTCCACTTTTTGCCAACATATTTGAGACCTTAATTAACCATGCTCTAGTCCATCACCTTACAGATGCTAAACTTCTGACTGACAAACAATATGGATTTAGACAAGCCCGTTCCACAGCAGACATCCTAACTGTAATCTCTGAACGTATATACCATTCACTGGACAAAGCGGGGGAGGGCATAGCAGTAGCTCTAGATATATCTAAGGCTTTTGACAGAGTATCGCATGAGGGTCTCCTCAGGAAAATTAGATCATACGATATCACTGGTAGAATACCTAACATAATTAAATCCTTCTTAGATAAGAGAAAAATACAGGTTGTCCTCGACGGTCGTACATCTAAACAATATGATATAAATGCGGGAGTGCCCCAGGGGTCTATCATTGGACCTCTATTATTCCTAATATTCATAAATGACATCTCCGACAAAATTGCCTCTGAGTTGGGTATATATGCTGAAGACACTACACTCTATAACAGGCACGACAGGAAGAAAAAATGAACACATTTCTAAATTTTGCTGCCCAAATCCCTACATATTACCCCGGTAGTTGTTGCCCCTGATAGTAGCCACCTACACCAAAGTGGCAATTTGCCTTGTTTGGGGTGTAATAAAAAAATAAAAAATAAACTCCTGGACAGGGTTCAAAGAGAGTCGCCAACTTGACAGGTCCTGAACTATCATCTTAAGGCTCTGTCCCATCGACGAAATCTTGCATCCCTCTGCCTGTTTTACAAGTATTTTGATGATGGATGCTCAGACGCACTACAGGCACTTGTGCCCCCTCGACGTAAAACCCCCAACAAACCCAAGAAGCAGAAAAATCCCCTCACAGTAGAAATCTTTGATATAAAAAGGTCTTCTACTCTAATGGTTTATTTCCCAGAACTGCTAGATTTTGGGAACTCCCTTCCAGGTTCCTGCTTTCCCAGTTGTTACAATGTAATGTGAACAGATATCTTGCTGCTCAACTCCCTACATACCAACTTTGCAACTTATGCCCTTGATAGTAGCCCCCAAAGTGGCATTTTGCCTTGTTTGGGGTGAAAATAGAATTAAAAACAAAAAAACATCTCATACAAAAACTAGCATGGAGACACGACGTTGTCCGGGATTGAATGATGATGAACGAATGTTTCACACATTCAAGCTTTTATTGTCATCAAAATCTGTGAAATTGACCATTTTTCAATCAAATCGATTGATTGCCTGCTCTAGATCCAACTGCTGCCCATCGCGATAAACTGTGAGCAAGCTTCACATGCCTTACCACAGTGACTTCCCACAATACATTGTAATCTACATTGCACTGTAGAGAACCTACTGTTCATTTTTTAAAAATTATTTATAAAGGAATGAATTAAAGATTTAAATGTGTCTCGATGCTAGTCTTTGTATAAGATGTTTTTTTTTTGTTTTTAATTCTATTTTCACCCCAAACAAGGCAAAATGCCACTTTGGGGGCTACTATCAAGGGCATAAGTTGCAAAGTTGGTATGTAGGGAATTGAGCAGCAAGATATCTGTTCACATTACACTTTAACAGCTTGGAAAGCAGGAACCTGGAAGGGAGTTCCAAAATCTAGCAGTTCTGGGAAAGAAACCATTAGAGTAGAATACCTTTTTATGTGATGTAAAGCTGTTAACTTTGGTCAAAATCACCTGTTCCCTCTTTTATCGGATTATTACGATTATTGAAGGCATTCTCATTTAAAACATACTTAAGAACACTGCCAGATAAAGAAACTAAATTTGTGTGAAATTTCATAGAAATTGAGCCAGCCATTGTAGAGTCTATAAGTAACGAATTTACACATGCAGAAAAGTCATTTTATATAATAGTGAAGTACAAAAACGCGTTCCGATTATAGCATTATTTTAGCAGAATAACCCAACAGTTCAGATTTTGTATCTAATATAGTTCATTTAATAAAATTCGGCCAATAAATGTAGTCGAGCATTTACTATATATATCCTAATAGGAATGTAGATACAGAAGACATATATGTAAATACTGAAAGTGGTAATAATATAGAATAAGTTGTTTGAATAACCGCCCTATAGGTTTTCATGCGTGTTTAGCGTCAGACCCTATTGATTCGATAGCTGTAATCACTGACTTACATCTACATACGTTCTACTTGCGTTATTGGGCAGTCTGTTCATATAGATATAGCAGCTAACGTTGAATTCTCTCCCGATCAGGTATATTGTTCCTGTCTAAATTGCCGCTGTATCAAAAGAGATTTTTGTGGCAAAGTAATGTTTAGCCGCAGCTGTGTAGTATCGCGTCCAGTTGGATCTATGTTGGTGTCGACAAAGATCAGCCAGACATTCCGTTTACATTATCTAAAAATTACGGAAAATTATGAAACTCAACTTTGGGATAAAAACAATATATGACGCTTTTTGACCACCATGCGTGAGTTGTGATACAACGCAACAGGACTGTATGTTGATGACTACAAATATATGTGTATATATATATATATATATATATATATATATATATATATATATATATATATATATATATAAGTTGGTGCAAAGCACATATTATATTTTATATATAATTTCTGCATTAATTCATTAATATATATATATATAGCCATGTTATATATTTTGAAGCGCGTTTTTCGCTCTATCAAATCGTGTTATTTGTTACCACTCTTAATCTCTTCATTTTTTTTTTATTTGAAGGCTTTTCGACAACACGGACAAAATTCAAATCCGCACGATTTTCTTGTTCGAATTCAAACTTGGCCGAAAAGCTGCCGTGACAGTTTGTGATATTAACGATACGTTTGTCTCAGGAACCACTTACGAACGTGTAGCACAACGGTGGTTCAAGAAATTTTGCATTGGTGACGAGAGCCCCGAAGATGAAGACAGTCGCAGCTGGCTGATTGCGGTTGATGACGAATATTTGAAAGCCTTAATTGAAGCTGATCCTCGCAAAACCAACGATGCTGTTGAACTCGAGGTTAACCACTGAACAATAGTTCGCCATTTAAAGCAAATCGGGAAGTCAAAAAAGTTGAATAAATGGGTGCCGCATGAATTGAACGAAATATCTTCGTTTTGAGGTGTATTCTACGGTACTTCTGCGCAACAAAAACAACCCACTTCTCGAGCGGATTCAGATATGTGATGAGAAGGTGAACCTCGACGACAATCGGTGACGTTCGGCACAGTTGTTGGATACCGGAGAAGCTTCACAACATTTCCCGAAATTGCACAAAGAAAAGATGACTGTTTGGTAGTCTGCAACCGATCCCATCCATCACAGTTGCTTGGATCCGCGCAAAACGATTACAGTGAAGTACTGCCGACGAATTGATGAAATGCACCAGAACCCCCAACGGATATGCCCGAGATTGGTCCACATGAAGGGACTAATTCTCCTACCTGACAACTCTCGCCCGTATGTTACTAAACTACAGAAGCTGAACGAATTGAGCTACGAAAAATTGCCTCATCCGCCATATTCACCGGATCTCTCGCACATCGATTTTCACTTTTTCAAGCATCTCGACAAATTCCTGCGCGAAAAATGTTTCAAAAGCCGAGAAGATACCAAATCAGCGTTCAATGACTTCATCGCATTCAGAACCCCGGATTTCTATGCTAATGGGATAAATAAACTTGTTTCTCGTTGGCAAAAATGTGTCGATTCTAATGGTTTTTATTCAGATTGATAAAGTTTATTATGATGAAAGGAGTTATGATCTTTTAAAGTTGAACGTCCAAAAACGACATTATTTTTGCAGCAACCTAATATTTATATATGATAGGAAGGGCGCAGTGGATATTAGAAAGCTGATTGGCTAACTAAAATCTCAATAGAGGAGGAGCATATAAAAACGATAAACAAGCACAGAATTCGCGCATGAGCCTGAAGAGTCCTAGAGTGGATGAAACGTGGAATATTCAGTGTAGCTTAATTGCCATATATATTTTATAAATTACTAACTAGCTCTACCTACGTATTGAGCACTTTTTGAAGTAAATACTTCAAGTTTACGCATAAATCTATACTTTCGTATATTAATTTCATGTGAGTAAATGGAGTAGTTATACTTAGCTCCTGAAACAGTCGAGCACTCTCAAAAGAATTTATAAATACATGCTCATTGGCTGATAGGAAGCGCGCGGTGGCTACTAGAAAGCTGATTGACTAACTAAAATCTCAATAGAAGAGGAACATATAAAAACGATAAACAAGCAAGGAATTCGCGCATAAGCCTGAAGAGTCCTAGAGTGGATGAAACGCGGAATATTCAGTGAAGCTTAATCGCCATATATATTTTATAAATTACTATATATATATATATATATATATGTGTGTGTGTGTGTGTGTGTGTGTGTGTGTGTGTGCGTGTGTGTATGTATTAAATTGTGCAGGTTGAACGATAAAAGTGCCGCTCTAAAAAAACAACACTGTAGTTGTATTTTCAAACTTTCATTGAAAATATTAATTTAGGTAACTTGATTATGTAGTGGAGCTGACATCTATTAATGTAGCCGCCTTCAGCTTCAATCACCGCCTCGATAGGGATCCGGAATTCAGAGCATGCTATTTCTTCAAGCACAGACAGGAGCTTGGCAAACACTCGGCGGATCGCGGTGATCAAGCTGGCTTTGGTGTTGTGGGAGGTCATGTTGGTGATGTTTGCGACGCATAACAAAACGAAGTAGTCGTACGAGTTCAGGTCGAGGATGGAGGGTACAAGTTGTAGCACTCTCTTCTGAAGTCAAGCCTGGGTCTCTTTGAACTTGTGAATTCTGCTACCATACCCAGGTTCTGCCAGCGGCACCACGGGATCATCACACTCTTTAGCACATTCAGATACACTTTGGTGTTGACTTGCAAGCCGATTTAGAAGATGTGAGGTGACATGGTGTAGCCCTTACTTGACACCACACCAAAGACCATAACCGTGTCCGGAAACTTTGTTTTCATCACCCTGTGCACGTCTTTTGATTCGTGGCAATCCAGCAATACATTTTGAAAATGCTGTTGATATAACTTGAATCGGTAGAGAGCATTAGTTGTACAATCGCGCATCTCTGATCTCGCTAGTTGGACATTATGTCTCGTTCAGACATAACAGAAGGCTCCTATCGCTCTTTGGATTTGCACACAACTGGCCAACTAGTAGATGGTCTTCAGCAAATAAATATAAACCGGTTTTCATCAAAGGGAAATGGGATCAAGTCGTTTTTCCTAGAGTGACAATTTTATTGTTCCATCTTGTAATTACATTATATGTATATACGAACTGCCTTCAATAAGTTACCAAACTTTCTTGTACACGCCTTTAAAATTGTCGTTAACTCTTGAAAATTAAATATGTTATTGCTATACATTTTATGAAATGGCAGATTAATTTTTATGATTTTAGGTTCAAATACCCAACTACAATTGGGATTGAAATACAACCTACTATAGCTTAATTGTCACAGCTGCTGAATTTCCAAAATGTAATCTGGATGTGAAGACACTTTAAAGGAACGATATGGAATAAAATTCTCTTTAAACGTGGAAAAATGCCACAGGAACGTATTGAATACTTCAGATTGCTTTTGGACCATCTTGCATACATTGAGCATCAGTTTTTGAGTTGCATAAAAGATTAAAGGAATGCAGGGAATCTGTGAAGTATGATGAGAGGTGTGAAAAGACTAAGGAGTTCAAAACACTAGAGTTGATTGGATAAAGAATTTCATGGATAATGATCATCGTGTGTCGATAGAAACAATACGTGCACAGTTTAATGTCAGTGTGAGGACTGTACAGACTATTATTTGCGAGGAACTGTACAGACTATTATTTGCGAGGAACTGAAGATCCGGAAGATTTGCGCAAATTTGTCCCAAGAGTACTCAGTAAAGATCAGAACAAAACGGCGTCATGTGCATCACGACAGTTTTTGTCTCTCCCCATAGTCCCGACCTTGCGCTCTTTGACTTTTGGTTATTCGTTGAGCTTAAAGAAAACCTTAGAGTCGGTCCTTATGAAATAAATTGAAAAAAATGAATGTAGTTGTGACGAGGACCATTGACACGCTTACGAAAAAAGACTTCCATGGGGCCTTCCAAATGTTGCTGGAACGGCATAACAAGTGCATTGCAGCCGGAGAAGATTACTTCGAATGGTACTAAAATTCGATATGTGATATATCAATAACAGTACTTATAGAGAAAAGTTTGGGAACTTATTGAAGGCACCTCGCATGCATATATATATATATATATATATATATATATATATATATATATATATATATATATATATACCAGCAGAAGTACCCGTCGTTGAATGGGTTCAAAAACAACCTACAGAAAATGGACTGTGATTGATGAAAGTATGATAGGTTATGAAAAGAAGGGGGGTTATAAAGAGATAGGTTTTGATACTCAAAAATTTTACCCCAAGCAATATATGATGAAAGTAAAGATAATTTTCGCGAAAATATATTTTTTTATATCAACTTTGTTTCCATTCGTAGTCAAGAGTGACCAACAAAATGATGTTTCCTTACAAACAGAAAATGTTATATATAAATATATATATATATATATATATATATATATATATATAATATAAATATACAGGAAATAAATGTTACTATAGTCAATAAAAGTTACTTTTATGGTAGAAAAGGTTTGTATTTTTAAGTAGTTTGTAAATTTTAATTCACGAACCGGTTTAAAAAAAATCAAAATGGCAGCGAGTTTGAAATGGAGCGACCCGTTTTCAATTTGAAGGAGGAGCACCTGAGCATTCTATGTTAACAATTTAAGAAAGTTCCGTCAACGTAAAGAATATTTATAAGCATATTTTAATTTTTTCCGTTATTTTGTGCTTGAGGAATATTCGATAATGGCATGTGTAGTTTATATAAAAAATATTTTAAGTAGTTATCGCCTCAAATTTCGTTTTAATTAAAATAAAAAGGCTATGTAAATGTTTTTAAAAAGACACGTAATCACGTGAGCAGGATTTTTTCCTTCTTTTGACACGGTAACAAGTAAGGTTCTTTTTTTTTTATTAGTTATCCATTATCTTTTTTCGAAAGAGTGCCACGTGCATGTGGAGAAGGAAAAAACAGAGTTATGCAAAATTTGTGTCGAGAATTGTCTAAAGTTCTGACTTTTTTTTTTGCTTTCACTTTAATAAGAACGTGAATTTATGAGGTGAATTTATTCGACACAATATGATTCAACTCAAAAAAAAAATAATAGCTAATGTTAATTAAGATTAAAGTTAAGGTGTTATTGTGAAACATCACCCCTTTTAAAAAACCTTGTTAAACTTTGTGACATATTTACATTCTATGGAGGGCAGGCGCGAACGAACACTTAATAATTTTATTATACCATATTTCTTCAAACTGAAACATAATTATCAAAGTATACTTACGCAAATAGATATGAAAAGTCTTTGTTAAAGTTTGTGCCCTATTTCCGTGGAGTACAGGCGCGAACACAGACCCCACAATTTTATTATACCATCCCTATTTTAGTTGAAACATACTTATCAAAGTATTCTTATGTGCATCTATATCAAAAACCTTGTAAACGTTTTTTTTTTCATTTTTTATTTCCATACTTTCGGGGCCAGGTGCGAACGCAGACCCCACAATTTTTATGAACCACCGTTCTGCAAGATCCAACATATCCATTCCTGATCCTCGATACATCTTTCATCATTATATGAAATCATTTTTTTTTAAATAGTCAACCATATAGGGGCCTATTCGTGACCAGACACATACACACACACACACGCACACACACAGACGTTCAGCGTTATATTATATATATATATATATATATATATATATATATATATATATATATAT
This sequence comes from Euprymna scolopes, assembly GCF_053919585.1. Classification (NCBI taxonomy): domain Eukaryota; kingdom Metazoa; phylum Mollusca; class Cephalopoda; order Sepiida; family Sepiolidae; genus Euprymna; species Euprymna scolopes. The sequence continues at coordinate 134,008,641 of NC_136491.1, read as the reverse complement.
ATATATATATACTAGCAGAAGTACCCGTCGTTGACTGGGTTCAAAAACAGCCTACAGAAAATGGACTGCGATTGTGATTATATATTTATACACTTAAGGATAGGAACTGTCTGCGAAATTATAGCTAAGGCAGTCAACCATCTAATGTTCACGACATCCGATAATGCGAATTCTCTAGATTTTCATTGTTTTCGGTGTAAACCAGCGTCTAATTATTCTTAATTCCCTTAATTCACGTGGCAGTTATTTGGTGTCACTGATATAGAGACTCAGCAAATGTAGCAAAAGGTGGATTTGTGGCTGCGTTCGAATCTCATGACTGGTAGGAATTGTTAGCCTACCCGATGATAGCGTAAGCGTGAAACAGAAACACTAGTGTACGTAATGTAAATGAATATATATATATATATATATATATATATATATATATATATATATATATATTCCCTCTCACAAACCCTACATACTGTAGTACCCTTCTCTGAAAATAAATGGGATTTTTATTATTATTATTATTATTATTATTATTATCATTATTGCTATTATTATTATTATTGCTATTATTATTATTATTATTATTATTATTGCTATTATTATTATTATTATTATTATTGCTGTTGTTGCTGTTGTTTACTATTATTTAACTCATTGTTTAAGCATTGCAATATATATAACTTTCTCTAATTTCTCTAACCGACATATTGAGCTTCCGATTTTTGTGATGGCTTCTCATTTAAAAACAACGCTTTTCAAATATATCTGTCATTTTATGTATGTATGTATATATGTATGCATGCATGCATGCATGCATGCATGTATGTATGTATCTACTAGTGTGCTCGTGTGTGGGAGAAGAAAGGGAGGGACATATGGACACACAAACGGATAGAGAAACGTTATACATAAAATATACCGACATCCAAGAGTTTTACACTGATATTTTAATATGTTTGAACCAAAGTAGAAAGAAATTAAGTACATTATAATGAACATAAAGAAGAATATTCTCCATTTATTTCTAAAACATTATATGTGTGTGTGTATATCAATTAATGAAAGACACTAGAATCTACAATAAGCGGTTGAAAAAAATGTGTGTGCGCGCGTACGTGTATGTGCAATCCAGACAAGCAGTCTGTCCTTTAACCCCGTCTCGTACCTAGAACCATAATAAATTTACGATTCCAGGCTTTTGGTGAGAAATTTCCTCCTATCTCTTCAGTCTACATCTGTTTATATGTCTCTATATCTGTAAACGTGTATGTGCGTATTCTGTATGTGTGTACGAGAACGTGTAGAAGCATATGTGGTAGTGTGCGGGCGTAGACGAATGTATGTTTATATATGCGAGTGTACCCGTGGGATGCGTGGGTGCCCTATTCAGTGTTTTATGAAAGACTTGGTTTTGAATTGAGGCAACACAAGTTGCTGACCATTTCAAGTAAAAAATATTGGAAGGTCATATTCAGATATACCTGTGCTCCCCATCCTGCTGCTAACCCTGCCCGCCCTGCACTCATGTTGCCATCATTCACACTGAAGAAGACCGAAGGATCAGTCGAAAATGGTGTGCGTTTGAAGAAACATTTTTGTTTTCTTTCGAAAGACTTTTTTGTATTTCTACACGTCAATACATAGGAAATAAATACAGTAAAGATATAAACATTTACATATTTTTCGTATTTACTTTTTATTTACACACACACACACACACACACACACACACACACACACACACACACACACACATATATATATATATATATATATATATATATATATATATATATATATATATGTGCCAGGGCAAAATAAATATATTTTACAGTCGCTATACGATCATGACAAATGACTGACCGAAATATTAGCATAGCGAATTTGAAAAATGTTTATTGGAATATAAAAAAAATATTAGTATACCCTGGGGGAAATCTGGGTTTCAAAATATCGTTCACTGATTTTAATTTAAGGATTGCTTCGTACTTACATGTAAAATATTGACTTTTTTTTCAAAGGTAATTCTCTTTAATTTTCATTTGTTTTCTCAAATCAGCCGATTATTCTGTCACTTTTCACATTTAACACGCGCGTGTACTTCATACATATATATATATATATATATATATATATATATATATATATATATATATATATATATATACATACATATATACATACATATATATATATGTATGTGTGTGCGTTTATATTACGGTGTTATTTTTACTATCATCTCCTTTACATTCACTTTCCCCATTCACCATTTCTACAAAGAACCAATGCATTAAAATTGCAAGCAAGCAAGAAAGTTCATGTATTTCCTTGTATTAGGTTGATAAGGGATGCTTTTTTTAATATAATTTCTGGATATATCTGTGCTTTCGTACCAAATATGATCAATAACTTGTGATTAAATGATTTTATTTGTGACTATCCTCTTCTTTCGGCAGCCTATAAGATCTCGAGAAGTGAAGAGAAAAAAACGAACGGCCGCTTTTTATATCCTTGTTTAATATGCAAATTAGACGTTTCCAGTTAGATATAAGATAAGAGCTTGATTTTTCAGAATAGGTGGGATTTTTGGATTTGACTATTGAAGTGGCAAGTTGTGTCAGCAGTGCGTCGTGTGTTGCATGCGGATTCTGGACTTGATTATTCTAGTGGCGAGTTGTGGCAGCTGTGTGTCGTGTTGTTTAGTTGGAAAGTTCTTGATAACAGAACGTATAGTGTTGGAAGTGTGGCATTGTTGCTTCTAGATTTTTTTGATCACATAACTAACCAGAAAGCGTGAAATGATTTTAAACAAAACTGCCTTCTTTTATTATAATAGAATAACGTAGAGTTTCTTTTTACACAAGCAAATAAAACGAAACTGCACACATGTCAACTTTGTATAATTCCGAAAGAATAAACGATCAAGTCGCCATATTATTCACTAACAAAAGCTTGGGCGGCAGCTGAGATGACATTTCATACAGAATCCATCATTTTTCTTGTTGAGATTTTTCGGCTTGATAATCTTTATTCTTTGCTGTAGTCACTTTCTGTTCTAAATCATATTAGCGTGTGTGTCATGAACGTGTCAAACCCGACCCAGAAATTATTCGTTTTCAACATCATCTTTTTCGCGTAACAGATAAAGACGTAATAAATTACTCGACTCTACGTCCGCCGTCCTGCGCTTCATAATTTTAATGATGAATGAAAACGCTTTCGACTCTTGCCTTGGATCAAAGGTGAACAGGCGATGATGAAGCTATCAATTGTGTAAAATATGTCAAATGCGCCCATTTATTCTGCGCGGAGAGCAATAGAAATAACGTTTCATATTTCAAACGAACTATGAAAAACTATGGACAAAACATCTTTAAATTATTATCAGATTGAAATTAAAATACTATTTGAAACAAATGCCGTTTTAAAAAAGGTTCACAAACAAACTGGCATCCGGAGGTACACACAGCTCTAAAGTGTAATTATTCAGACGAGACTCAATAATCATAAATTACAAATGACATCTTTAAGAAACACTGCAGGTTTTATAGAATTAATTAATATATATAACGGCTTGAATTAAAAGTTTAACATGCACATTTCAAGTATCATGGTTCGAGTGTGATCTAATCACAAACATTCATTTCGAGTGCGCCTCTGCCATTTTAAAGCACCTACTGTGAATTTTATGCACCGGGCATTTCTTTTGTGCGGTGAAATGTAAATTTTGGTCAAAATTGGAGTGTTCTTCTTTAATCAGATTGTTTCGACCGTCGATTTCCGACACTTATTGGAGACATTCCGACAAAAAAGACTCACAGATACATAAAGAGCATTGGTGTGAAATTTGAAAAGAATCGGTCCAACCGTTTTAGAGTCCATAAGGCAGTAACTCACACACATACACAAAAAAGTGCCGTTTATTTATAAGTAGAGATAAACACACACACATATATATATTCGCTACTACTACTACTACTACTACTACTAATAATAATAATAATAATAAACACAATAATAACAAAAATGATAATCATAATTATAATAATCATTAATTAATAAATACATATAAAATGGAACAAAAAATACTGTAGGGCAAAATAGGCACGAGCGTTTGTGTATGTCCAGTTAGATTCCGCGAGAAGTTTTCGCATACTTCCCAGATCGTAACATCTCAGATTCGCAAACAGACATTGTCTCTATCTTTTTTTTTTATCGAGTTTAACAAAATTCCAACCGTCCGTCGTCTCGGCTGTCTTTTTCGTATAAATAAAGCGAAACTATTCGAACGCAAACGCCTGGCCTTCGTGCCGAGTAGTGTCTGTTCAATGTAGGGCAAACCCTTCATACTGAGACAATTATTATTTATTTAGATACAGTCAGAGTGTCCCCTGTTTGAGGGAGCTAGTTTTCCCCCACATGAACCACGGCCTTTTGTCTAATCGTGGAGGGTTTAAAAGCAATGCCATTTCTGCAAGTCATCTTTTGTTTTTAATTGACTACGTTAAATTTAAAAGCTTTAGACTTCCGTGTCACGTCATGGAGTAGCTGTAAGAAGGCAGATTTTCTTTCACTTTCTTTTCCCCCTTCGCGTCACGGGTTCGAGCCTACCTGCCCACCACCACTTTTTTTCTTTTTTGGTCAACACACACCTCCAAATACTCGGACAACGCCGGACACCCAGGCTAGTATAACAGAAAATATGAATTAAAGGCCGTAAACAACCAAGTTCTTTCTGATTCTCTCTCCTCTGATCTTGAGCAGTGGTACAATGCGGGAAGAGGTAGCTGCTTACTTTTAATGCATCTAAAACCGAGCTTCTATTTTTACACCATAAACGCTCTAATCCCCATCTGGCATCAATTGAAATGAATGGCTCTCGTCTTGTGGAGGCTCCATGTTTGGACCAGCTTCTGGGCTTGACCTTTACTTCTGGTAAGAAATGAAACTCGTACATCGAATCTGTTTCCTAGGTCGCTGGAGAGATGGTGGAATCCTTCTACCGCCCCAGTAGATATCTCACTACTGATGAAATTTTCTACCTATATAAAAACGAGGTACGTCTAATGATGGAGTACTGTTGCGATATTTGGGCAGGACTGCTAGAAGCAGCTTATCCTGCCTTGACAGAGTTCAAAATAAACTTCGTAGCCTAGGGGAGAATGCCCTTTCTTTTTCCCTACAACTTCTCTCCGATAGAAGAGACGTTGCGAGCTTGTCTCTGCCTTATCGTAATTTTCATGGCAAGTCTTTGTTTCTGTTTCAATCTATGGCCCCTCTCTCCAAACTTTCACGAAAAACAGTTATCTAGCTGAAAACATTATCAATAATTTCCCCCACTTTTTATTTTTGCCTTAACCTAAATTTAGATTCCATAAACAAAGCTTCTTTCTTAGAACTGCACGCCGGTGGAGCTTTCTTTCGTTTGCCTGCTTTCCAGCTGACGTCTTTTCAAATTCTTGTTGGACCGTCCCCTTGTAATCTAATATACCAAATTTTCACTATTAACGATCACTACGATATCATACATTGGCTAGTGTGCACTCATTAACTCTTATCCTCAAGTGGCCTCCGGGCGTTGATATGTGATGATTTCTTTGCGAAAATTAAAGTCATCTCCGATTACAAAAGAAACGAAAAAAGTCCTCGCTAAAACAACAAATAAACAGGTGCGCGCACTCATTGATATAATAACTGGATTTGTGAATAACTAAGAATCTGATTAGCTGACTAGCGACCCCCGTACAACGAGTGTATATAAAAACACGAAGCAACATAAAGTCTATACAATAGCCTGACGAATCCTCACGTGGACGAAACACGGAACATTCTGTATAGCTTAATTGCAATATAGATTTACAAAATTTACTACCTTATATATACATATATATACAGAGGTAAATATACACACACATATATATATGCATATATATATATATATATATATATATATATATATATATATATATATATATAGAAGAAACTTGTTTCTTATCGTTGAGTACTTCCAATTGTAATAAAGTCGGTCAACTTTGCACATATGCGCAGATCGTCATATAATGATTACATCACTCTGTCTGATGTCAAAAGTATTTAATAAGAATAAATGTTTAAATTTCAACTGTATCTCTCACTGTTGACGGTAGCCGAATGGTTCGGGCCCTTGCTAATGAAACCGGACATGACTTTTGTTGCCGGGGTTCGAATCTCTCGACTGTCGTTAATCGTGACACCCTGCAGTGATGATTCCCAGAAGAATGAAACACTAGTGTCTGTAAGTATTTAATAATTATCAATAATTATTATAGTAAATAATAATTATAATATCTATCTACCTATATATATATATATATATATATATATATATATATAGTCATCCACATACAGTACTGTTTCGCCGTTTCACAGTTCATCAGTGCGGCTATATATATATATATATATATATATATATATATATATATATATATATATCAAAATAGCATCACAGACAAACCCACGGGCTATTTACTTACGTTTTTGAATTTATTATCAGGATGATGGAAAAAAACAATGTATAAAATTATAAGGATGGCGTTTATCGTCGAAATTTTAATTTTAAACAAATAAGCATTTGTTTCTTTTTAAAATATTGCGTTATTATTTGGCTTATAGACATATTTCATACGTATATTATTTTAATATATATATGTGGGAGTGTATATAAGCGTGAAATGTTTTGAATTCATAAAAGCACCGTTTAGTCATGTAAATTTAATAATTAGTAATAATGCATAATTTTCTATTTTAGCTTTAAAGATACCACGTTCAAAGCAATATGCGCACAAGTGTTAACTATTTTTCCAAATGATAGTATTTTATTATGTTCAATTGATTCAGTCCCAAATGTTAGCATAAAAGTATGTAATTGTTCATCAATTATATAATTTTGCATATCACGTAAAGAACAATTTATCAAAAGTTTCAAAGCCCATGAATTAGGACCTTCTTTCATCAGGTATTAATATTTTAATCCATAATATATATATATATATATATATATATATATATATATATATATATATATTATGGATTAAAATACCATAAATAATCCATAATATATATATATATATATATATATATATATATATATATATATATATATATATATATATATATATATATTATGGATTAAAATACCCGTCTACTGTTGTTTTTTTTTTTTTCTTTACTTCCATTTTTCCGGTCTTTCTTCGCATTGTCTTTGGCTTTAAAACTTCCATATATTACTTTAACAAAAATGCCTCAAGAAAACTACGACCTACTCTTATATATATATATATATATATATATATATATATATATATATATATATATATATATATAAACGTCGCAGCTCACAAGGGTCATGACAGTCAACGTCGGCTGCAACGTTATTTGACTATGGAATTTATCTCACATTCTGAAACATCATATATATATGTATATATACATATATATATATATATATGTATATATATATAACAAGTTATAAAATATATATGGCGATTAAGCTACACTGAATATTCCGCGTTTCATCCACTCTAGGATTCTTCAGGCTTGATAAGCCTAGATAAGCCTGAAGACTCCTAGAGTAGATGAAACGCGGAATATTCAGTGTAGCTTAATCGCCATATATATTTTATAACTTAAGCTCTACCTACTTATTGAGTACTTTTGGAGTAAATACTTAAAGTTTACGCATAAATTTATACTTTCGTATATTAATATATATATATATATATATATATATATATATATATATAACATGCCTAGATATCTCCCACTCTGCCGTAAGGACACTGATAGACATATGAACGAACTTGGAGTCTATATTCGGAACACTCTCTCATTGACTAGAGAAATAAACCTAGAATCGGACGATCAAGCCTTGGTGTGCTTTAGACTTAGCATGCAACATATCAGTAGTTTTTTCAACCGCTCTACCCCGACCCAGGACTGCACCCTATTAAACAAAGTCTCTGACAGCGTAGATACAGCACTTTCCCTCGACACTAGCGCATAACTACATGTATTTGGTGTCTTCAATGTCCACCACAGCAACTGGCTTGGATTCTCTACTTACACAGACGCAGCTGGTAGCACAACACATAGCTTCTCTATATCTCACTCCCTATTACAGATGGTTACGTTCCCAACGCGTTTCCCAGACCAGAAAGAGCAACACGCATCACTTCTAGATCTGTTTCTGATCACAGTTTCCGATGATTGTATAACGAATGCTTACAGCCCACTTGGGAACGCTGATCATTCAGTGATAATGGTCGAAATCGCTGTAAACTCTAGAGGCAAAACTGAAGAACCATTGCTCAAAACAACGAGGTATTATAAAAAGGCTGACTGGGAAGCTATCAGGGATCACATCAGAGATGTTCATAGGGAAATATATTTTCTCTTCTTGCTGAACAGTGCGCAAATGAGACCATTGAATGGTTCAAAACGGCAATTGAGGCGCATGTTCCTACGCGCTAATTTTATAGTAAGACCCACTCTCCCCAATGGTTTACTTCTACTTGTACAACTGCCATTGCTCAAAGGCAGCATGCGTACGGCAGATTTAACTGACATAAGTCCAGTTCAAGCAGACAGAAGTATATAGAATCTTGGAGTAACTGTGAGACAGAAATAGCAACAGCTAAGACAGAATTTACTGAAACCACAAAAAAATAAAAATAAAAAGGCATGGAAGCACAAAAATTGGAAAATCTACAACAGTGTTGTAAATAATGTGCAATCAACACTCATGAGGTTGTTTTCTCAGGAACCGAGAAAGTTAACATGCTCGCCAGTCGGTTTGCCTCAAACTCCACACTGGACCCTACTAACCACCCCCTCCTTGACTTTCTTTTGCGGACAGACGCCATGTTACAGATGCTAATCTTCTGACCGACAAAAAATATTGATGTAGGCAAGCACCTTCGACAGGAGTTATCTTAACTGTAATCTCTGAACATATATACAATTCACTGGACAAATAAGGGGAGGGTAGAGCGGTAGCTCTAGATATTTCTAAGGCTTTTGACAAGGTATGGCATGAAGGTCTTCTCGGGAAAATCAGATCATACGGTATCACTGGACGAATATTTAACATAATTAAATCCTTCTTAGATAAAAGAAAAATCTGGGTTGTGTTCGACGGTCGTACATCTAAACAATATGATATAAATGCGGGAGTGCCTCAGGGGTCCATCTTTGGACCTTTATTATTCCTAATATTCATAAATGAACTCGCTGACAAAATTGCCTCTGAGACGGGTATATATGCTGATAAAACCATGCTCTATAACAGGCACGACACGAAAACAAATGAAGACATATCTAAGGAAAAGGCATAAATACTAGAGGATGACCTCCAATCTGTAGTGGAATGGGGACAGAAATTGATTGTCACAACCAATGCTGCCAAGACTAAACTTGTTTCCTTCAATAATTACAAGAAATTAAACCTGATTAAACTGATAAACCTGACAAGCAGCTAAACCCCACTTAAACATAGTAGAGATCCCTAGATGTAAAAGAGCTTTCTTCTCCAGTAGTTTCTTCCCCAGAACCGCTAGACTTTGGAATTCAGTTACGGGTCCCTGCTTCTCCAACTGACATACAGAAGTTTAAGTGTAACGTTAACCGACATCTTGCTGCCGAACTCCCTATATAGCACCTCAGTAAGGTTATGTCCCTGATAGTAGCCCCCTACACCAAAGTGGCAATGTGCCTTGTTTTGCGTGAAAATGTAATATATATATATATATATATATATATATATATATATATATATATATATATATATATATATAGTTTGTTTTTGAAATATCGTTACTTTCAATGTATACTGTTTTCGTTTAACGGGTCTAGATTGTTTTTTTTAAACCAGTCCCCGTTAATTTGGAGTTAAGCTTAATGTATCTATTTAAATAAATAAATAAACGAAGGTTATAAAAAAGAAAACGTGAGTCTTTGAATTTTCCACAAAATTTTACACACACACACACACACACACACACATATATATATATATATATATATACATATATATATACATCTAATGTATCAAACACTCTTTACATTTATAAAATATGTTGTAGAAAAACGTATATCCTGTGTTAATAAAAAAGGTCCTATTTAATATGATTATTATGTCAATTTCGAATATTTACCACACTATATATATATATATATATATATATATATATATATATATATACACGTAAAGAGAGACATACAGACCGAGAAAGAGAGAGGGAAAGGGGATGAAACATGTAGACACAAAGATCCCTAGAGAGAGAATATGTGCATACAGAAAACCCTTAATACAACAGATTTAAAAATCATGTGATATATAGAATTACATTCGCCGCTTATATTACTTGTATTGATCGGACTCTTGTTCTCATCATGAGTTTTATTTGTGCAAAGTTTCTGTCGGTTGGGCCTTCGACCGTCTTTAGGCACGTTGGTTATGTACGTATCAGACATTTGTATCTCCCATACATCTCACGGGACAGTACCTGAATTTCAACTTCCTACATCCATATAACGTAAAAAAAAGGAATCTTCCAGTGCTCGCAATACCGTGGTAGAACAATATGCAGCAACGGAAACCAGGATCAGTTAAACAACCCAAGAATAACCCTTCACCAAAATGACTACCAAGAGAGCGTTACGTCGGCTCCGGAATATCTAAAGCAAAGTACAATACCCGAAAACTTCTCACAGTGTGTACACCATACATAAAGGTCTTGTCCAAAAAAGTTTTAAAAACATGGAGTCCATATGACATCAGAAGAATATTGAAGAGTTATTCGCCTATCAAAAATACCTAGTATAAGTCAAGCCCCGATCGAATGTCTCATAAAAAACTGTGTATATGAAATTTAAGTCAGATACGGAATACTATACAAAGGTAAGACTAATCGCACCCTAAAAGTAAGACTAGAAGAACAACATAAAGTCAGGATTAACTGATCACGTATAGAAAGAAAAAGGAACACACTTCCCTATATGGAACGAGGTCAAAATAATTGACAGGGATGCAAGATGGAGAGTCAGTTATATGCTAAAAAATGGAAATTTACTAACCAGACCAATCTTAGAAATTAATAGCATTAATTGTAGAAAGACATAAATTATACACATTTAAAATTTCCGCGAGAGAAGGGAGATAATTTTTCAATCTTATTACAGTTGCATCCTCTTTGTCAACCAATGTTTTCGCAGATGCAAAGCTACAGCCATAAAATAGAGATTAACTCTAAGAATACGAAAATATTGACGAATCGAGTAAAGAAATTGATAAGCTGTTTATATATATATATATATATATATATATATATATAAATGAAATGATTGGTTCGTTTGGTTTAAATAAACTAGAAAACTACAAGCCCGTCTTCCGTCATATCGTGCAACAATGATTGTATCTAATCCATATTTGTTATTAAATATTAAAAAGTAAAAAATATTACTATTTTAAAAAAAAACTTTTATTCGACATCGTTTCTTTTCGGTCAAAAAACAATACACAAAAAAGTTTGTTTCACTTTTTCTAAGCTATAAAAAATAATTTGCTGGTTAATTTTTGCGAGTTGCCTCAGTTATTATAAAGTATTATAAACACCCTAACCTCCCTATGTTAAAAACGGCTTTCAGATTAAACACCCCCAATCATCGAAAACAGTTCTTAACATAGGGAGGTTGGAGGTGTTTTATCCGGAAGCCATTTTTAGCATGGGGAGGCTGGGGTGTTTATAATACGCTGGGATAATTAGTAAAAATTAACGAAATTGCTATTATTTATTGCAAAAATTGCTTAAAATGTATTTCTTTGAAAAAAAAAAGTGACATTTTCTACAAACATTTTATAAGAAATAAAAATGAACAGTAGAATTTTTTTGTTTGTTTTTTTGTGTTTTTTCTGTTTCTACATTTAAAATTTTACTTCACTTCTTCATTCACATAGCGTTGTTATTATTTCATCGCCAACGCTCGGCTTCATTCGACTATTGACGTCATGCGCCGGTGAAAGCCGAGCCGAACGCTGAGAAAATAATTACACAGCAATTAAAATTTAATTCACTGTGGATTTATTCAAACAGTCTTTTGGAAAATGGATGTTTAAAATAAAGTGACGCTTATGCACTTATGTTACTGTGCTATTTTTAAATAGTATTTTCACGTTAAATTCAAGTTTTACATTATCTTTTTGTTTAATAAATTGTTAGGTGAAAGTACAGATAATCCGGTCGGTTTCTAATGTGTGGAAAATCTAATATCCGAAAAAGGGGTACTCTGGATAGTGACAAAAATAAAAATTGCCTCAGTCTCGAAGGATTTCTCCTCTACTGATCAAGTTCACTCTCTGTTTTTCTCCCCCTTTCTCTCTTCCTCTCAATATCTCTCTCCCTCCATCTCCCTCCCCCCTCTCTCTTTCAATCTATCTTTCTGTCTCTTTCAGCCCCTTTCTCTCTCTAACTCCCTCTATCTCTCTCCTCTCTTTTCCTCTGTCTTGCTCCCTCACTTTTTCTAACTATCTCCTTTCTCTGTCTATCTCTCAATCCCTCTATCTCTCTCTATCTCTTTCTCTATTTCCCTCTTACTTTCTCTTTTCTATCTATATATCTTCCTCTCTATCTGCCCATCTCTACTCCCTCATCCTATTTTAGTCTTCTAAATTAATTACAGTGAATAAGGCATTGTCAAAACATGGATAAATCCTATTTTAGTCACCTAATTTACTTACTGGGCGAATAGAAGTTATTTGGAAGTTACTGCTACCGTGAACAGTACCAGGAGTAACTGGTAAAACCCTTTTAATTAAACTGATTTTAGCACCCATTCGGTGACAAAATGACATAGCCTTAGCCCTTGCTGCATGTGGGATACCTGCGACATTGCTACCAAGTAGAAGAACTACTTATTCTACTTTAAAACTACTATTAAACATTCCATTTTTTAAAAATCTCATGTTAAACATCTCCAAAACATCAAGTATGGGGAAAAATATTGCAGAAATGCAAACTTATTGTTTGGGATGAATGCACAATGGCACGCAAAAAAATCACTTGAGGCTCTTGGTCGATCCTTGCAAGATTTGCGTAGCAATGTCAGACGATTTGGGAATGCAGTAATATTGCTTGCAGAAGATTTCAGACAAATGTTATCTGTAATTCCTCGATCAGTTAAGGGCGAAATTCTTTGCCTCTTAATCTCTGTAATTTTATTACATCAAAAGAAGAGTGGGTTAAAAAGGGTTTTCCAGATATTCAAATTAATTATTCGAATTCCACTTTACTGAGCGAACAAGCTATTCTTGCAGCCCAATACAAAGACATCCATGAAGTTAACGCTATTATTCAACGTAAAATTCCAAGTAAGGTAGTAAAGTAGCCCCCCTTAAAATCATGAAATATATATATATATATACATACACTTATATATATATGCATATATATATATATTAATATATGTCTATGAGAGTTTCTGCTTGTATTTAAATGTGCACATGTATACAAATACGCATATATACTTGTATATATATATATATATATATATATATATATATATATATGTGTGTGTGTGTGTGCAATTGTAAAATAGATATGCATGTGTGTATGGATGTTTATATATATATATATATATATATATATATATATATATATATATATATATATATATATATATATAGGCTGTATGCATATATTGTATACGCACGCCAAACAGTAACTACGTTATTCCGTTCACTAATTACAACCTGCCAATATAGACGATGTCCTTTCCTCATTGTTGCCTTTCCGATGTTAAATACATCAAGTGACGCATCGGGCGCTTTACGACGACATTATTACCGCCATTTATCCCCCCTATACTATCACCCACTCTCGAACACTATTTTTCCTCTTCTTCCTGTTTCTGTATATTATTTCTCTCTACCTTCACTTTACTTTTCTATCTCCATTCCCCAATTTCTCGCTTGTTTTTCTTTTTCCCCTTTTTTCTGGAAACTATTACCCCCACCTGCAACCTCTGGCGAATGCCTCGCGCTTACTATTCTTGTCTGAACCCTTCCACCACCACATGCCCAAAAGTTTCTTTCCGAAACGACAAACGACCTCATCAAGACTCCATCGAATTGTCTGGATGTCAAAGAGGAGCACGCGCATAAAGCTCTGCACATTGCAACTATTTTCCATTGCCCCTTTATCTTATGCGACGGAATTACTTTAAGTCGAGATTTTTAAAATAATTTTGTTTGTTTGTTCTCACTATTTATATTCTTTTTTGTTCTAGTTGGGCATGGGGTATCGTACCGGATGCTAGACATTTACTCGCTATTCCATACATCTTAACTGAGAGATCTTTTTTAAGATTATCACTATTCCTTTTGTGCAATTTTTGTATCCCTCTTTATATTTTCTTCACAGAGATTATTTGTAAAATTAGTTTTGTTTTAACCTTAGTTAAAGAGTTACAAGGAAAAAAGCACATAGCAATAGAGTAAAAATACTTTATTAACAAGAACAAAATTAACAAAAGAGTGAGTGTGTTCAAAGAAGCTCTGTTGCCTCTCCGGATCTAAACTCCGCATCAGTGCCTTGTATTCCAGTATTTATGTAATGATTTTACATCCAAACATCGCCCTCTTTACATATATAATTCACAATAAGCAAATGTTAGATCGAAGTGAATATAGAAAATAAGCTGAAAATCAATTCAATCGTAGATAACTTAGCACAAGACTCTCCCATAGAAACGGCGCTAACTTTATGCGGGTTTAACCAGCTTCCTTCAATAAAGGAAGCTCCATAGAAGTATGACATTTTCAAGAGTTCCCTAGTCGCATGTATATCCTCGCTAGATGAGATGACGACGTTAGGTTTTTGCAACTCTTGCAGAAAAATGCCGACGTCCTCCTACATACAGTGCTTGGAATTCCATAATTAGTCACCCATCAGGTACTTATCAGGATCAACGTTGATTAACGTCAGTGATCTAACGAGGACCGGTGTGTCAACGTGATTATGCAGTACAAACACATCCATATATTGCTGATTATTCCGAAAGGTTGTATTAGTATTTCTTTCTCTTTGGTTAGACCATGGGTGCGTGTGTAAACGTCCCTTTTCCTGTCGAAACGGCGCGGTTCTAGTGCAGTTTGGGAAGACTCAATATAATATGTGTACAATGCGCTTTCAGTTGCCTCTACATCGACGCAAAACATAACTATACCATGAGATAAAATGATTAAGAATAAAAAGTGCGAAACCTAATCCAAATATAATAATCTTGAAATCGAAATGAAAGAGGAACTTGGCAATTCCCGAAGCAAATTAACGCACGCACACATCGTAAATTATGATCTTTGTAAAGTTCTAATCTGCATTTGTTCTCTGGAATTCATATATGCGCATATATTTGCCTGCATTTACATTTATACATATGCATGTATATACCGGCTTACATGCAAAGTAAGATTTGTAGAAATTTATCAAATTTCCTCTTTAAGCGAAACAACCGACTAATGTAATGAATTTACATCCAAACATCGCCCGTTTCATACATATATATATATATAATGCACAATAAGAAAATGTTAGATCGGAGTGAATACATAAAAGAAACTGAAAATTAATACAACAGCAGACATTACAGCGTGAAGATGGCCTTCTAAACTCTGAAGTTATCTGTCTTCATCATATAAAGAGAGGGATCACGGTTTAAAAAGTGGGATTGGAAAAGCTAGTGCAATGGCGAAAGTGAACTCTGGCCTGCAAAAATGCCTGTGCAACCCCGACTGGTATTGATTTTCAGGTAATTATAAACTGAATAGACCCCTTTTTAAAGGGAGAAGGAAAAGAACGGGAGGATGCACAGGACCATAAACATTATCTAGACACTACAACTATAAAAGCCTCAGCAATTTTAACATACAAACCAATGTTAAAAAGGCGAAATAACATGTGCTTCCTCTATCGCCAATAGCCTCTTACATTTCGATAGTTGTTCCTCACATTTCGATAATAGTATTATACACTTGAAAATCATATTTTGCCTTTTGACAATCGTTTCTTACTTTTCAACAATCGTTTCTTACATTTTGACAATCGTCTTTTACATTTTGACAATCGTCTTTTACATTTCGCCAGTCGTCTCTTACACTTTGACAGTTATTTCTTACATTTCTATAATCGTCTTTTACATTTTGAGAGTCGTGTCTTACATTTCGATAATCGTCTTTTACATTTCGCCAGTCGATCGATTAGTGCATTTCAACATTCGCCTCTTACATTTGGATAATCGTTTATTTCATTTAGACAGTCGTTTCTTGCATTTCGATAATCGTTTTTTTTTTTTTACATTTCGAAAGTTGTTTCTTACATCCCGACAGTCGTTTCATACATTCTGACAGTCGTTTGATACATTTTCGACAATCGTCTCTTACATTTCGGTAATCGTCTCTTACATTTCGACAAATGTCTATTACATTTCAACAAGTCTTTTACATTTCGATAATCACATTGTTCATTACGACAATCGTTTATTACATTTCGACAATCGCTTTTTACATTTCGACAGTTTTTCTTTCATTTCGACAATCGTCTCTTACATTTTTATAGCCGTTACTCGCTTTTTGACAATTGTTTCTTACATTTCCACAATCGCTTCTACTATTGCATTTTCACACTTTTTTATTACATTTCGACTGTCGTTTTTTACATTTTCAATAAGGTTATATAGATTTTAACATTTGTCTATTACATATCAACAGTCCTTTAAATATTTCGACATTTTTTTCTTACATTTCGAAAATAGTCCATTTTATTTCCACGGCTGTTTCTTGTATTTCGTCACTCGTTTTTTTACATTTCGAAAGTCGCTTATCACATTTCGACAGTCGCTTCTTGGATTTCGACAATCTTTCCTTACTTTTCTACAATCGACTTTTACATTTCGATATTCATTTCTTATATTTCGACTATCGCTTCTACCACTTCTACAGTAGTTTGTTGCATATCAGCAGTCGTTTTTTACATTACGACAATTGCCTATTAGATTTCGACAGACATTTCTTACATTTCGACAATCGTTTTTACATGTTCACAGTCGTTTCTTACATTTCGACGGTTGTTTCTTACATTTCGACAAACGTCACTTACATTTCGATGATCGTCTTTTACATTTCGATGTTAGTATCTTTACATTTTGACACTCGTTTCCTACATTTCGAGGGTCGTTTCTTACATTTTGACAATCGTCTTTTTCAATTCGACATTTAGCCAATCGTTTCTTACATTTCGTGGATCGTTTCTTACATTTTGACAGTTGTCTTTTACATTTCGACAGTTGTCTTTTACATTTCGACAGTCCTTTCTTATATTTCGACAATCGTTTCTTTCATTCGTTATTTACATTGCGTTCTTTCTCTTTTTTTTCATTCATTTGTTACCTTTCGACAATCGTATTTTACATTTTGACATTGTTTCTTACATTTCGACAATCGTGCCTTTTTATTTCGACTTATGTATTTTACACTTAAGCAGTCCTTTCTCGGTAGTCATCTCTTACATTCTGACAGTCGTTTCTTACAGTTCGAAAATCGGCTGTTACATTTTTACAGTTTTTCCTTGCATATTTTAACAATTGTCTTTTACATTTCGACAATCGCTTCTTACAGTTCGACGTTGGTCAATTACATTTCGACAATCATCTCTTATATTCGACACTCGTTACTTTCATTCCGACAATCGTTACTTACATTTAGACACTCGTTACTTACAGTTCGACAATCGTCTCTTATTTAAACACGCGTTTTTTACATTTTGAGCATAGTTAATTACATGTCGACAATTCGTTTCTTGTATTTTTATAGTCGTTTCCTATATTTTCACAATATCTTACATTTCGATACTAGTTTTAATTACATTTCCACAATCGTCTCAAACATTTCAACATTCGTTTCTTTAATTTCTAGAGTTGTAACTTACATTTCGACAATCGATCCTTATTTTCGACTGTCGTTTACATTTTGACAGTCGTTTTCTGCGCAGTCGCCTCTTACATCTCGATAATCATCTCTAACATTTTGATAATTGTATTTTACATTTTGACAGCCATTTCTTATATTTTAACAGTCGTTTCTTACATTTCGACAATCGTCTTTTACATTTTAACAATCGCTATTTACATTTCGACAGTCGTTTCTTACATTCTGATAATCGTCTCTTAGATTCCGACAACTGTCTTTTACATTTCAACAGTCGTTCCTTAAATTTTGATAATCGTTTCTTGCATTTCGATAGTCGTTTCTTACATTTAGATAATCGTCTTTTTATACTGCGACAATCGTCTTTTACATTTCGGCAGACGTTTCTTACATTACGACAATCGACTTTTTACTTTCGACCATCGTCGATTGAATTTCGACAGTTGTCTCTTACATTTTGACAGTCGTCTTTTACATTCCGACAGTCGTTTCTTACATTTTGGCAATAGCTTATTACATTCTTGGTCATCTTTTATATTTCGACAATCGAATTTTTCATTTCGACAGTAGTTTCGTACATTTCGACTGTAGTTTCTTACATTTCGACACCCGTTTCTAATATTTCGATAGTTGTTAATAGGTTCGTGCAAAAGCAACATAGTTTTCTCACATATGTTACTTTATTGTTGATTTCTGAATTAATTCATTGATATATATATATATATATATATATATATTATATAGAAGCGCATTTTTCTCTTTATCGAATCGCGTTATTCGTTACTGTTCTCAATCTCTTTATTTATTTATTTTTGCAGGCTTTACAACAGCATGGATAAAATTCAAATCCGCACAATTTCCTTGTTCCTGTTCAAACTAGGCCGAAAAGCTGCCGAGACAACCCGTGAAATCAATGATGCGTTTGGCCCAGGGACCACTAACAGACGTGTGTCACAGCGGTGGTTAAAGAAAATTTGCAATGGTGACGAGAGCCCCGAAGATGAAGACGGTCCGGCCGACTGCACTTGATAACGAACATTTGAAAGCCTTAATTAAAGCTGATCCTCGCAAAATCACACAGGAAGTTGCTGTTGAACTCGAGCTCGACCACTTAATAGTCGTTCGCTATTTAAAGCAAACAAGGGAGTTTAAAATATTCAATAAATGGGTGCCGCATGAATTGAATGATAATCAAAAATATTGCCGTTTGGTGTCTTCTACGCTCTTTCTGCGCAACAAAAACGACCCATTTCTCGGGCGGATTGTTACTTGTTATAAAAAGTGGATCCTCTACGACAACCGGCGACGTTCCGCATAGTGGTTGGATGCCGGAGAAGCTTCACAACACTTCCCGAAGCCAAAATTGAATCAAAATAAGGTTATTGTAACTGTTTGGTTGTCTGCGGCCGGTCTCATCCATCACAGTTTTTTGAACGGTTATAGCGGAGAATTACTACCGAAAAATTGACGAAATGCATCAGAAGCTCCAACGCATGTGCCCGAAATTGTTCAATATGAAGAGACCAATTCTCCTCCATGACAACACTCTCCCACATGTTGCTCAACTGATCTTGCAGAAGCTGAACGAATTGGGCTACGAGACTCTGCCTCATCCGCCATATTCACCGGACCTCTCGCACACCGATTATCATTTTTTCAAGCGTTTCGACAATTTCCTGCGTGAAAAATGCTTCAAAAGCCGAGATGGTGCTGAATCAGCCTTCAAGGACTTCCTCGCTTCCAGAACTTCGGATTTCTATGCTAATGGGATAAATAAACTTGTTTTTCATTGGCAAAAATGTGGCGATACTAATGGTTCAAATTTCGATTAATAAAGTTTATAATAAAAGGAGTTATGATATTTTGACGCTGAACGTCAAGAGCGACATTATTTTTGCGCCAACCTAATATTTATATTTTGACAATCATCTCTTACAAGCATTTTTACAAGCGTCTTTTACATTTCGACAATCGTTTTTTTTATGTTTTCACGGTCGTCTCTCACATTTAGATAGTCGTTTCTCACATTTCGGAAATTGTCACTTACATTTCAACAATCCTCTTTCCTTTATTATATTTCGACCATCGTTTCTTACATTTCGACAATCGTCTCTAAGATTTAAACAATTGTCTTTTACATTTCGGCAGTAATTTCTACATTTCACCAGTCGTTTCTTACATTACGACAGTCGTCTCTTACATATAAACAGTCGTCTCTTATATTTCGTTAGTAATCCTTTATACTTTGTCATTTTCTTCTTACATTTCGACAGCCATCTTTTACATTTCGACAGTCGTCTCTTACATTGCAAAAGTTGCCGCTTATATTTCAACAGTTGTCTCTTACATTTCGAAAGGAGTCTCTTAAAAACATCGCTTTATCTATTTCGACAATTGCTTTTTTATATTTTGACAGTCGTCTCTTGCATTATAAAAATCGCCTCTGTTATTTTGACAGTTGTTTTTACATCTCGGTAGTCGTCTCTTTCAATGGCGATGTCTGAGCAGGCGAAAATTAATTTTATAGTATAAAAAAACAACGTAAACCTAGAAAATAAACACAACTATTGTGGTTTGAGTGTGTGTTATAAATAGTCTATTACTTTTTGTCTGTTTATTTTCATGGATCATTTCTAACTATTTTTCTTTAGTCATTTATTTCCAACTTTATATATATTGTTCTTAATAAATCACTTCTTAATGCTCCGCATGTGATACACATAAGAGCACACAGACACGAACCGGAACCAGCATTGAATAATAAAAATCATAAAAGCTTAAATAACATAAAAGTTCAAACGGACAAACTCATCAAAATATGGATACCGAATTTGATGAAAACAAGATTGAAAAAAAAAATCCAACTATTTGTAGGTTTAAAATCACCGGAACAGTAAACAAAAAAAAACGAACCATATGTATGAAAATTTCCAGATAATTAAAATTATATAAAGAAAATTATTTTAATAATAATAATCGTGCGAGCATTAAAAACAGCTCTAAAAATAACACGTGGAAAGGGCTGCGTGAAATTGGAATCAGAGGCGAGATTGACACTATATAATGCACAGTACTAAATAAAAAAACGAAAATATTAAGGAAAATCTAGGATTGTGAAACCCTACACACATAAATAATCACAGATAACTTGAAGTAAAAATTAAAAATATATATATATATATTGGGATCAATACTTACAACAAAATAAGGAAAACGATAACAAAAACAAGTCTTGCTCCGAATTTATAATAACTTAATTATATTTTGCACAAATATTTGTTTTTATTTCTATTATTAATATTCCTATTAATATGTAAAGTTTCATAGGATATGAACATTTTTATTTAAACACGTGCCACCAAGCACAACATATCCTTCGGACGTAACTTATAACCTGCAGCATATTTTCGATCTCAACGGGACACTGGTCCATACTTCTTGAGATTAATACCCACAAACTTAGGAATATCTAAAAAACAAAAAAAAAATAGTATTTCTTCAAAAAAGATATTTTGTGCATTGAAAGTCTCAGCATATTAAAATGATAATAACTAGCGGGACTTGTGAAAATTCCACAGCGGCATTTTTCATATGTAATATATTGTTGCTGGGCATTCTGTGGGCGTTTGTTCAGTATGAAGGAAGGCACAATAATATTATTCTAGTCCTTGTATTAAAACTGTATCGCCCCCTTACTAAAATAATAACTTTGATATATTTCCTGTAATGATTATTTCATTACAAACACACCGGTCAATTAACTCACATTTCATCATTTCTTATAATTATTGAATATGTTATTATGTTCGACAATAATTCATCATAATTTTAACCCACGTTATCGCCTCTCCCTTTACTAAAATAAAAAAATGTGATATATTGTATGGGCTGATTATTTCATACAAAATGCAAATATCAGTTAACTCAGATTTCATCATTTTTCATAATTCTTGGATATGACAATAATTTCGACAATAAGTATTCTTCATTTAAACTGACCATATCGCACATATTACTAAAATAATAACTGCGATATATTGTCTTGGCAGATTATTTCATTACAAACACACAAATCAACTCACCTTTCATCATTTTTCATGTTAGTAATTTCGACAATCATTTTTTTATAAGTAAAACACACCTTATAGATTCCCCCTTACTAAAATAATAATTTTCATATATTGTCTGGGCTGATATTTTCATTACACACCCCAATCAATTAACTCACATTTCATCATTTTTCATAATTCTTGGATATGTTAATAATTTCGGCAATCAATTTCATCATTTTAACCCACATCATCGCCCCCTCACTAAAATAATAACTTTGATATATTGTCTGGTCTGATTATTGCATTGCAAACACACTAATGCATTAAATCACATATTATCATTTTCCATACGTCTTGGATATGTTACTAATTTCGGCAATCATTTTTCATGATTTAAACCATCCTTATCAGCATCTCTTACTAACATAAGACCTTGAATATATTGTATGGGCTGATTATTTTATTATAAACACACCAATTAATTAATTGGGGTCGTAACTTTTTCGATTTTCGTTCATTTTAGTTCTCTATGAGCGTATTCAATTTTATTTTATTTCCATTGCGAGCTGTTGGTTAGTTTCGTAGTTTATGTGGGATGTTTTCAGCATTCTAGGATTTTCCTTGAGATTTCGATCGTTTTCATTATTGCTATCCATAATATATTCTCGGTCTCCCCCGATTCCAATTTCTCGCATTCTTTTTTCGAAGTTTTCGGGATTGTTACTAGTGATCCTATGATTATTGGCGCCATTTTTACTTTCTTCATGTTTCATATCGTCTCTTTTTTGCTTCGTTCCTCAGTCTCCTTGATGTTCACCAATTCATGACTTGGTCGGATATCTTGTTCTTTTTAGTAATTATTACACCAGATCCGTTCGCTTGGTTAGGCTTATCTGTTTGCACGTTCATTCCCCATAAAACTAATGATTTCCGTTTTCAAGTACTGCCCCGGATTTTGTTTATATCATTTGTCAGGGTATGCAAAATGCAGTTGTTTGTATAGTTCCCAGAGCACACCCTTCCTCGCCTATTAGTGTCTATTCTTATATTCTGTTTATGCTAGTTTGCTTCATTCACTTATGTGCTTATTGTTTCGTCTATTTGTCATCATAGTCTGCATTCTTGTCTTGTCGATTTTAGCTTTCATATATTTTGTTCTGATCGCGTTATCTTGTGCAGTTATTAATAGTGATTCAGTCTCTCAAAGGGTCGCATGGTGGTAATATACGATTATACCGTTTCAGTTTTCATGATTCCGTGTGAGGTTCCTTTGTGTTTTACATCTGTAGCCGTTTCTGTGTCCAGTCTGTGTCTGTAGTTCAAGTGTGGTGTTAATCTCTACATTCAAAGGTTTTCTTTAATATTTCTGCAGTTTTCATTATTGCTATCCGCTGTATATTCTCAGCCATCCCTCTTATTCAAATTTCTCACATTCTTTTTTCAGTTTTCGGTATTGTCCCAAGTGCTTCCACTATTAGTGGTGTTATCTGTACTTTCTTCATTTTCCTGATCCCTTTGAGTTCTCTGACCAGTTCTGGGTATTTGCTCCGCTTCGCCGCCCCATTGGTATTCACTCTGTGAACTGCTAGGACGGCAAAATCTACAATTTGGCAGGAGTTCTTGTTAACTATTATGACACATCCGGTCTCCTTGCTTGGATGGGTTTATTCGTTTGCACATCCGTGCCCCATAGAATCTTGCGACTTTCGTTTTCCAGTACTGCTGCCAGTTGGTTCTTGTACTATTTGTCTGAGTGTTCAAGATACAATTGTCTGCATAATGATAATATATATATATATATATATATATATATAATGGTATTAATATACAATTTTAAACCACTTATTCAATATTCAATGCGTTATCAGGCTTTGAGAACAAATGAAATAATTGCTATTACAGTAATTTTTATCTTCAGTTTTTGGAGACGAAAAAATGTCACGTGCATTACAAAAACCATTTAGACATCATTCGTTTGTTTCATTTTACATCAATCGAAGTTCTTAGAAATATACCTTTTGTCGAGTTAAAACTTAATCATGGCACGAAATACATCGATATTCGAATTTTCTTTACGTTCCAAATGTTGAGTGATAAAGTAAAAGAACATTATTTTGCTCTCACTTTATGATGAGGTGACTGTTTTATAATATATTAGCAGGGAAACCAGACGTTACCCGGGATTGAATGATGATTTACACATGTTTCAGACTACCATATTTCTATTGTCACCGAAATTGGAAAAATCACCCATGTTTCAATCAAATCGATTGAATGGCTGCTCTAGTTGGGGACCCATCGCGATGCATCGAAAGGAAGCTTCACATTCCTCCCCGCAGTTGCTTAGATCACAATACATTGTTGTCTACATTGCACTGTAGAGAATATATTGTTGATTTTATAAAATTATTTTTATATATAATGGCGTGATTTTAGTCAAGTATCATGCTTCAATTTTGCCATAAACAGAAACATTCATATTGAGGACGCCTCTGCTATATTAAAGAATCTACTGTTGATCTTATATACTTGATTTTACTGCTTGTGCAATGATAATGGCTTGAATTTAAGTTTAAAATGAAAAAATGGAGTATCCTGTCAAGAAAGTCATTTCGAAGGCCCGTCTGTTATATCAAAGAACCTGCTGTTGTTTTTTATGTCAAAACTTTCGGTTTGTCTCGTAAAGAAACTTCTCAAATGTACATGTGATGCTAGACTGTGTAAGGTATTAACTTTGGTCATCGATTATCGCTACATATAGATGGCATTCCCATACGAAATCTATATAAGAACAAAGACAGGCACATAAAGTACCTTCATGTGAAATTTCATAACAATCGGCCCAGACGTTTTCGAGTTCATAGGGAACGAAGTATCTCACTCACAATGTTCCTTTTATATAGTAATAGATATCTTTGCTGTGGTCTCTTAATCTTACTCTATTCCATAACAATAATTAATCGAGCCTGGTGGAGTATCCATCGTAGTCTTGTTACTATTTCCCTTTTTCAGTTGATTCATACTTGATCTATAAGGATTTTCATGAATAAGTCAAATTCAAATCATATATTTCAACATCTGTATTTAAAATATTAACATTTAGATATTTATATATCTATAAGGATTTTCATGGAGAAATCAAATTCAAATCATATATTTCAACATCTGTATTTAAAATATTAACATTGAGATATGTATATATCCATAAGGATTTTCATGAAGAAATCAAATTCAAATCATATATTTCAACATCTGTATTTAAAATATTAACATTGAGATATGTATATATCTATAAGGATTTTCATGAAGAAATCAAATTCAAATCATATATTTCAACATCTGTATTTAAAATATTAACATTGAGATATGTATATATCTATAAGGATTTTCATGAAGAAATCAAATTCAAATCCTATATTTCAACATCTGTATTTAAAATATTAACATTGAGATATGTATATATCTATAAGGATTTTCATGAAGAAATCAAATTCAAATCATATATTTCAACATCTGTATTTAAAATATTAACATTGAGATATGTATATATCTATAAGGATTTTCATGAATAAGTCAAATTCAAATCATATATTTCAACATCTGTATTTAAAATATTAACATTTAGATATTTATATATCTATAAGGATTTTCATGGAGAAATCAAATTCAAATCATATATTTCAACATCTGTATTTAAAATATTAACATTTAGATATGTATATATCTATAAGGATTTTCATGAAGAAATCAAATTCAAATCATATATTTCAACATCTGTATTTAAAATATTAACATTGAGATATGTATATATCTATAAGGATTTTCATGAAGAAATCAAATTCAAATCATATATTTCAACATCTGTATTTAAAATATTAACATTGAGATATGTATATATCTATAAGGATTTTCATGAAGAAATCAAATTCAAATCCTATATTTCAACATCTGTATTTAAAATATTAACATTGAGATATGTATATATCTATAAGGATTTTCATGAAGAAATCAAATTCAAATCATATATTTCAACATCTGTATTTAAAATATTAACATTGAGATATGTATATATCTATAAGGATTTTCATGAAGAAATCAAATTCAAATCATATATTTCAACATCTGTATTTAAAATATTAACATTGAGATATGTATATATCTATAAGGATTTTCATGAAGAAATCAAATTCAAATCATATATTTCAACATCTGTATTTAAAATATTAACATTGAGATATGTATATATCTATAAGGATTTTCATGAAGAAATCAAATTCAAATCCTATATTTCAACATCTGTATTTAAAATATTAACATTGAGATATGTATATATCTATAAGGATTTTCATGAAGAAATCAAATTCAAATCATATATTTCAACATCTGTATTTAAAATATTAACATTGAGATATGTATATATCTATAAGGATTTTCATGAAGAAATCAAATTCAAATCATATATTTCAACATCTGTATTTAAAATATTAACATTGAGATATGTATATATCTATAAGGATTTTCATGAAGAAATCAAATTCAAATCATATATTTCAACATCTGTATTTAAAATATTAACATTGAGATATGTATATATCTATAAGGATTTTCATGAAGAAATCAAATTCAAATCATATATTTCAACATCTGTATTTAAAATATTAACATTGAGATATGTATATATCTATAAGGATTTTCATGAAGAAATCAAATTCAAATCCTATATTTCAACATCTGTATTTAAAATATTAACATTGAGATATGTATATATCTATAAGGATTTTCATGAAGAAATCAAATTCAAATCATATATTTCAACATCTGTATTTAAAATATTAACATTGAGATATGTATATATCTATAAGGATTTTCATGAAGAAATCAAATTCAAATCCTATATTTCAACATCTGTATTTAAAATATTAACATTGAGATATGTATATATCTATAAGGATTTTCATGAAGAAATCAAATTCAAATCATATATTTCAACATCTGTATTTAAAATATTAACATTGAGATATGTATATATCTATAAGGATTTTCATGAAGAAATCAAATTCAAATCATATATTTCAACATCTGTATTTAAAATATTAACATTGAGATATGTATATATCTATAAGGATTTTCATGAAGAAATCAAATTCAAATCCTATATTTCAACATCTGTATTTAAAATATTAACATTGAGATATGTATATATCTATAAGGATTTTCATGAAGAAATCAAATTCAAATCATATATTTCAACATCTGTATTTAAAATATTAACATTGAGATATGTATATATCTATAAGGATTTTCATGAAGAAATCAAATTCAAATCATATATTTCAACATCTGTATTTAAAATATTAACATTGAGATATGTATATATCTATAAGGATTTTCATGAAGAAATCAAATTCAAATCATATATTTCAACATCTGTATTTAAAATATTAACATTGAGATATGTATATATCTATAAGGATTTTCATGAAGAAATCAAATTCAAATCATATATTTCAACATCTGTATTTAAAATATTAACATTGAGATATGTATATATCCATAAGGATTTTCATGAAGAAATCAAATTCAAATCATATATTTCAACATCTGTATTTAAAATATTAACATTGAGATATGTATATATCTATAAGGATTTTCATGAAGAAATCAAATTCAAATCATATATTTCAACATCTGTATTTAAAATATTAACATTTAGATATGTATATATCTATAAAAGTGAGAATATGTGTGAGAGGACGCTTCTCGCTTTATATACTCAACGAATTGTTTATCTACACACTTGGAATTTTGTATATCGGGTATTCAGACACGTGGAAAACTTTTTAATCGGATTTCATCCAAAGAAAGGGGTGTCAAGAGGTAAAATAGAAAGATTGGTACGTGCGAGTCATCATACTTTTAATTGTTTATCAACTGTTTCACGAATACGCATGCGCGAATGGTTCACATGACAAATTCTTTGTTAAGAATAAGTAGATTTGAAAACACTTTTTACAGAACGTTTTTATCTGGCCCAATGGTTATCGTATTTGACTCACTGTCTTTAGGTTTTGATTTCGGTCTCAGCCCGAGTATATATGTTTTTGTTTAAAAGAAGTGAACTGTTCAGAAAAAAAAAAAAACATAATACTCGCATGCACGTTTAAGTTTCTGTATGAATTAAACTATAATATTTATGCGTATTTTACAACCGAGCAACGCCGGCTGGCATGCTAATTAACATTTAGAAAACGGTTGTGAGTATGACAGTTAAACAGTTAATCCAAGAGAAAAAAAACGCATAATTTTAATTATGTTTTTATATCAGAATTTATTGGATTTAAAAATGTCGTTTTAAAAATTTTAGTGCGTAAACATGCCGTAATAAACAAATATTTCGATATGTTCTTTTTTTACATAGGCATCACCACGTATCAATGCCAAGAGGCCACTCGAGGATAAGGGTTAAAGAGTGTACAGTAGACAATTGGACAATATAGTAATCGTTAGTAATGGAAATTCGGTAAATTTGTTAATAAGTGGAACGGCTCATCAAAAACTTGTTTACGTTAGACTTGAAGACGACTATATTGTAGTCAGCTGGAAAGCAGGAAAACGGAAGACAATTTCATAGGCGTGCAGGTCTAAGAAAGAAGCTTTGCTAATGGAATCTACGTTTAGGTTTAGGCCCAGATAAAGAGTGGGGGGATTATTGATAGTGTTTTCAGCTATACGAGTGTTTCTTGTGAAAGTTTGGGGAGAGGGGACATAGATTAAAGCTCAGTCGAACACTTTCCATGAAAATAACGATACAGCAGAGACAAACTCGCAACATCTTTTCTGTGAGATAGAGGTTGCAGGGAAGAGAAAAGGACATCTCCTACAAGGCTACGAAGTCTATTTTGAACTCTATCAAGGCAGGACAAGTCCTTTTTAACAGCTCCTGCCCAGATGTGGCAACAACAACATATTAAATAATATTTGCATTAATTTTTGTTTTCGGTAATATTATTTTATTAGCGTTTCCTTTGAAGTTTGTATATAGCAACATTTTCAACCATTCATAAACTACATTTAACATCCGAATGAATGCATTGATGATGATACTTACGGGCTTTAAAGGCAGATGAATAAAAGTTATATATATTTTTATTAGAAATATTAAAGATATCCTTTCTTTACCTTACTTTTCTACCCAATTTTATTTTATTTTATTTTATCTTACTTTGTTTATCAACATCAAAATAAGTAACTGTTTTTCTTTATATTTTATATATCTGCCTTACTTAAAAAATGCTAGTTTTATTTTTGGTGTCTTTATACCCCCACCCACTCTTTTTGCTGATCAGGAGACTCTGTTGTATAAAATCAAATGTTAAAATTATTGTCCAAAACGTATTGTCTGTCTCAATAAAAACATCGTTTCCGAAACGATCGTACATTTTATTGATTTTTGTTATTCTTTCTTTGTGAAACCGATTTTTAATTTTAATTATAAATTATCAATCATTTTACTTGATATTAAAATAGCTCTAGGATATCTATGCCTATCGAGCTCATTATATATCTACATTACAACGAGCACTGTTTTCTTTTAATTATATTAATGCACTTATTAAGAGATTTAACTAAACTCTGCTCTTTAGACTCTTGTTCTAATCCCTATACACACACACACACACACACACACACATATATATATATATATATATATATATATATATATATAAAGCTGAATGTGTGTGTATGTGTGTGTCTCGTCACAAATAGGCTCCTATGTGGTTGACTATTTTAAAAAACTGATTACATATAATGATAGAAGATGTATCGAGATACAGGAATGGATATGTTTGATCTGGCAGAACGGTGGTTCATTAAAATGGTGGGGTCTGTGTTCGCGCCTGGTCCACAAAGTATGGAAATAAAAAAATTAAAAATTGAAAAAAAAACGTTTACAAGTGGTTTTGATATAGATGTACATAAGAATACTTTGATAAGTATGTTTTAACTTAAATAGGGATGGTATAATAAAATTGTGGGGTCTGTGTTCGCATCTAACCTCCATAGAATGGAAATAGGCACAAACTTTTATAAAAACTTTTCATATCTATCTGCGTAAGTATACTTTGATAACTATGTTTCAGTTTGAAGAAATGTGGTATAATAAAATTATGGGGTGTTCGTTCGCACCTGACCTCCATAGAATGGAAATATGTCACAAAGATTCACAAGGTTTTTTTTAATATAGATCCACAGAATATTGTGATAAGTGTTTCAGTGTAAACAGGTATGGTATAATAAATTATGGGGGTTATCTATTTTATTTTTACTTTCATCATATTTTGCTTTGATTTTGATACCCCCAAATTCAACCCAAATTTACAACCCTTCCTTTTCATAACCTATCATACTTTCATAAATCAGAGTTCAATTTCTGTAGGCTGTTTTTGAACCCAGTCAACGACGGGTACTTTTGCTAGTATATATATATATATATATATATATATATATATATATATATATATATAGAGAGAGAGAGAGAGAGAGAGAGAGAGATGGAACGATTTCGATAATTTTCCCTATTCCGATACAATTACAGATTCTCTTCTAAATTTATCATAATGATTCTTTGGATTTTACTAAATTTCTACCCGCCAAAACTAGCAAAACTGTTAATTTTTAAAATGAAAAACTCTTATTAAGACTAGTGATGGGACGAGTATAATGATTCCGATATAATTACCGATTCGGTTTTCAATACTAAAGTTGCCTAAAAATATAAAATATCATTTTCTTGAAGAATATCATATTCTAGTTTGTTAGGAAGTATTCTCAATCTATTTTGCCTTGTAGATGGAAATTTTTAGGACAGAATTGTTTTCATAAAAAAAAGTTTTGTTTCATTTGTATTGAGAGAGGAAGGCGAATGCCCATGTTAGTGTGAAATCTGGATAAACCAGATGTAGTTTACCCAATCTGCATGATATTTTGCTTGTTCATTTTTTTCTAATTTAGTTAGTTCGTATGTTACTCTTTAAAAAAAAGGTCAAATACAATTTTTGAAGGGCAAACTGCTTCATTAAATGCCACATTAGCGACATTTGACTTTAAAAAGACTAATCTATCAACCCTGAGCAAGAATATGAGAATAATTTTTCTTTGGTGTAGCCTCATTCTCGAATATCATTATGATAATATATGATAATTGTTGTTATATTGTGAGGCAGAGAGGCGTAGTAATTTCAACGTGCAGCGGTTCCTCACCGAAAGAAAGAAATAATGAAATGTTACATAAAAAAGGAACATTCGAGGAAAACAGAACAAAAAAGAGCATTGGTTGCCAAAAGGTACTGGCGTGAGGAGAAAATTAACAACTGTATCTTACAATGTGAATTTATTATTTGTATTGAACTATGTAGCACAATATTACTTTCCGAGTATTAGTATTTATTAATTTATCTTATTTGAATCAGTTCTATATTTAAGAGACAATGGACACTATTTTCATACAAATGGTAATAATCTCATATTTGATGCGTGTTATTCGTTTTTCTGTCCACAAAGCTATGTTTTGAGCTCTCCAGAATATAATATCAGCTTTATCAAAACATGTGTTGATTAAATATGTCTCATTTCGTGGAGTTTCCACTCGTCCTGCTTGTAAATAATGAACGTTTAAAAGGGATTATTTGCGCCTTGGATTCGAGTTCAACCCAGGATACTTTATCATTTTAAGTAAAAACATGAATCGATACCTCATACCTACGCTGCTGTTTAATAGTGTAGAAGACTAGAATCTCAAGTCTTGCAACTACTCTAGGAGAAGGAAAACTCTGAGATCACACCGGCATTTCTCTGCTTATCTTGGCATTGTTCTATGCATCCTGAACTTATTCCGACAAGACACATGCAATGCTCTTTGGAGTGGGTTAAAATTTTACAAGCCGGACTTCCTTACTGATTCCCAGCACTTGCACCGATGCAGTTGATATCCATTGTCTCTAAATACTGAAAGGATTGTTCTGTATATAACATGCATCGTTAAATAGATTCTTTAAATATTTATTTTGTTTAATTTTTATAATACCTGAGATTATGGCTGCAATTATGTATTTTACCTCTTATTTTAATACGGTTTACTTACAAAATTATATCGATTTTATCTTTGAGAAAATTTATACGGCATTTGTGATAGTATGGTCGACCCTGGACGTTCAGTGCTAATAAATAGAAAAATAAAACACATCGGTAATAAAAGTAACGTAGAATCGGGGTTCTTAGATAACAGCCAGTAAGGTAAGAAACGACATGGGATTGTCGGTTAGGGTTTGACAAATGATTGTAAGAAAAAAGATTGAACATTGGATCCGTAGATATTTCTGGATTTTGTTTTTGGGTATTTAGGATTGACGATGAGTTTTATGACTTTGAGGAGTAACTATATATTTGCGACAATCAATGAGTATTTTTACAACAATAGAAACGATTGACATACAATTAAGTTGAATTTTGACGACAGTTCTTAATAGGACACTTTGGCGACAGTTCGGTTTATGACAGTCAGAATTGAGCCAGACGCTTGATCAGCTCAGAGAAGGACAACATTTGTTGACAAATCGTGGTTTGGGCCAGATCGAAAAAACTTTAAGAGATCGAGATTAACTGACGGCAATAGACAAACCCAGCCTCGATATGACGTAATTGCGAACCTTATAATGAAGAAACACACACCTAGAGTTAAATATATATGAAGAGGCATATATATGAAGCAGAGGCGTATATATATATATATATATATATATATATATATATATATATATATATATATCGGAGTTCGTGTTTTTATTCTGTGTTGTGTTTTATTTTTCACAATCGCCAGTGTGAACAAGACAACGGCACGGATAGAACTAGAACGATGAAAAATGGAGAACAAAGTCATAGCACACAATGGTGTCGGCGACTTGTCAGTGAAGGTTACGTAGTATCACACATGATGACATTGACACAAAATTCTTTGCTAGATCACCGAAATTAAGCAACGTTGAGTTTGGTCAGTACAAGACGGGTGATAATTTGAGAATACCAGACGTAGGAGGACGTCGATTGTTCTCTGAAAGAATTGCAAAATACTAAATTTCTCCTCTCTCCTGAGAGGATATACAAGCGACTAGGAATTACTTGTAAAATATGACTACATACAGGGTCTGATAATAGATCCGTAGAGATAGACAATATTAAGTATCTAAATGAATCTAATTCTTAGAAACCTGGTATTTTAGAGTGTAGATACTCTATAAGCAGGGTGGCTATGTATCTGATAGCTACTTGGGGCGCGATATTTGATACAAATAGAAGCTGACCACTTTTGGGACATTTGATATTTCATTTCTCACTCACTTTTAGGGACAAATGTGTACTAAACCACGGAATAAATCTACCTGCACTCCCCTTCGAACTTAAGCCTTTTTGTTTTATCACTACTAATCTATGTAATTATATCCCCGTAAATCATCTCTTTACACGTTGTACATAATAAAGTATGTCTTAAGTCGTGGATCTTATGAGCGACTTTTATTAAAATGAAACGGAAAGGACAGAATAGTCCATGATGGCTTTCGTTAAGCCGAAAGGATTATACAATATAATGAACGTTTCTCCAATTACTAATTCCGATTTCTGTCGAAGATGCGGATTGGCATTTGAAACAATGCGAATGTTCCACCTTATTCAAACAGGGGATTAATTTATCTTGAAAGGTTATTCAATGATTCTTTTAATCTGTAAAAGCGTTATATCATAAGAGTTGTAGGACATAATGTAAAATAAGACGAAAAGGCTTAGAAGAAAAAGGTCGATAGGAAGGTGAAACTGCATAAATGAGAAAGAAAGAGAAAAGAGGATATGATATCATTCTTATGTAATTGTACTAGAATAATACTTGTCCCAGGATAGGTAAAATAAGTTCTCAAAACAAAACAATTTTACATCATTTCTATGAAGATTAATAATATACACATACAAAAATACAAAGCGGGGGAGGACAGAGCAGAAGCTCTAGATATATCTATATTTTTACATTTTTATGGCATGAGGGTCTCCTCAGGAAAATTAGAACACACTGTACCACTGGTAGAATACTTAACATAATTAAATCCTTCTTAGATAAGAGAAAAATCCAGGTTGTCCTCGACGGTCGTACATTTAAACAATATTATATAAATGCGGGAGCGCCTCAGGGGTCTATCCTTGCACCTCTATTGTTCCTAATATTCATAAATGACCTCCCCGACAAAATTGACTCTGAGATGGGTATATATGCTGATGACACCACACTCTATAGCAGGCATGGGTATATATGCTGATGATACCACTCTCTATAACAGGTTAGACAGGGAAAAAATGAACACATATCAAAAGAAATGGCAGAAACACTAGAGGATGACCTCCAATCTTTAGTGGAATGGGGACAAAAATGGATGGTCATGTTCAATGCCGCCAAGACTAAACTGATTTCCTTCAATAATTACAAGAAACTTTCTCTACTACCAATAGCAATGGTCAACGACTCTTTATCTGAGAGTACATCTTTCAAACTACTTGGCCTAACGTTTACAGGGAACAATTATATTGAAAGCATTTCCAGGGCCTCTGCGAAGAAGGTAGACTCTCTCTACTGTACTAGAAAACTACTAACACCCGAAAGTATCCTGTACCTCTATAAGGCCACCATTCGCCCATGTATAGAGTATTGCTGCCATATTTGGGCTGGTGCATCTGCTACTAGTCTCTCGCTCCTAGACAAGGTTCAAAAGAGAGTCGCCAATCTGATAGGCCCTGAACTGTCATCTAAGCTTCAGCCTCTGTCCCATCGACGAAATGTTGCATCCCTCAGCCTGTTCTACAAGTATTTTAATGATGAATGCTCTGACGAACTGCAAGCACTTGTGCCCCCACGACGTAGACACCCTCGACAAACCCGACAGGCAGCTAAATCCCACCCCCACACAATAGAGATCCCTAGATCTAAAAGATCTTTCTACTCCAGTAGTTTCTTCCCCAGAACCGCTAGGCTTTGGAATTCCATTCTAGGTCCCTGCTTCCCCAACTGTACTGACGTGCAGAAGTTCAAGTGTAATGTGACCGATATCTTGCTGCCCAAATCCCTACATAGTACCCCGGTAGTTGTTGCCCCTGATAGTAGCCCCTTACACTAAAGTGGCAATGTGCCTTGTTTGGGGTGAAAATTTAATAAACAACAAAAAAAATTTTAATAAAAAAATATCTAATGTTCAAATTTTTTTAAAAATCAGTTAAGTGATATTGCTTCCATAAACTGTCTTGATAAAAACTTAGAATTCAGAGAATCTTTCCTAAATGCTGTCTTATTACTGTGGATCAAATTAATGCAAATCTGAAATATTTGAATTTTCAAATGTAAAAAGTGTATTAAAAAAATTCCATCAAAATTGAAGGAATTTATTTTCACATATGGCTTACCCCTGCTCTGCGCCTCAGTTTCATGAAGTTTAATTAAACCAAGTATAGCCTACATTATCCACACTTACCCCTAAATTTTTGGTCTAAAATGATTGGTTCGTATATTATACAGTAAACCCTGTAAATACAAATATATGAACACATATTTTATATATGTGTGTGTGTGCGTGTATGTATGTATGTATGTATGTATGTATTATGTATGTCAGGTCATGTTATGTGCTACTGGTACCATGTAACCCAGTACTACCTGCCTCATGGTCGGGTCACCGGCGACTAAACTGGTTCCCCCGACAGACTTGTTTGCTGAGGAGGGCGGCTAGTCTCCCTGAAGGATTAAAAACAAGACCTTCCAAAGGGCGAATGAACTCTTTTTTCTGGGTCAACGGCCAACTAGAACCGTGTATATTTGTGTGTGTGTGTGTGTGTGTGTGTGTGTGTGTGTGTGTGTATGTGTATTGGGGTGGAGAGGGCTCCCGCAAGCCGTGGTGAAGGCAACCTTCTAGGAGAAGCAAATCTCTGATTTAAAAAACCATAAAGCGGAAGACCTGGTCTGCAGTTTAATTTGTTGCTGGCTATCTTGCTCTTGCTTGTTGCTGGATCTGAACATTTTGAACCGAGAGAGAGACTTAGCTGTCGTACAAAGCTAAGACTCTGTAACATCATCTGTGTATAGATACTCCCTCAGGCATTTGGGCTCATGGATTTTAAATGTCTGAGGGAGTGGCACTCGTCTGACAAGACGTTGCAATCATCATCATTATGTATGTATGTATGTATGTATAGTCAGTCATGTCATATGCTATTGGTACCATGTAACCCAGTACTACTTGCCTCATGGTCGAGTCACCGGCGACTAAACTGGTTCCCCCAGTGTGAGGAGGGTGGCTAGTCTCCCGAGAGGGATTAAAAGACCTTCCAAAGGGCGAATGAATCCTTCTTCGGGGTCTACGGCCAACTAGCACCGTGTGTGTTTGTGTGTATGTATGTGTGTGTTGCGGTGGAGAGGACTCCTGTAAGCCATGGTGAAGGCAACCTTTCTAGGAGAAGCAAATCTCTGATTTAAAAAAAAAAACATAAAGCGGGAGACCAGTACCCGAATTAAGCTGGTCTGCAAATTAACTTGTTGCTTATTGCTGGATCTGAACATTTTGAACCGAGAGAGAGACTTAGCTGTCGTACAAAGCTAAGACTCTGTAACATCATCTGTGTATAGATACTCCCTCAGGCATTTGTCTGTAAAAATGGTCCTGTGACGTATGGAGGCTTGAAATGCTGGAAGCATGTAATAATTGATCTCAATGATTTCCTTCAGTATCATGCCTACTTGAGCATGTGAATTCACAAGTAGGACTAGAAAAAAAAGACATTTTTGGGCTCATGGACTTTAAGTGTCTGAGGGAGTAGCACTCGTCTGACAAGACGTTGCAATCATCATGTATGTACATAATTACACTATTGAAAATTGTGTTGTTTGACGAAAAACTCATTATTCCGTGTCAAAGACGTATTAATATATTGAGTTCTAACGGCTATTTTCTCTGAAAACAACAACAACAATAATCACATTATTTCCACATTACAAATGAACAAGATATATTTAAATGTTGTACTTTTATTTTATTTCATTATTTTATTTTTTTCAAGTAAATAATTCTGGAAAAGTAAAAAATGAGGACCAAACGTCGATAAATCTATATATCTATAAAAGTGAAAGTGTCTGTATATCTGTCTGTGTGTGTCTGTCTGTGTACATTTCCCTACACAATCACTCTGTCAATTTTCAGTCTACAGACTCGAAATTTAATATACAGGGTATGGAGATTTGGCAAAATCTTTGTAATCGGTTTTCGACCAGAAATTAAGCTGTTAAGGTGTCAAAGTTCAACGATTTGACCTTTGAGAACTCTACAAAACTCCTCCGCCAATTTTGGGTATAAAAAATTGAAATCTTAGATATAGGTTACTTGGACATGGATCTTACTTAACAATTTGATTTGAGCGAAAAACAATAAATGTTAAGGGGTCATAATAGGAGTAAACGTTTTACAAAAATTGACCTCTTCGGTCTCTACCAAATTACTGAAGGCAATTTCTGGTCTAAACATTTGAAATTTTGCATAAAGATTATTCAGAGGTAGGGCAAGCTTTTTTAATCGGTTTGGATTGAAAATTTGATCTACAAATATATAAATCTATGTATGTATGTTTGCATGTCTGCCTTTCGACAGGGGCGATCAGTATCGTTTTGAAGCTCGACTTTTCAGACGGCATATACCGAAAAATAGGCTAAAAACATTAATTTCTTCACCCTCAACTGGGCACTTTTCTACAGGGAGGGGTTGCTTTTTTCGTCGATATTTTCGAAAGTCATCCCTCGTTTCGATTGTTTAGCCGTAATTTAAACCTACGTCATTTCCGGTTTCCCGGTATCGTAACAGCAAAGACGTCTCATTTTTCATCACGGTATGGGTTCGAGCCTGCCTTCCTACTACCACTTTTTTTTTGCTCAACACACACTTCCAAACACCCGAGCAACGCTAGGCACTCATGCTAGTATATATATATATATATATATATATATATATATATATATATATATATATATATAAGTAAAATTTATTCTCGTCCTTACATTGATATTAAAAGCTTACATTTTCTATTTAAAAATCAGTATAATGAGCTTTTTAATATGCTCAATCATGGATATGTGAGTGATTTCATGAAGATAAACTAATTTGCATATTTCTGTGAAAAATGAGTCTTAATTAATTACACATCTTATTAAATAAGTTGTTTCATTCTTAATTATTTTTTATGTATAATTTCTATATCATGCAGAATTGCATAGAATTTAGAATGAAAACGTTCTCGCACGTATATATTTTTTACAAAGGGGTCACCACATATCAAGGCTCAGAATCCACTTGAGGTAAAGGTTAAAGTATGGACGGTAGTTATTGGGATAATAGCGTATTAATCGTTAATAGTGGAAATTTGGTATAATTAGATTATTTAAGGGGACGATTCAACAGGAGCTTGTTTACTTTGGACTTAAAGATGACAATATTGTCATCAGCTGGAAAGTAAATCAGTGAAACAGATTTTCAGAAGTGGCAATTTTAGGAAATAAGTTTTGTTTATGAAATCCACATTTAGGTTTACGGCCCGATAGAGTATGGGGGAAATTTGTGATAGTGGTTTTGGCTAGA
Source organism: Euprymna scolopes (assembly GCF_053919585.1). Taxonomy (NCBI): domain Eukaryota; kingdom Metazoa; phylum Mollusca; class Cephalopoda; order Sepiida; family Sepiolidae; genus Euprymna; species Euprymna scolopes. The sequence continues at coordinate 133,969,876 of NC_136491.1, read as the reverse complement.
TGAGTATTTTGGTGAAGGATTGGCGATAGGGGACCATGTATTTGAGCTCAATTGAACACTTGATATGGAAATAATCATAGAGCAGATACAAGCTCACAAATTTCTTCTTTCGAAAGACGTTGCAGGGAAGACAAATGGGCAGAACCTACTAGATAGGAAAAATTATAGAGGTCGGTTCTGAACTTTGTCAAGACAGGATATGGTTCTCCTGCTCAGATGTGGCAACAGTACTTCATCCTAGGACGTACTTAGAGGTAGAGGATTGCATCGGCAGAGAAATATCTACTGAGGCGGTAGAATGATCTTACTATTTTTACAGCGACTTTGACAACATATTTGATGTATGTGCTCTATTTCAGATCAGGAGTGAAGGATAGACCAATAAGTTTGTCTAAACATGGAGCGTCTTCAAGAGCCATTTATTTCAATTGGGGCCAGATGTTGATGATGGAAAGAAAGAAACCTGAATTTAGATGTATTAAGATTAACCAATCACCTATTTCCCCTATTACAACCCGTACTCAAGACAATAGAAGAGAGAATTAGAGAAATAACATAGGTGGTAGTGTCGTCTGCATAAATGTCTACGAATGATCTAAGAATGTGATTTGCGGATCGTTAATGAAGTTCTGGAAGAGAATCGTTGTACAGTTTTAATTTCTACATGTAACTGAAACTTCGTTATTTATTAAAGAGTGTTCATTAACCTATAGTTTGACTCAAAATACTAAGAAAAGCTAAGACCTGTAGTTCTTTAAACTCACCTTGTTTTTATACCTGACAGAGAAACTTGAAATAAGTTGTTTCAAAGATTATGAAGTTATTAAGCATCAAATTACATTGGAAAAAATATGCACTTAGTAAACTATAATTATACTGTCTGATCCATGATTCTTCTTTTTTTTAAATTCAGTTTTCACCCCAAACAAGGCACAGTGCCACTTTAAAGTAGGGGGCTACTATCGATGACATAAGTTGCAGGGGCATTATGAAGAGAGATGAGCAGCAAGATGCTTGTTCACATTGCACTTGAACTTCTGCATATCGGTACAGTTGGGAAAGCAGAATCGTGGAAGGAAGTTCCAAAGACTTGCAATTCTGGGGAAGAAACTATTGGAGTAGAAGGCTTTCTTACACCTAGGGATCTCTACTGTAAATGGTGTGGGACTTAGTTGCTTGTCGGGTTTGTCGGGGATAGTCACGTCGAGGAGGTACAAGTGCTTGTAGTTCGTCAGAGCATTCACCATTAAAGTATTTGTAGGACAGGGAGAGGGATGTAACATTTCGTCGATGGGACAGAGGCTGAAACCTAGATGACAGTTCAGGGCCTATCAGGTTGGCGACTCTCTTTTGAACCCTGTTCAGGAGTGAGAGACAAGCAGCAGATGCACCAGACCAAATATGACAACAGTGCTCCGTACATGGGCGAATGGTGGCCTTATAGAGGTACCGGATACTTTCAGGCGTAAGTAGTTTTCTAGCACGGTAGAGAGAGTCTACCTTCTTTGCAGAAGTCTTGGCAATGCTCTCAATGTATCTATTCCAGTTTATATTCCCTGTAAACGTTAGGCTGAGGAGTTTAAAGGAAGTGCCTTCAGGTAATGTATTCTTGGCCATTGCTATTGGTGGTAGAGAAAGTTTCTTGTAATTATTGAAGGAAACAAGCTTAGTCTTGGCAGCATTGAATGTGACCATCCATTTTTGGTCCCCATTCCACTACAGATTGGAGGTCATCGTCTAGTGTTTCTGCCATTTCCTTAGATATGTGTTCATTTGTTTTCCTCTCGTGCCTGTTATAGAAATGGATTCAACAGAACTGTTCTTAAATCCCTAATTCCCCTTCACATCTTATGTTTTTTACATACAAAAAAGAGAGAATCAAGGAATTCAGTGTGTGACTAATCCTGTTATAATCGTAATATTTACCCTAAATACAGTTGTTAAATGCAATCATTAAGTAAAGTGCATTAGATTGTGTTTCTATTATACTTTAATTTAAATTCATCAAATACATTATTGTTTAAATTTATCAAATATAAAATTATTCTGTATGCACGTTTAATTGTTCAGTGTGCGCAAATGACGCAGCATAAATGATTAAATGTACATAGCAAACCACATTATAACTAATAGGCTACGATTAAATTTAGTGATATTTGCTTGAATAGAAACATATACGATGCATATACACGAATTAAATGACACACGTAGTCTATATCATTTTGAAATACATTAACAAGCATTACAAAAAGTCAATAGCGAAGTAGATTATCAATATGTTAATTACAGCTGAAACCCCATAGGTTAATAACGAAAAAAAACATTTTGAATACATAAGGATTTGGAAAAACGGATTTAAAACTAAAACTAAATTAAAACTAAAGAAATAGATATTTAATAATAACATTGTACACCATATAATATTTAAATATGCATCTATATATATATATATATATACATATATATATATATATATATATATATATATATTAACTTACTTACACACACATATGTTGAATATGTATTAAATAAACTTTTACATAGAACAATATTTTAAAACTTGCTTTGCCCGGTCGTAAAATATGCTTAAATATGATATTTTAATTTTCTTACATATTATTATAGAGTCGTGATTTCAAAAGTAAATAATATATAGGTGCTGTTAGATAGAATCAAAATTGAAAATGTAGCATCCAAGGCTGGTGATGTTACCACTGTATCTACGTGACACTCTTATAAAACTAATTAAAAATTTAAAAAGATGAATGTACAAAATGTTTAACGATTTTTTTTTACAATTTTGACCCATTTTTAATCCCTTAAAAACAATTTTAACCATTCTTAATCCCTTAAAAACAATTTTAACCATTTTTAATCCCTTAATTTTTTTTTTAACCGGCTAAAGATTCATAAAAGAACGGCCCGTACAAAATGTAATCATTTGAGGCCCCTGGTGCCGATCTACGACTTTTAGACAGATAGACAGACAGACAGACAGACAGACAGACATAAAGGTGTTTATATATTAGATTTGTGAAATGAAAATCCAAATCTCACCCCCGATAATTACAAATTTGTTTATATTTCATTGACTTTGGCGTATATGTGTATGTAATTTAGCGATGTCTATAAACTACCCCTTCCTTTGTTTATACGTTGTAGATTTAAGCACTGAATTATCAGTGCATACGTGACTATGAAAAGGCGTTGAATAGGCTCTTTTAAACATATGCACATTTGTTTATTTATATAAGTGGCTTCTTTGAGTGTAAAAGACGATCGACACCACTAAACTACTTTAAGCGAGGAGTAATAATAAAGAGAAAAACTAGATAATCAAATCTTAAACACTTGTCCCGACGCTGTTTGAGTTCACTGTTCACTGACACCCCCCCCTCTTTCTTTTTCCATATATTTTTACGCCTTTCTTTTCTTCCCCCTTCCCTCTCCCATTAACAGTTCTTTAGTAGTTTCCTTTTTCTTTCTGTTTTCCTTCCGAAACAAACTACATAAAAACAACACCATTTCTTATAAAAAGTTTATAAATATACATATTTGTAATTACGCTCTACTAGCCTGATGCCATTGACAACTAAAGATCACTACAGAAACATATATGCACATACATTGCTAATAATGTTTGTATAATGAAATATATGTGCATATGTATATATAAGTGACCTTCTTTGTGTGTGAAACATCTCTAGAAAACTCCTCTCTGAATATTTGGTCTGCAGACGTGAAACTTAATATCTAGGGCTGAACCTTGGCAACACGTTTGATATGATTTTCATCATGTAAAGATAGGAATCAAAATTAAATTGTGTTTCGAAAAAGTAAATCGATTAACTTGTTAACATGCGTACATATAGACTTTTTTAGCTTAAAGTTGCCCGTTTTTTATATCAATTTTACACCAAACATGCACAGCGCCAATTTGCTGTAAAGGGTTACTATCTGAGGCATAATTGCAGGGACACTATGTAGGGAGCATCAAGATGATTGTTTACATTACACTTGAATTTCTGAGTCGGAGAAGCAGGAACCCGGTAGGGAATTCCAAAGTTCTGGGTAAGAAACTATTACAGAAGAAGCCTTTCTGGCATTTGGGGATATCTAGTGTGTAGGGGTGGGATTTTGCTGCTTGTCGGGTTTGTCGAAGGCATTTACGTCGAGGGGGGTTCAGGGGCTTGTAGTTCCTCAGAGCATCTACCATTAAAGTACTTGTAAAACTGGTAGGGATACAACATTTCGTCGATGGGACAGAGGCTAATGCCTAGCTGACAGTTCAGGACTAATTAGGTTAGCAACTCACTTTTGTACCTTTTCCAGGAGTGAGAGACTAGTAGCAGATGCATCAGCCCAAATGAGAAAGACTACTTCATACATGGACGAATGGTGGCCTTGTAGAGGTCCAAGATACTTTCAGGCGTAAGTAACTTTTTGGCACGGTAAAGAACCACTCTTCCTTGCAGCAGCCTTGGCAATGCTCTTGATGTATTTGTTTCAATTCATGTTCCCTGTGAATGTTAAGTACTTTTGGTTAATGTATCATTAGCTAAAGCTATTGGTGTTTTTTCTTTTTGTAATTATTAAAGGAAACGAGCTTACTCTTGACAGTATTGAATGTTACCATTCATTTTTTGTCCCCGTTCCACTAGGGATAAGTGGTCTTATTCTAGGGTCCCGCCATTGCCTTAGATATATGTTCACTCCTTTCCTCCTCGTGTCTGTTGTAGAGCGTGGTGTCATCAGCAAATATATCCAGCTCTGAGAATTTTTTTATCAGGAAGGCCGTTTGTGAATATCAGAAATAAAAAAGGTCCCAGGATCGACCCCCGAGGTACACCTGTATTTATATCATATTCTTTAGATGTGCGACCATCGAAGACAATCTGGATTATTCTTTTATTTAAGAAGGATTTAATCATGTTAAGTATTCGTCACTTGATACCATATGATCTGATTTCCCTGAGAAGACCATCGTGCCATACCCTGTCAAAAGCCTTAGATATATCTAGGGCTACTGCCCTCTCCTCCCCTGCGTTGTCCAGTGTATGGTATATACGCTCAGAGATTACAGTTACGGTATCTGCAGAGGAATGGGCTTGCCTAAATCCATATTGTTGGTAAGACAGAAGTTTAGCAGTTGTAAGGTGATGGACTAGAGCTTGATTAATTATGGACTCAAATATTTTGGAGAAAAGCGGGAGGAGGCTAATGGTGCGATAATTTAATGAGTCAGTTCTTTCGCCAGAATTTTTGTAAACTGGTACAACATAAGCAGTTTTCCAGCAGCCAGTATATACGTAATAATCCGACGGCTGATAACTATTTGTTGACAACTTGTAATAGTGTATACATTTGAAAATGTCCTACATGAGAATTTGTCTCCAAAAGTAATTCATATGATTAGTACTAGTATTTCTTCCCAAATTAACTGTAACCTGTCTCCTCCTAAGAGCTCCATCTACTATGATCTAGTAGTACTCAACATCACCAAAAATTAATTCAGAACTATATTAATAAAATACCGCATTCTTGCTATCTCACATTGTAACCTGCGCCTCTCCATCATTGAAGCTTTACTCATTTGCGTATATGAACCAATCATCAATCAGACTAAATATAATGGATGGGAGGGTACGCTTAAATGATTTTTTAATTATTTTTGTCGCATTTTTCAGTAAATGCACTAAACACATTTTTTTAATTTCTTCTCATACTCAAACAGAAAGTTCGAACACTGTTCCGCCAAATGAAAAAAAAAATGATCGTAAGAGATATAAGTAGGAATTATCCCAATTATTCAACAAAAAAATACTTTTTATATATATATATATGCTAACGGGGGGCGTTCGGCTCTGCCTCGGTTAAAAATACGCTTAAATATGACATTTTAATTTGTCCAGATTTCGTATATATCATTATAGAGCTGTGATTTTAAAAGTAATCAAAAAATATTCGGGTGATATTAGCTAGAATCGAAACCGAAGGCAAAACTGTAGCATTCAAAGCTGGTGACGTTACCACTAAACTAACGTGAAACTTAGATTAATGTATAAAATGCATAACGATTTTTTACTTTTCGACCCTTTTTGGACCCTTAAAAATTATTTTAACCGGCAAAAGACCCATAAAAGAACCGTCCATAAAATATCCAATCATTTGATACCTCTAGCGCCGCTCTGCGACTTTTAGTTTCGAAAGAAATAGAGTTTGAAAATATGTAGACAGTCATAGTGAATTATATATATAAATATATATTTATACATATGCATATGTGCGCGCGCGTGTGTATGTGTGTGCGCGCGCGTAGACCGAGAGATAACCAAAGTAAAAGACGGATAGAGGGAGATATAGAGAGGGGAGAGAATGTGCAATATAATCTTAGATGCAGAATGAAATAGAAAATTACAAAGCTACTACTACAGACAAAGAAAATGAAAATGAAGAACACATTCGCTAAATATAGATAGATATATTGATAGATAGATAGATAGATAGATAGATAGATAGATATCGTGAAAAGCCAAGAGATAAATAGAAGGAAAAAGGAGAAAGGAGAGTAAAGTGACATCGAGAGGCTAAAATGTTGAATAGATAATGCGATACCTAATGCTCAACTGATCGACATTGGTTCTAGGTCCGCCTACAAAGTTATTCAATTAGGTTAATCTCAGCTGGTTGATGGACAGCAGTAAGAGAATAAAATGGAAATTTAATATTCGAAGGCGTGTTCGGAGTCTTTATTTGCAAAGTGATTGGATCCGCTAATTTAATCAGATTCAACGTTGAATAAATAGATTTGTCGGCGAGCAGCAGCGTCTTTAATCGTGTATTAACAGGTTTCCCATTGTTATCCTCCAAGATGAAAAAGATCTGCTTCATTAAAATCAAACGATAACAAAATGTACTTTCGAACTATGCAGTGAAGGTCACTAAGTTCCATTTCGAACACAAATCTTAGTCTCTCTCTCTCTCTCTCTCTCTCTCTCTCTCTTACTCTCTCTCTCTCTCTGTGTATATATATATATACATATTTCGAACACAAATCTAAGGCTATATATATATACATATATATGTACATATATATATATTTATATACATATATATATACATATATATATATATTTCCATGGCAAGTGCTCGTTTGAGCTCCAATCTCTCGTCTCCCCCCTCGCCAATTTTTCACGAGGAACGCCCGTCTGGCTGAAACTACTGTCAATAATTTTCCTCACTCTTTATCTGTGCCTAAATCCAAACGTAGATTCCACGAACAGAGCTTCTTTTTCAGAAGTGCACAACTGTGGAACTCTCTTCTGTTCGCCTGTTTCCCACCTGACTACAACTTGGATGTCTTCAAGTCCAACATAAACAAATTCTTGACGAACCGCCCTTTTAAGTAGGACACTCTATCAAATCTCCAATACTAATGATTACTACAATACTATCTCATTGATTACTGTACACGCAATACCCCTTATCCCTTAGTGGCCTCCGGCCCTTGATAAATGGTGACCTCCATGTAAAAAAAGAGAAAAATACGCAGCATATATATACATATATACGCAGCAGCGAAATTAATCGTTTACCATGTTTAAAACACTTAGAGCACTATGCATAGAACCGTCTTTAACATCGTCACTACAGTATTAAATATTGTAATCCCAACTATTATATAAAATGAACTTTGTCTCTGTATATGTGTGTGAGTACATTACTATGAAATCAAACATTTTATCAAATATCAAACGAAGGTACTTTATGTAACTGGCAGTGCTTTTAAATAGGTTTTGTATCGAAATGTCTTCAGTAACTATCGATGATTGATAATTGAAATAATCGAGGAAAAAAGGATCATGCGATTTTTTCCAACGCAACAAAGTATAAATTGATGTATTATTTACCAAATAGCAAGCTTTAACTAGTTATAACAAAAAATAACACGTACCCGATACTTATGCATGTCACACTATATATATATATATATATATATATATATATATATATATATATATATATATATGATAATAATTTAAGCCTACGTATTTGAAGGTTAAGAATCGTACAGTAAACAATTAAGAGCAAATGTAAGAATATGTAACAGTAGATTGTAGAATTCCTTCTTCTTTTTTTTTTTTTGCTCTAAACCCGTTCTCAAGTAACCGTACCTAACAAAGAGTTATTTTTACACATTATTTATTCGTCTTATGGATTCCCTTGTCGGACTTTGGAACGCAGAGTCTCTTTCTACATTTCCACTGGTTATCACTGTCTGCTTTAAACGGGGTCGTTCACACCTCCACTTGCTAACGCGTTTCTCGCCAATTCTTTAGCTTGATCTCTGCAAAGCTCCGATTACTTATCCAAGGACATAGACAGGTGATCTCTCACGCAAGCAAAAATCTATTGACTTCTAACCAAATTCCGCAGCTACTCTCAAAATTCAATAAATCGACGTTGTTAATTTTATTTCTGATTAAAATTTATTTAAATTCCTGACTAAACATTCCAAGCTGTAAATCCACATTTTCCGAAATCTAATTGTTTTATTTTTCTAATAATAATAATAATAATAATAATAATAATAATAATAATAATAATAATAATATAATAATAATAATCGACGAGATTGCTCGGCGTTGCCCCGGCATGCTAATATAATAATAAACCAAGACGGTGTAATGATGAGACATTTTCTGGCAAAGGGTACGATAAATACTGAAGCATATAGAAGATATCAGAATCAAGAGCCGAAACAAGATCAACAAAGGTATCCTCCTTCTACAAGACAGCGCTCTGATACAGATCGCGCATGTCGCCAGATCAGAAGCATGAACGTTTTGCTATAATCCACCTACTCTTCTGATTTTTTACCCTCTGACATTGACACATTCCCAGCTATAAAACTGTTTTTAAAAAGAAAACTTTTTTCCAGATGATGGCGCTTTGGTTTATGAAGTCCCGTCATGGTTGAAGGACCGAGCTGGGGGTTCTACAGAAACGGTCTCTAGAGATGCATTAAACGATGCGAGAACAACGTAAACCTGGGTGTTCCTCTGTAGAGGAAGACGAATAACAGTGCCAAGTTTCGTCTATCTACTGTTATAAGTTGATTAGAGGTATTACTTATTGAACGTCCCTCGTACGTTCTTCTAATTCTTGATTTTTGAAAATTTTTTATTACAATTGTATATATTTATGAGGACTTCATCTTTTCTTTCTTCCCTCGACGCATTTTTTTTTTCATTTAATTCGTTTATTGCTTCTAAGTTACTTCGTTATTCCATTCATTTCTGGCTTTCTATTTTTTTTGTCATGCCTCTAGTTTTCATTCTCATTTATTCAATCCTCTTACCATTTTTCATTTCTTTACGGAACTGAACTTATATTATAAAACAATTGTAACACTAAAGAGAGGCCACATCAGACCTGTAGGGTTGATGTGACGTTTATTTTGGTTGAAAGTAATTTTTTGTTCCCGGACGATGATCGGGTTGAAGTAATAAAAATTATTATTAATTTTTATTTGTGAATAAATTCTGAGCTAAGTCTGTTGTTGAAATGGCGGCGGCAAGAGTGCCTTTGTAGCGAAAAGTTGAATCACATGCTGGACTTCAAAAGCGAAAAAGAATGCATAAAATATGTTAGCCAAAATACACAGGCGTTTGATCTCCAAGGGCCGAAATCATAGTGTACATGAGCCGGAGGGGTGGGGATTTCACACCCGCAATTGGCAAAATTATGAGCCAAAGTGAACCTGGGAATTTGACAAGTTGAAAAGTCGGGTTGTTTTTGATCTAAGAGAAACACACGCAGTGACTCGGCATTATGTTTAGAACAAAGAAGAGGAAAAAAAATGAATTGTCCGAAATTTCAAAACAATAAAATAACGTATCGAGAATTGTCATTTGGTGAATTAGGTCGAATGTAAGTTATTAAATATGTTTACTCGGATGGGAAAATGTGTTGTCCGATAAGTTCAAAGCGACAAATGCATTCTTGGTTTTTTGACGTAAACAAAAGGTCTGATATAATAGAATGGCCGACAACCAGAACTTAATTCAAAGATAAACTAAAATTCCTTTGAATTATCAAAGCGAAAGGTGAGATCAATAGATAATTTTAAAACAAATAAAATCGCGTGATTTGCTTTAAGTCAAAGGAAAAATAATTTTCCTGGATAGGGGGAAATTCCATTAGTAAGCCAGGGAGGAGTTAATTAATACAACGTGTAAGTTGGGCGTTAATTAAGGGAGGAGTCAATCCAATTTTGGAAATGGATTAATGAAAAAGGGCCCTGTCGAAGTATAATCAACCAATGAGAAAAGGCCCCGTCGAATTATAATCAAGCAATTTGATTGGTCGATGACGAACATGGGTGTCGTCATCATTCCATAATTGTATTATAAAAGAAATGAAAAATCAGAGATTAAGTCAGAACAGGAAAAGAGTAAGAAAAGAACAGAGCCAAAAAGAGATAAGTCTCGGCAGAATCACCTCTCTCTCTCTCTCTCTCTCTCTCTCTCTCTCTCTCTCTCCCCCTCGCTTGTTGCCTGATAACTCAACGCTTATAACGTGTAGATTACTTAATGAGAATTACGCAAAGTCCGCAATACCGACCAGGTATTTCAACAACAGAAGCTCAGTTGTAAAACTAACTGCTTGCTTGAATTAATTGTCAACTCTATGTATATGCTGTAAATACTTCTTTTATGAATTTCCGAAATATATATTATATTAACCAACCTCCGGAGTTTTGTTGCTGATGTGCGTTGATCCCGTATATATGTACATTCTTTATTTGCCATTTGTGACACCGTATCCGTCAACGATCACCCAGGATAACTAGATGATCCACGGAGAACAGGCCTTGAGGACCGAGCATCCGAGAAGAATCCCCAACGCCTTAACGAAGAACTCACTGGGTGACGCGACGTACTAACGGTTGGCAGACCTGGTTGCCCAGTCGACATATCATAACTGTACCGACCAGGGTGCAGATCATAGCTGGGCCGCGAACAAGGGTCAAGGACGTGTAAGCACACGTTGCAAAGGTCACACAATCAATCTACATTAGTTTTTACTTTTTCTTATCCTATCTATTTCTTTTCTATTTAATCTCGTGTATCCTTGTCTTTGTTTTCTATTTGTTTCTTTACTTTCTTCTTATTTTTCTCTTTCTTTTTCTGGCTTTACTTTTATTCTTTTTACTTACGATCTCCTGGCTTTTTTTTATCCTTCTTTTTTTCTACGTCTTTCTTTTTTTCGTTTTCTTTTGACTTTTTATTCTTTTTATTCTTCTTCGTCTTTTTTCTTTTACATTTTTTCATGCTTCTTTCGTATTTCTAGTTTTTTTTTCTAGTCCTTTCTTCTCCTGTATTATTTTTTTCTTTTTTATTTGTTCCTCTCTTTCTCATAATCGTCATTATTCGTCTTCTTTTCTTGTTCTCCTTTTCTTCTTTGTATTCTCCTTCTCCACTTTATTCTCTATTTTCTCTTTCTATTTTCTCTTCGCCACTAATCAGTATTTTCTTACTCTAATGATGTGTCAGCCATAGACTCCCCGTTCACACGCTTTCCTTCACTCTTTCTCAAACCAATCCACATCAACGCTCTCCACTTCCCGCCTCACATCCTTGAACGCCCCATCCTTTAATATGGCTCATTTGGTCCCATGGTCACCGCCTGGAACATGATGGTTTTCGTCTCTCCACCTTTTTATGCCTTCACTGCAATCAGTGCTCCTTACACATTAGACGTTCGCATTGATCTAGTATTTACAAACGTAGATCGTCAACATACACAAGAAAAGAAGACAAAACAGAGGTTTATCATTTACTTCATAATATCACGTTTTACAAAGTGTATTAACTGTCACGTAAGATGCCTAGTAGCCAGGAATAGACATAGAATTGTTTGTATTTAAGCACTGGGTAAATAGAGACACTTTCATGCTCCTCTAAATCAGTGATATATAGCATATTACCCCCACCAGAGGGTTTCATATATCTTTACAGAGCAACGATTCGCCTATGCATGGGGTCTTCTTGCCATAGCTGGACACACTCTTAGACAAAATCCAAAATAAAAGTTTTATATCTTATAAGTCTCGCTCTATTAACCAGGCTCCAATTTCTATCCAATCGCTGCAATGTTGCATTCTTGAATGTGAAATCATAGTAAAAACTACAGAAAAACAAAACGATAAGTAGCAACATGTCACCCCTTCACCGTTAAGGTCATTACTTGCGGAAAGCAGTTAACTCTAAGAGTCACGCCTGTAGGACTGTTAGGTTTTGGAGTTCCCTCCCTGTTTTCAGCTTCCACTGCTGTACTAATATACTGATAGTTAAATGTAATGTGAACAGACATCTCGTTGCTCAGCTCACAACTGTTTCCTGTAAGACATGATCCCTAACAGCAGCCTTTACCTTCCCAGTGGCAGTATGTCTTGTTTGGGTGAAAAAAGGTTTAGTATTATTTTATACTGATTTTATTTTCTTCGCTAAACTGTTAAGTTTGAAGAATTAATATTACCCGATATTGCACAGCTAATTTAATGCCTTATATATATATATATATATATATATATATATATATATATATATATATATATATATATATATATTAGCATTTCAGCCCGGCGTTGTCCGTGTGTTAGTAGGTGTATTTTGAGCAAACGAATAAAGACGTGATTTTTTTTAAATTTCACCCCGTTTATGACCCCTTAAACTCTATTATGTTAAGCTCAAATCAAGTTATTAAGGTAGATCTATGTTCAAGGAACCTATATATAAAATTTCAAGTTTTTAGACACAAAATTGTCGGAGGAGTTTGGTAGAGTTCTGAAAGGGTAAATCGTTAAACTTTGATCCTTTAGCAGTCAAATTGATGGCCGAAAATTGACTAGAAAGATTTTCCCAAATCTCAGTACCCTGTATATCAAATTTCGAGTCTGTAGACTTAAAATTGAGAGAGTTATTGCGTAGGGAAATGTACACACACAAACACACAGACACGCAGACATACAGACACGCAGATACTCAGACACATTCACTTTTATAGAAATACTACCATGAGTGCCTGGCTTTGCCCGGGTGTTTAGAGGTGTATGCTGAGCAAAAAAAAACAAAAAAAAACGGTCATTTGTTTTTTTTAATTTGACCCTTATTATGACCCCTTAACATTTATTATTTTGGGTTCAAATCAAGTTATTAAGTTAGATCCATGTCCAAGGAACCTATATCGAAAATTTCAAGTGTTTAGACCCAAAATTGTCGGAGGAGTTTGGTAGAGTTCTCAAAGGTCAAATCGCTGAACTTTTACCCCTTAACAGCCAATTTTCTAGCCGAAAACCGATCACATACATTTTCCCCAAATCTCAGTACCCTGTATATCAAATTTCGAGCATGTAGACTAAAAATTGACAGAGCTATTGCGTAGGGAAATATACATACACACAGACACGTTTACTTTTATATATATATATATATATATATATATATATATATATATATATGTTGGTGCATTTAGGCAGCATTCTTTCATTTTAGTTAGAGACTGCTGAATATTTCTGCTATCTTATACTTATTTTTATCAATTTTTCTAATTTTCGTCTTTTTTGGGGGGATAAATATAAAAATTAATCAATGTTCTACATGTTTCACTAGCACTTTCGATTCTTTACAGAATCATCTGCAGGTGAAAAGAAAATTAGCGAAGTGTAGTAAAAAAATGAGATTTTCAAAATGTAGCCGGAAACACACGTGAGAAGTTGTTAGACGTCAAACGAACAAGCCGGTGTTGTTTCAGAATAGTATTTACAATGAAAATTCAGGGACGCCATAAATTGTGACACAGCATAAATTATATTTACTTTAAATGTTATAAAATGTTGTTACTCGTGTCATACTTGATGCTGATTATATATATATATATATATATATATATATATATATATATATATATATATATTCCTGAGTTTTATTATTTTATAATTATTTTCAGAATGTTATAGTTTAGTGATATTAAATGAATTCATCTTAAATAAGAGGAAGTTATGTTTTTTTAAAGGCTGGTAAATTTAGGTGAGTTTAAACTAAAATCTTACAATAATTGACATTTTACTTAGAACAAGTCCTCTCATATTGCTCCAGATTTTCCCTTTATTTTATAGCTTGCCGTTATAGGAATATAACGTAAATGAAGGAATATCTCCATTTTCTTCGGTGGATGCTTGGGACATTCTGATTTATTAATGTTTGGGGGGGAGGTTATTTTGTGATTCATAATTAGTATTATTTACTTATTTTTAATTTATTTTTTATTTTTATTTATTTATTTTATTTATATATTTATTTATTTATTTTATTTATTTATTTATTTGGTATATTAAGGGGGTTAATCTAAATAATTTTCGAAGGATTTTCTAAAGAATTTTACAATTCAGCTATGGTTACCTTTAAATTCTACGGTTTATTAGTCTAGATTAACATATATATATATATACAAAATAATAGTAATAATAATAATAATAATAATAAGAAGAAGAAGAACAACAACAAGAAGCAGAAAAAGAAGAAGAAAATAAAATTAAAAATAAAATAAAATAATTAAATAATAATAATTATGAATCACAGAAAACATTAAAACGTATATAAATTTAAAACACGATATATACATGTACATTTGATTGTGTGGTTGCGTCTGCGCGGGTATATCTGTATACATACGTATTTGTATGCCTGTTTATGTATATATATATATATATATATATATTTATATATGCATATATGCATATAGGGGAAAAAATAAAAGCTTAAATACCTACTATTTGATAAGCTTAAATACCCCCACTTATTTAAATATAAATTAAATAAATAAAGGTAAATAGGTAAAAGTTAATGTTAATTGAAAAAAAATAGATAAATATAAAACATGTTGATTAGAAATAAAAAGTAAATAAAAAAAATTAAGGAAAGTCGTCGTATTTTAATTGATTGACTAGTTGACCCAATTTAGTTAAACTTTTTTCTATAGTTGAAACACATTTAAATGACTTGAATTATATCTTTACTATCGTTTGTAACCATAAAAACTGTTTTCACTCCTCTTCCATTTTTCCTCCCCTACTGTTTTACACTCTCTCTATATCATAATCTTACCCCCTCCTTCTTACCAGTTTCTCAAACTTTTCCCTAAAATTACACTTTTGACCCTTTCTCCATCATTTAAAAGAAACCTGATTTTTTAAATTAATTGAAACCCATAAGCACTTTAAATTTTGTTTATTGTCAGTCATAAAATTATTTTTCTCCTATAAATTTGAAAGGGTGTGGAACCTTTTTAATTTTTGTATTTTAATTTTTCTTGCCTGGTGAAATCAAATATGGTTGAAACGGTCTGTACATCGTAGCAAGATATGATCGTATTTATGTAAAGTATAAAAAATATATAATTTGCTCTCTTGGATTGAGCACTATCAATGACCCTTGTTGAAATTCAATTATTCTTAATTTTTGGTTATCTTTTTACCTGATATATATATATATATATATATATATATATATGTGTGTGTGTGTGTGTGTGTGTGTGTGTGTGCGTGTGTGTGTGTGTGTGTACAATAGCTGCACCCGGTCACGCGTTGCTTTGCTGAAAACAAACAAAAAGACTAATAGATAATATGTATGATTCTTATGTGCATGTTCTCAATACTTGTGGGTATTGCTTTCAAATATATTTATGTTGTTTGTTTAGAACTGTACTAATAGCAATACTGATGTTCAAGTGAAAACAGTAGTTTTTAATGCCTTGCCATGTCGCAGTATTGAAAATATCCAAAATACAGGCAAAATGATAATGAATAATTAATAATTTAATGGAATAGTTCTCGCAGGAAATAGAAATATAAGCTGTTTCTCATGTGTTTACATCCTGGGGCAACACCATTACAATCGTACCATCTTTAGAGGAAGTAGCTCCTAATTTTCCTTCTAAATACTAAGCCCTCCTGTTGCCTCCAGTCAAGACCCGGAGGAAATTTACACATTCTATATATCAAGTGACAAAACAGAAATAACCGCTTTTGTTGAATAATGGAATACATAAATTGACAAAAAAATGTAATTTATTATGGGGGTGTTTGTAAATAAAAATCCACTTCATACAATAACGGAGAAGCATCATCATTTATCGGGTTAAGATTAAAAGAGATAAAAATGTAAGTAGATATAATTGTGTTTTTAAATAAAATCAACCTATTGCTTGTCTGGTATCGCTACAATAACGAAGGGGTACTTTTTTGCATCAGCCGACCCGTACAATGAATACCAAATGTCGAATATATTGCTGATTGGCTTTTGTGATCAGACTCTTGTTTTATTTAATTTGTTTGAATAACTATCAACGATACGTTATAGCAACAATTACACATACATAAATGTATGTGTGTGTATATCTTTCAAGCGAAACGCTGATATTTGCACCATAAAATCAAAATGTTAATAATAAGCCCCTCTCTCACTGAAGAGACGTTGATGGCCTGTCTTTGTTTTATCGTTATTTCAATGGCAAGTGCTCGTCTGAGCTCCAATCTCTCGTTTCCGCTCGCCAATCTTTCACGAGAAACACCCGTTTGGCTGAAACTACTGTCAATAATTTTCCCCACTCTTTATCTGTGCCTAAATCCAAACGTAGATTCCATGAGCAAAGCTTCTTTCTCAGAAATACACGACTGTGGAACTCTCTTCCGTTTGCCTGTTTCCCACCTGACTACAACTTGGATGTCTTCAAGTCCAATATAAAAAAATCTCTGACGAACCGCCCTCTTAAGTAAGACATTCTATCAAATCTCCAATACTAAGGATTACAACAATACTATCTCATTGATTACTGTACACGCATTAAACCTCATCCCTGAGTGGTCTCCGGGCCTTGATAAGTTATGATCTACATGTAAAAAAATTGCAAAAGCAATCTCGTAAAACAGAATTGACACTAAATATATTTTAAAGACCAATACTGAGCGAACGTACTCATGTGTGTCCAAAATAAGTTGAAAAGAATAGAAATCATAAAGTGAAAAAAATGAATATTTACTTATTAGATAATTAACTGGTGTTTATTTAAAAGCAAAAGTTGTGTTTTTCCTTGCTAACGCATGTTCACGCGAACACACGTACACAGGAGTACACATGCACGATTCCAACAGCTTCCAAAATGTAAACAAAGTAAAGGGCCAGAAATGTAAAAAAAAAAATGTAAATATAGTGAAATTTTACCGAATATATATTAAATTTTCTCCGGAGAAGTTGCAGTTTGTAATATTAAATGTAATGATATTTAATATTTCATATTACAAAGTATGTAAACGCTGGACCGAAAATAAGAATGGACGTGTAAATTTACTTAAGATTTTAATATGCATATGTATTTTCCTCCGTAGAAGTTCTTTTCAAAAGTGTTTATACACATTTAATAATTTTTCTTTGTTGCAATTGTTTTAATAATAGATGTTGTGTTTTTGTATCAGGTTCATCGCCGGTCAAAATAATGTTTCTCAGTAACTCCTTTTTTATTTTAATAATTGCTCGTTTATATATAGAAGAATAGAATTCCGTAACATGAGAATATTTAGAGCTCAGCCAATGAGAATAGCGGAATTTTAGACGGGAGAATTTATTATTTTTAAATAAAAAAATGGAAAAATGATGCTATGTTTATTAGTTTATGATCCAGTTACGGATATTACAAGCACAATATCTGTAGTCTGTGTATATTTCCTCCTGGTCTATAGTGGAGGTGGCACGAGGACTCAATATTTAGGGGGAAAATTAGAAACTAAAGATGGTACGATTGTGATGATGTTGCTCCTAGGATGTAATGTAGAATAAAGACTTAACGTGTAAAATGTTGTTCTAAAGTTACGTAAGATAGTGGCTAATACTCTAGAAATAATAAATTTGTATATGGCATCTATTGTTGCATCCCACGATACTTTGGTCCAAAAGGGGATTTCTGCAATCAAAATATTATATATATATATATATATATATATATATATATATATATATATATATATATATATATATATATATATATATTACATGATAAACATTTTTGCGAAAGTTTATTAAAATGAAAAATTCATAGATAGATTTCTTTGAATCGTTAAAATATTAAATCTAATAATATTCCCAGCGTATATGTATGTGATTATTGTTACCTGATTTCATATATATATATATATATAGAGAGAGAGAGAGAGAGAGAGAGAGAGAGAGAAAGAGAGAGAGAAAGAGAGAGAGAGAGGGGAGAGAAAGGGAGAGAGAGGGGTGGCCCTATGTCATCAATGATGCTTTTTTTAGCATGCTAATTTACCCAGTCGTTGTTTGACAACCATGCACAACGTGGAGCTCAATCGTCCCTCTGTAAGAAAAGGCACCCCATATTATTTGGGATCCTCCTTGCTCCATCACTATGACGCGTGAAGAAAATTTCAGGAGACATGTTTTCGTTATATCCATTTCGTAGGAAGCCATCATGACCATCTAGATTGAATTTTTTGTCATCAGAAAACAAGGCTTTCTTCTACTTCTCAACATCCCATGTTAGGTATTCACGACTAAACGTAAGCGGTCCACATTGTGACGTCGACGCAAGCGAGGAATTTGCTTACGCTTTTTATTTACCATGCTTTTTTGTCGTAGGTATCGTCTGATGGTTACTGGACTGCAATCATCATCTGTGACTGCTTTAATTTGATTAGAAGAAAGTCTCCTGTCTTTCACAACAATCCGTCTTATTCTTCTACTTAATGCAGGAGAAAATTGGGAGGGGCCTACCAGTGGATTTTACTTTTTCATAATTCTCATTTTTTGTTTTTTAGAAAATTGCAAATCACTGTTTTACTGCGATTTACTTAGCTGCGACCGCCCGCTGTGACAAACCTTGTTTATAGAAATCTTCGATAACTTTGCATAGTGACACCTTTATGCGGTGATTGCTAATCTGTAACAGAACTAAAAACAATTTATACCCTTGGTTTTATCATTTTGATCAACTATAAAATGCCTCATTTTATAAAATGTAAATTACTGAATTAAATATTTGAGATGTAGTTTTTTTTTCATAACTTTTTAGGTTGTAGTATTGGTAACCTTAACTGGGAAGAGTTTAAAATTTATTCTTTAAAAAAATGTGTCTTTTTAAAAAAATTCAAGTTGTCATAAATTTTTGATCAGGAGTATCTATATATTTAAAAAAGTTAAATTGTCTGTGTGTGTGTCTGTTTGTGTACATTTCCCTACCAAACTACTCTGTCAATTTTCAGTCTACAAACTCGAGATTTGACATAAGGAGTACTGAGATTTGGGAAAATCTTTTTAATCGGTTATCGTGTAGAAATTTGGCTGTCAAGAGGTCACAGTTACACGCTTTTACCTTCGAAAAGTCTACCAAACTCCTCCGCTAATTTAGGGTCTAAACACTTGAAATTTCAGATGTAGGTTCCTTGGATACTGATCAAAGTTTTTAATTCAGTTTGATCCCAAAAGAATAAATATTAAGGGGTCAAAGTTTTTTTTAAAAATGACCTCTGCGGTCTCTACCAAATTACTAAGCCAATTTTTGGTCTAAACATTTGAAATTTTACATAAAATGTATTCAGCCATAGGGCAAGCTTTAATCGGTTTTTGGCAAAAAAATGGCTTCCAAGGGGTCAAAGTTAAAAAAATTTGACCTTTACGGTCTCTAGCAAACTATTCAGCTAATTCTGGGTCTAAGCATTTGAAATTTTACATAAAGAGTATTCATACATGAGGCAAGCATTTTACTCAGTTTTGGGGCGAAAATTTGGCCGCCAATAAAACGTTAAAAGAATTGTCCTCTGCAGACTCTACCAAACTCCTCCGCGAATTTTGGGTCTAAACACTTGAAATTTTAGAAGTAGGTTACTTGGACATGACTCAAACTTTTTAATACATATATACATATGCACATAAAGTTATGAACAGTACATAGGGCCCGAGAAAACCCGGTATGAACTGCTAGTAAAATTTACCGCTGAAGTTACTGTAAGATAAGCTGTCTTCGTTTACCGTACAAAAAACTAACCTGTAAGTAATCTGTATCTATATAAATATAACATCTGTGTTGGTGCATCAACCACTATATCTAAAAAAAAAGTGTCTTTAATCTAATAGCTTCAATACTGTACATCAAGTTCCATTTATGCAACTGTTTTCTAAGTACACTAATGGAATATGTTCAGATTAGCTTACTGCATTGACGCACCAGCAATGTAAAAACACCCAACTAACCCAGCAATTGCTAAATCCTACGCCTTTTCTGTGCAGATTATTTAATAACGTAGGATCTTTCCATTGTACTAGGCCTTGACTTTATGATTCCGATAAATTTTGCTCTCTTACGGCGTACATCTTAATAGCAATATACATTGTTTGAGGTGATTAAGTCTAAGAAAAATGTATGAGTTTCGTGATGCGAAGTTAGCAGGTTTGCTGTGTATAACCACACTGATGAGTCTAAACGAAATAACGCTACCTAAATAATATATATATATATATATATATATATAGTTATCAACATACAGTACTGTTTCGCTGTTTCACAGCTTATCAGTATGGCTAGACAGGCAACTGCCTCAAGCCAGGATCGAAATCCGACCGCCCAAATGACATTCAAGGCTTCTCACCATTACGCTATACGGCTGCTGCTGTGTGGGTAATGAATAAACGATGTTTTGACATCGTCCAAATGCCTCCGCTCGATTTGTTTGCACAAAGAGCGTTGTTTAATACGCTAATGGCAGTTTGTATATCATTTCTCAATATGCTCAACCCAAGATAGAGAGCGTTATAGTCATCCACATACAGTACTGTTTCGCTGTTTCACAGCTCATCAGTGCGGCTATATATATATATATATATATATATATATATATGTTTGTGTGTGTGTGTGTAGGACTGTCAAGGATAAGTGCCTGCATACAAGAAGAAAAAGAAGGCAAAAGAGTAACGTGAAGACGTGACGATTGGGGGAGGGTGTAAATGCTAACATTATATGCTTATATGGTTAAGGGTCCCTTTTCATTTGAAAATACCTGATTCCCCCAACGCCATTACCCCGACTCCTTTATTCTTATTATTCCCTTTTCTCTTTTTTCATTTTTTGTTTTGTACACCTTGATTAAAATAGGATAATGAAGCAAGGGCTGCCTAAAAACCCTGAGGGCTGGTCGCGTTCTGCTTTTTTCTCACACCTGTCAGAGTAGCGCAAGATTCGAGCTTGAAAGCACTTCTCTGCCTTCGGCGTAGGAAACTTGGCGTCAGCAGGTCGGGGGCCCCGCCAGGCAGACAAGGCAGTCGACCCTTCTTTTGGGGGAAGCTTTATACACTTGGGGTGATCGCGATGATGTTGAAAAAAGGGAGTGGGTGAGGGACGAATATACGATGGCGGACGGATGGACGAACACCGAGTAGGTAGGTGAAGGAGGCTGTGGAGACTATTGTGAGGATGAAGAATTAGAGGAGTATAGATGCATTTTCATTCACTCAGGCACATAAGCTAAAATATTTACTCACGTTTTAAAATGGATTATGTAAGTTACTACTATCATTAATATATATATATATATATATATATATATAGCAAAAATTGTAAGTAGTAAAAACCCGAAGAAAGTGCTCAATACTATTGCAGAGCAAATATATATATTTATTACCTTTTTATCTGCTAACCGAAACATATGTAACTAAGCAGATAAAACGGTAATTAATAATATATATACATAAACACACACACACACACACACACACATATATATATATATATATATATATATATATATATATATACAGAGAGAGAGAGAGGGGGGAGAGAGAAGGAGAGATGGTAGGAGTATGAATAACCAAATACAAATATTTTTTCCAAATATTATTAGTGTAAGATGTTTGAAGTATCCAGCTACGTGCTGTTACTTGAGGTAACATGATTTGGAGACGGTGTATTTTCTTCATAAAATACAGCGAGGAGATCCTATTTAGGCTGCAATTAAGTTGCCTCAAAGACATTCAAGTTCTCCCATAGGCATTTAATTTCTCTTCGTGAATTCAATTTCTCTCCAAGTCATTCATGTTCTCTCACAGGTATTTAAGTTCTCTCCAGGCATTTAAGTTCTCTATGAGGTATTCACGTTCTCGTCAAGCGTTTGTTATGTCCAAGGTATTCACGTTCTCTCACGGGCATTTTAGTTCTCTTCAAGGCGTTCACTTTCTCTCAAGGCATTTAAATAACAACCAAAACATTCACGTTCTCCGGCATTTAAATTCTCTCCAAGAGATTTACGTCGTTTCTAGGCCTTTAAGTTATCTCGAATGGTATTCACGTTTTCTCCCGGCGTTTAACTTCTCTCCAAAGCATTCACGTTCTTGCCAGGAATTTTGGTTCTTTCCAAGGCATTTACGTTCTCTTCAAGCATTTAAGTGGTGAGAGTCAAGCAGGATGGAAATATCGATGATAGAAAGGACTGTCCAAACCTCCACTAGATGAGCGCGAAGAGGACTGGGACTTATAGGAACTTATTGCCACCTACATTTCAGTGAAGGCTAATGGCTGCTTCCAATGAAAAATCAATTGTATCTGTTGTTGCGATAACACAAATAAATTTGCAAAAATTATTGAAAGATGTAAAGAATATTGACAATCTGGGGAGATTTGTCGTCACTCAGGCAACAGGGAACGCCACAGGCTGTCCTCATAGGAAATTCTTTGAGTTTGAGTATGTCTCATGTTCAAACTCTTAGTGAATAATAATAATAATAATAATAATAATAATAATAATAATAATAATAATAATAATAATAATATTATTTGTGTTTTGTTTGTTTTTTCTATTTTTCTTTCTAAGTCTCTTACCTAATATAGCATAGGAACTAATTTTCAGTTTAAACTCACCAAATAATGTATTATTATTTTATTTTTTCTTAATCTTTTCAGAAAGTCGACACTGTAATTAATTCGCAAATCCTCGTAAAAGCATAAGTCAACCCCCCTCCAGTAAATATGGTAAACAAAAGAATTGACCCACGATGATGACACTAAAATGTCGTAGCAACCAGCATGGCATAAATATACGGCTGTGCGGTCTTCCACTCTCATAGCCTGAATATGAGAGGGGTAGAAATGGCTGCCAAAAATGAGCTGGGAAAAGACGCTTCTAACTAAAGCGGTCATTTAAAAATGCCAGAATGAACTTTTCTTACGGTCTGAGAAATGTTAGCAAGTAAGAAGGAAGAAAAAACGTCTTATTTAGGTATCTCATTTCATTTTTTTCTTTATTTACTTTAATTTTATATTTTTTTCTTTTATTGTTAATCTCTAAAATTTTAAGTAATCAAAATATCCTCAATTATAAAAAGTAACCAACAGTGCCGTGTTGATCCCACTTCAAAAATTCGCAAAGAAATATGGAAGGGGAAATTATCTTCAAAATCCTCTTTAATTTGGAATAGAACTGCGGGCTTATACTAAGTAAATATTAATAAGTCCTTATGTGGGGGGAAATGCCATGACTGTCTGTCCATGTCCTATATCTATATGTGATAGTGTACAATCCTCTCATATACATCAGGGGTTAACACTCTCCCTCCGTCAGGACCACAGGTTAAAAAACTCTGAATCCGGTGCTGCCATAAACACCACAGCATGAAAAATGTTCAATACAAATATTACGAAATGGAGAGTAGATAATACAGTGGATGTGTTATCGGCAGCTCCAGTAACTCTCGCTTCTCCTATGTTGTTTCTCTCAGTCCTCATGCAAATGAGTGATTTTTCTGACAAAGGGTGAAGAAAAAGCTGCTTTAAAGGTCGGAAGTACTTGGTAAACAGTAGTCTGAGATGTCTGAAAATTTCCTGTCTCTATGTCTATCCTTGTGGCTATGTCACTAGTAAGGGTGCTGGAGGTAAACGTTTTGTCTGGTCTGACGTTATCCGCCTGATAGTCAGGGACCCGAACTTTGGATTAACCACTAAGGAGGCTGTCCTATCAGCAGGCGCAAATTACTGGGATTACTGCATTGCCATTTGGTGAATGGGCTCTGGACCATGCAGTCGTCTCTGGTGGGGCATCTCGATGCCATACTAGTGGGTAATTATTACGGCTTTATCTTTTCATGTGCTACAAAAAAGCCTGTCTTTTTCTCTCTTACTCTAACCAAGTATGCCGACCTGTTCCACAAATTCCAAAACCTCAACATGAAACATCTAAAAAAAAAACTCGAATAAACCTAGAACCCCTTCTTCCAACGTAGACACCTACTACCATGTCTCCTTCTCCAACATCAGGGGTCTATTTTCCAACCTTCCAGAGGTTAAAACCCAATTACAGGAGACGACACCGGACATATTCTTTCTAAGCGAAACTGAAATAGGGCCGACCACTTCCTTAGATGAGTTAATAATTAACAGATACTCTTACTTAACATCTAAATCTGACCCCCAAGATCGCCATGGGCATGGAATATGTGCCTACATAAAAGATGGCTTCCCATGTGGCAGGGATATCTCTAGAGAAAATCCTGATTTACCTTATATGTGCTTCCGGGTTGCACTTGCTTACACAACTGCATTTATATTTGCCCTCTATTGGCCCCACAACAGCGGAGTTACTATCTTTAAGAGCATATCTGAGAAAATAGACCACATCCTGTCTGCACACCCCTCGGCTAACATCCACATCTATGGTGACTTCAACGTCCATAACGTGGAATGGCTGACCCACTCAAATAAGACGAACGATGAGGGGAGGTTCTGTCATGATTTTGCCATTGCTTATAACCTCACTCAGATTGTTCGCGAGCCCACCTGTGTGCCCGATACTACAGGTCAATATGCAAGCCTCCTAGACCTTCTTCTCTCAACTTCCCCTGAGCTATGTTCATGTTCCGTTCTTTCTCCTATAGGATCCTCTGACCACTCCGTCGTATCAGTTAAGATAAAAATGAAATGTAATAAGTCCCCAGATGCACCCCTCCACCGTACTGTATACCGATACTCCATGGCTGACTAGGATAACTTTTTTTTTTACACAGGCATCACCACATTATCAAGGCCAAGAGGTCACTCAAGGATAATGGTTAAAGAGTGTACAGTAGACATTGGAAAATATAGTAATCATTAATAATGAAAATCCGGAAAATTTGTTAACTTATATGAAACGGCTCATCAAGAACTTGTTTACGTTAGACTTGAAGACAACCATATTGTATTCAGCTTCCATACATTTATATGTGATCTACTTCTGCATTCCATGTTTAAAAAGGATGTGTCCTCTATAGTATCAGACCTAACCGAATGGTTAATTGTAGGCATAGATCAATTCATACCACCTAAAAAATTCCAATAAAAACCTCCCAGCCAGCCATGGTTCTCCCCAGAATGTGCTGCTGCCATCGCGCACATAAATCACTTTTTCCATAGCTACCAACATAATAGATGCACTGAGACTAACGCTGCTTTCAGGAACGCCAGCAACCATCGTAAAAGAGAATTAAAAAAAATGCAAGAGAGCTATATGCCCAGTCTGTTAAATCCAAAGTAGCTGACCAGCGGCTTGGTTCCCACCAGTTTTGGCAAATAACAAATAGGATCCTAAACAGAAGTGTGCGTTCTATCCCAACCATTATCAGTGGACCAGAGGTCATCTCGTCAGCGTCAGACAAGGCTACACTATTTGCCAAGAACTTTGCAGCTAATTCTACCCTATGCGACGAAGGCCATCAGCTCCCCATATTTACTCCTATAACACAGAACACGCTAGGTAACATACACATATCTGTGCATGAGGTCGCCAAGCTAATCAAGAATCTTGATTCCAGTAAAACAACTGGCCCTGATGGCATCCCAATTATAGTGTTAAAAAAGCTTCACCCAGAACTTGCTCCCATACTTACGAAACTGTTTAAACATTGTCTTAAGGAGAAGTGCTTTCCAACACCATGGAAAACCTCATCAGTATGCCCTGTATTTAAGAACTCAGGGGATAAGTCATCTCCCTCTCAGTACAGACCAATAAGTCTCCTGTGTGTCATGAGTAAGTTGCTGGAATCCATATTAAATAGAGAAGTAGTCAACCACCTCAACAGAAATAACCTTCTTAGTGACACGCAATATGGTTTCCGTTCTGCAAGATCTGCAGCAGATGTGCTAACGGTTATATCTCATAGAATTAGTGAATCTCTTGACAAAGGCTTCATTTCCAGGGCAATTTCTCTTGACATATCAAAGCCCTTCAACAAGGTATGACATAAAGGCCTACTTCACAAGATTTCCAGCTACGGTATAACTGGAAATATTCTCTCTATCATTAATTCATTTCTCTCTGATAGGCTCATAAGAGTAGTGGTTGATGGACAAAACCCAGAGGCCTGCAGTATTAATGCTGGAGTCCCTCAGGGGTCAATCCTGGGCCCAACTCTCTTCCTGATCTACATCAATGATCTCCCTAAACACATACTTAAATCATTCGTTGACATCTATGCTGATGACACGACCATCTACAGCAACACATCAAAGACTGTAAATGACTAAGCTCTCTTTGATTCTCTCTCCTCTGATCTCGAACGAGTGGTTCAGTGTGGGGAAGACATGGCTTGTTACCTTTAATGCATCCAAAACCAAACTTTACTTCATCAACGCTCTGATCCTCATCTGGCATCAATTGAAATCGATGGCTCTCGTCTAGGAGAAGCCCCATGTTTTGACAAGCTTCTGGCTTGACTCTTGATCTGAAAGGAAACACGTACATCAAGTCTGTTGCCAATGTCGCTGGAAAGATGGTGGGATCCTTCTACTGATCCAGAAGATATCTCACTACTGATGCAATTCTCTATTGGTATAAAAGCTAAGTACGTCCAAGGATGGAATACTGCTGCCATATCTGGATAGGAGCTGCTAAAAACAGCCTATCCTGCCTTGACAGAGTACAAAATAGACTTTGTGGCTTAGTGGGGATGCCTTTTTCTCTTCCCTGCAACCTCTCTCCCACAGAAGAGACGCTGCGAGCCTATCCTTGTTTTATCGTGATTTCCATGGCAGGTGCTCGTCTGAACTCCAATCTCTGGCCCCCCTCGCCAATCTTTTACAAAAAACACCCGTCTACCTGAATCCACTGTCAAAAACTTTCCCCGCTCTTTATTTATGCCTAAATCAAAACGTAGATTCCATAAACAAAGCTTCTTTCTTAGAACTGCACGCCTGTTGAACTCTGTTCCGTCTGCCTGCTTCCCTCCTGACTACAACTTGAATGTCTTCAAGTCCAACGTAAACAAATTCCTGATGAACCGCCTCCTTAAGTAGACACTTTAAATATCCACACTAACGTACTGTACTTACAATAACCCTTATCCCTGTGTGGCTTCCGGGCCTTGATAAGTGGTGACCACTGTAATCAAAGTTTTTTTTTCTGTCTGTTTCGATTTACTCAAAACCGCACACACCTCGTCTTCTCATGTATCGTTCTCTTCTTTCTCTTCTACTTCTTGCTCTTTTTCTTCTTTTTTCTTCTCAGTCGTCAGAAGCGTCGTCTTTGTCTTGACTACGTTTTTCCTTCTCCCTTCTTGCTCACAGTGACCCGTTTTTATGCTAAGCTGAACTCTCGTGTGTGCGAGAGAACACGAGATTTTGCGTGATTACTTGGCAATATTAACCGGCCGCCGCCATCTTGCCATTTTTCTTTGGACGTGCCCGCTTTGCATAGTGAACACCTCGAGCGTTTGTCAGGCAAGCCCGTCTGTTCGCAATTTATTACACAACCACCTTGTAAAAAAATAAAATAAAAAAGGTGGTACCCAAAAGAAAGATCTGGGTCTAATGATCGACAGGTGCTCCCTCGGTAGCCAGCATGGGGGAACCCGGTCGTCATCCTGCGAATGTTGGCTCACTTTCTCATTTCAGAAACACAGATAGCACGACGCTGAACAGACAAGTATAACCTTTAATCTCGGGGACTAAAATGATACAAACCAAACCCAGCACAGCCAAGATTGCCATCAGAAAAGAAAAACCCGAAGGAAGAAATGGACAACGAAATGTAATGAAATGCTATTATACAAGCAATCTTAAATGTAGATATGAAGGCTATCGGAAACGAATGAAAGAGCTATGGGACAAGTCCAGTGATGACCATATAACCGAACAAAGACTTGCAAACCAAGCAAGACTGATACTAAAGAGAGGCTGGCTCTCAAAACTGGAACTAACAAAAATACAACGAAAAGTAAATCAGAGAAATTGAGGATAGAGCACCCCCCCACTGGAACCGCACGGGTAGAGCCACACAAGTAGAAACAAAACAACAAACAAGGGAACCGAGAACAATGAAACAGAGCTAACAGAGGAAGAAGCAGATGAAATAGGAAAATAATACAGTTCATGAACGAGGAAAAAACAAAGCTCCCATCTCTAAGCAATCAAGAACAGAAGACATTAAAAACAGAAACAGAGAAGATTAACAAGCTCCTCCCACAAATAACAACAGATACAATCACAGACATAAACAATTTAATTTATGCAGGAGCGAAGATGGTAAGTATGAAGTTCAAATAAAAAAAAAACAACCGGGAAAAGATTCATCAACAAAACCTTGATGGGAAATCAGGTTAGAAACAAACTTTTAGAAAACCCAAACGATAAACAGGAAGACAGCGACGTGGAGAAAATTGAAAATTGGAAATGTGACTAGTAGAGAGAGGCTAAATAAGAAAGACGAAGATCTGAACCAAAAAATAGCAGCAAAAGAAGGAAGATTAAGGCGATATAGATATAAACCTGAATAATACAAGCAAAACAGGACATTTGAAAACAATGAGAGCCAATTCTCCCAAAACGTGAATGGAGGAAAAACAAAAACGGAATGACCAAACCCAACAGAAACAAAACTATATTGGAGTAAGATTTGTGAAGAACGACAAGACTACAATAGAAATGCTGAATGGCTGGAAGACATGAAAGAAGAGTTACAACTAATCGAAGAATGGACAGTGAATTAAATCAGCAAAGAGACCATAAAGAAAATCATAGAAAAAATGGCAAACTGGAGAGCATCATGACACAACGGGATACATGAATACTGGTTCAAAACTTTACAACTCTACACGAAAGACTAGCTCAAAACATGAAAAGATGCATACGAGAAACAAACGTAAAGCTTGGATGACAAAAGGCAGAACTACGTTGATACAGAAGGAAGCGCCCCCAGCAACTATAGGCCTATCACGGACTTACTCACTACGTGGAAAATACTGACAGCACACCTGAGTAAACAAATCTACCACTCCCTGAATAATCGGGGACTTCTCTCCGAGGAACAGAAAGGATGCCAGAAAGAAGAAGAGGAACACATGATTTGTTGTATATAGACCAAAAGATCCTAAAGGATGTAAAAAGAAGAAAGAATTTAGTCATGGCATGGATCAATTACAAAACGGGTACGACAGGATCCCTCAAGCATCGATAATAGAATGCTTAAAAATGTATAAAATATTAAGCAGGATCATCAACGTGATTGAAAATGCGATGAGAACATGCAGATTGGAACTGACAGCTGATGGACAACACATAACAGAAATCAACCTACAAAGAGATATCTTCCAAGGAGATTCACTATCACCATTACTGTTCATCATAGCCATGATGCCCCTCTACAATATACTGATAAAGTGCCAAGCCGGATACAAGTTCTCTACCACGGAGGAAAAAATAAACCACCTGATGTACATGGACGATCTGAAACTCTTCACAAGGACCAAAAATGTACTAGAGACATTAATAAATACCACCAGGATCTTCAGCCAGGTTATCCAAATAGAGTTTGGTATGGAAAAGTGCGCACTGCTAGTTATAAGAAAGAAAAAACTGGATACAACCGAAGACATGGAACTACCCAACCAAACGGAGATGAGGACACTACGGCAACAAGACGCCTATAAATACCTAGGAGTACTGAAAGCAGACACCATCAAAGCAACAGAAATAAAAGATAGAATTGGAAAGGATACCTCAGAAAAACAAGAAAACTTCTCAAAACCAAATTATATAGCATAAACCTAATAAAAGGCATAAATACATGGGCAGTATCACTAGTAAGATACTCTGGACCGTTCATAGGGTGGACTAAAGGAGAACTGAGACAAATCGTTCAGAAGAGCAGGAAACCAATGAGCATGCACAACGCACTGCATCCAAAGGATGATGTTGACCGACTCTACGTAAAAAGAAACGACGTCGGGAGGAGACTGGTTAATATAGAAAACTGTGTGAATAACAGCAAAAAAGAACTAGAAAATACTTAATACAAAAAACTAAAATAATAATCATAGCAGCCGGAGACACGGAAAAAGCAACAAAACAGAAAACAGAGAGACAAAGGATAAGACTAGAAAAGAAAAGTGGGAAGAGAAACAACAAGCCGGAAGATTCATAAGGATGAAAAAAGAGGAAAATTACAAAAACACCTGGATATGGATGCGAAAAGAACACATAGGCTGGGAAACTGAATCCCTAATAACTGCAGCACAAAGAAACTCGATAAGAACAAGCAAAGATCGACAAAACACAAGAAAACAGCAAATGCAGACTCTGTGGACAAAGAGACGAGACGATAAACCATATAGTAAGTGAATGCAGCAAACTGGCTCAAAACGAATACAAGAACAGACACGACTAAGTGGGAAGGGTAGTATACTGGGAGTTATGCCAACAACTGCATCTCGAACGCACAGACAAGTGGTACAAACATAAGCCGGCTACAGTATTTGAAAACGAAAATCAAAAATTCCTATGGGACATGGACATACAAACTGATAAGCCCAACCAAGCAAGAAGACCAGATTTCATAATAATTAACAAGAAAGAAAAATCCTGTCAAATCGTAGTCTTTGCTGTTCCACCTGACCACATGGTGAATATCAAAGAAAAGGAGAAACGGAGCAAATACACAGAGCTAGCCAGAGAGCTGAAAGGAATATTGAAGATGAAGAAAATCAAAATAATACCTATAATAGTAGGAGCACTAGGAACAATCCCGAAAAACTTTGAAGAAAGAATTAGAGAAATTAGAATCAGAGGAATGACTGGAAAAATACAACGAACAACAATCATGAAAACAGCTGAAATATTAAGAAAAATCCTTGAATGTGGAAACTAACGCACAGGAGCAACAAGTGCGGGCCAGACAAAAAGCTTCAAAGGCAAAACATGAAACACTACATGGAGCTAAGAACACTGAAACCGCACATCTATAAGTTTTCTAACCCAACCCTACCCCCACTATCACATCACTGCCCGCCAAAAAGAGCGAGTCCAAATAACTAAATAGTCAAGGAGCAAGGAAAGACCGATGAACTGACCAAATCTCAGCCGAATAAGCGCGAAGAGAACTAGAAACTTGGGGAGGCTTAGTGCCACTCAAATCCCAGCAAAGACCAATAGCTGCTGCCAACAAGAAATCAATGCCGTGTTGCGATAATGCAAATTTATTTGCAAATGTTATCAAAGGAGGTGGAGAGTACTGGCAACCTGGAGAGACTTGTTGTCACTCAGCTTCCAGTGAACACCACAGGCTGTTTTCAGGGAAAAATCTCTAAAGACCTGTGTGAAAGTTCCTTGTGAGCCAATAATAATAATAATAATAATAATAATAATAATAATAATAATAATAATAATAATAATAATAAACCACCTAATGTGCATGGATGACCTGAAGTTGTTTGCAAAAACCAAAGAGGAATTAGAGATGTTAGTAAACACAACCATAATCTTCAGTCAGGAGATCCGCATGGAATTCGGCATGGAAAAGTGTGCGCCCCTGATCATGAGAAGAGGAAAACTCAAGGCAAGTGAAGGTATGATATTACCAAAACCAAACGAGGATGAGGGCATTACGTGCACATTATAGCTACAAATATTTGGGCGTCTGGAAGCAGACACCATCAAAACAACAGAAATAAAAGGGAAAATGTAAAAATAACCAGAAAACTACTCGATACTATCTAGTAGAACTCTGATTAAAGATGTAAAGAAATGGGTAATGTCACTAGTAAAATATTCTGAAACATTTATAGGTTGGACCAATAAAGAACTGAGGAATCTCGACCAGAAGATTAGGAAACTCATGACAATGTACAATGCACTACACCGAAAAGATGCTACTGACCGACTTTATGTAAAAACGAAAGATGAAGGAAGAGAGCAAGTGTGAACAGAAGACTGCATAAATAATACATGGAAAGAAGTAGAAAAATGCAAAATGCAGAACACTGAAAGAATAAATACTGCAGCAAAAGACCTTGAAAAAAACAAACAAAACAGAAACCGAAGAACGAAATGGATAAGACTAGAAAAGAAAAATGGGAACAGAAACAAGTACATGGACGATTCATAAGGATGACAAAAGATAAGACTAACGAAAATCTATTAAATGGCTACAAAAATGAAACGTTTGCAAGGAAACTGAATCTCTAATAACAGCCGCACAAAGTAACGCGATTAGAATCAACCACGCCAAAGAAAGGATCGACAAGACACAGGAAAACAGCAAATGCCGACTTTGTAGAAAAGGAGAGGAAACAATAAACCACATAATATCGGAATGCAACAAACACGCCCAAAAAGAATACAAGTGGGGAAAGCAGTACATTGAGAATTATGCAAGCAACTGAATTTTGAACACCCAAACAAGTGGTACAAGCACAAACCGGCAGCAGTACTTGAAAATGAAAATCACAGGATGCTATGGAACATGGATAAACAGGCGGATAAATCAATCCTAGCAAGACGGCCGAATGTCATACTAGTAAACAAGAAATAAAAGACATGTCAGATTGTAGATTTTGCCGTTCCAGCAGACCACAGAATGAAGATCAAGGAGACGAAGAAACGGGGTAGATACACTGAACTCAAAGAATTATAAGAGGTGGTAAAAAGTTACGATAACACCACTAATAGTATTAGCGCTAGGGAAATACCGAAAAACTTTGAAAAGAGAATGGGAGAGATTGGAACCAGAAGGATGGCTGATCAGATATAATGAATAACAATAATGACAACTGCTGAAATATTAAATAAAACCCTTGAATGCGGAGACTAATATAAATGAAACACAGGCACAAACTGGGCACGCAGAAAATGCTGCAGATATAAAACACAAAAAACATGGAATCATAAAAACTAGAACTATTTATTTGTAAATCAACCTCGATTTTGTGTGTGTATGTGTGTGTGTGTGTCATCAAACACTAACGTCACATCAAATAAGCGAGGAGAGTAAAAGAGTATGGCAAGACCGAGGAGAGAAAGCACTAGCCAGACTTCCGCCGGATGAGTGCAAAGAGGACTGGAACCTTGGGGAGACACACAAATTCCAGTGAAGACCAATGGCCACCGCCAACGAGAAATCAATGATAAGCGGCTGTTACGTTAACGCAAATCCATCTGCATTGGTTATCGAAAGACGTGGAGTATTGGAAATCTGGGGAGACTTGTTGATGGCCTGTGTGACTACTCCTAGTGAAGTAATAATAATAAGTTTTAAATTCTAAACTAATAATTAAAAATCCTAATTGGATTTATTTCTAGAAGGATTTCGAAAAAAAAATCCAGATTCTTTTTCAAAGCAGGGTCGATTTTGAATATATACATTTTATTTTATTTTATTTTTAGTATTTTATTTCTTTATTTTTGTCATTCACTTGCATTTAAACTCTGTAAACTTTGACCTCTTGCCAGCCAAATTTTCGCCTCAAAACTGATTAAAAAGCTTGCTGCATGTCTGAATACCTCTTATGTAAAATTTCAGATATTTAGACCAAGAATTGGCTTAATAGTTTGCTAGAGATCGCAAAGATAAAATCTGTTGAACTGTGACCCCTTGAAAATCAAAGTTTTAGCAAACACGATTTAAACGCTTGTCCTATGTCTGAATACACTTTATGTAAAAGTTCAAATGTTTAGACCAAAAATTGGCTGAGTAATTTGGTAGAGACCGCATAGGTACATTTTCTTTAATTTTACCCCAATTATGACCCCTTAACATTTATTGTTTTGGGCTTAAATAAAATTATAAAGTTAGATCTATGTCCAAGTAACCTATATCTAAAATTTTAAGTGTTTAGACTAAAAATTGGCAGAGGAGTTTGGTAGAGTTCCTAAAGGTAAAATTATTGAACTTTGACATCTTGACAGCCAAATTTCTGGCCGAAAACCGATTAAAAAGATTTTCCCAAATCTCAGTACCCCATATGTCAAATCTCGAGTTATTTCGTAGGGAAGTGCACACAGACAGACAGACAGACACACACACACACACATGCATTTTACCGTCACTGGATTATTTATCTTCCACCAGACTATCCATTCATGTGTAATCAACTTTTTCTTCACCATATTCCCTCTGCTTCACTTTTTTTGTTATCAAGTAAGATATTTGACTTACTTGTTGTTTAATCAAATACTTTTGTATGCAAAATCGATCCCGCATTTTGCTAATTCCTACCCTCTGATGAGAAGGAAAGTATTTCTTCGAAACTCCGCGGATTAAGGACTATCCAATTATCTAGTGTTTCCTTTTCAGATTAAATATGTTTTTAACTCATTTCAAAGTGTTTTTAACATGTTTTATTAACTGTTTGCTCGTATATATATATATATATATATATATATATATATATATATATATATATATATATTAGCTGTATATTCACGGCGAAACATATTGCGAGGCGGAGGGATTACTCACATACTATTTAAGAATATCCTTAATTGTTTTGAAGAGTGATCACATGTTGGATTTTGGGAGGCATAAAATCACACCCATGTTGGTTTATGAAAATAAAACGCGAAGTAACTCTCATAGCTTAACGAGGAAAGAATCTCATATTCTTAACGTATATTTATATATATATATATATATATATATATATATATATATATATATATATGTATGTATGTAACCGTTTTAAATAAATTATTTATTTTCTTTATATATATATATATATAAAGAAAATAAATAATTTATTCAAAACTATGTTAATATATATATATATATATATATATATATATAATTTATTTAAAACTATGTTACATATTTTAGATATGTACCATTATTTAATTGACGTGGGTAAAAATTTTAATATTTAAGCTGCGGTTGAAACATTTTAACATTTAAAAGGCGATGAAAACCAATTGAAATCGATAATTGGCTTCAACCGTTATCATCCTGAACATACCTTAAAAGGGAAGTGGAATATTCTAAATGGCTGATAAACATGTGAGTTTACTAAAACAATAAAAAACAAAAAAAATGGTGTGGCTCTAACAGGAAATAACCTAACTGCATTCTGATTACAAGATGAAAACCCTAGCTATATCCTGATTAGATAAAAGAAACCTTACTTACCAATTAAAACTAAAAAAAAGAACATGGCGGTTGGTGTATATATGTAAATAATGTACGTATTAGCGTTCATTAAAACTTATAGAAAAAAAATATAGAAATAAAATCCAATTGTTTAGATGAGGTTTCAATTGCGTATATTATAAATGAATGTAATATATTCTTTTTAAAATGTAATATTACTTGTTTATAAATAAAAATAAATTAAAAGAGAAAAAACATTTGTATCTTACGGCGCTATTTTTGTTATGATATATGAAAGTTATTTTTCCTTGTTTTATACATTTGCATATTTTTTTTTTTTTAATTTTGTATAATTTTTATTATTTATTTATTTTTGGATAATAGGTTTTACAATTACATGTACTTATGTAGAGAAATGACCGCGCAAGTTTTTTTTTTTTTTAAATAAATTCACGGTATCTTTTGTTTATTAAATTGCTAGGTAAAACTAGATTAGTTAAAGAAACACCTCATATTAAAAGTAGATTTCAAAATAACGTTATTATTTCAGCATGGTCTTTTCTCTGCAAGAGTGTCATTTTTTTATTTAAATAGACATCAAGTTTTCTCTCATTTTGTTTTGTTTGTTTGAATAATTTTGATTTAATTTCCCCTTTTCTTGATATGATAGTAATGAGGCCAAAGTTTACGTGTTTCACATATTCAGATAGACAAGTAAACTAGAATGTTTGACTTTAATCATAACTAGAAATTGACAGTGTAAATACTTAAAAGCTTCCTTCAAATGAAGAAGGAAAAATGTTTTTCCCGTTATTATTATTATAGACAAAAAAGGTCTGACGCTGATTGATTAACAGAATTTGACAGTTTAAATACTTCAAAATCTCCTAAATAGAATTGTTAGGTGAAAGTATAGAATAGTTACTAAATGCCCTCATCTCCCCATGTTAAAAATATGACTTTCTAAATAACGATTTTAGTGCGTTAACATAGATACATAAGTATCACTTTTTGGGTGCCAATGCAGAGAGTGATCCGCGCTATTTTTTAAATCGTATTTCCAAGTATAATTAAAGTTTTGATGGTTTTTTTTTATTCAATTGTAAGGTTAAAGTACAGAATAGGTACAAAACACCCTCCACTCTCCATGTTAAGAATGGCTTTTTAAATAATAACGTATTATTTCAGCACGGATCAATAAGTACATGAGTACCCGTTATTATTTAAAAAGCCATTCTTAACATGGAGAGGTGAGGGTGTTTTGTACCTGTTCTGTACTAAAAAAAAAACACATAAAACTTTAATCAAACTTGGAAATACGATTTTAAAAAAATAGCGCGGATTAATAAGTGCATTAGCACCATGATATCGATCAGAAGTTATTTTTCAAAAAATAAGCAATATAAACTTAAACAACAAAAAACACTTTTTAATTTTAAACATTTTAAACATAACTTTTTGTTTTAAACAATATAAATAGAACTTTTTTATTATTTTAGATAAACAATATAAACGTTTTTTTTTATTTTTAATTTTAAATAATATGAATAGAACTCTTCTCCTAATGACCAATCATTAATTTCGTGCTTATTGAAAATTTAATCACGTTTTTTATATAAACGATTTAACTCAAAATTTAATTATACATGTGTTATCTCTTTTTTTTGGGGGGGGGGCTAGTGCACTTACTGATCCGCGCTATTTTTAAAATCGAATTTCCAAGTATAATTAAAGTTTTATGATATGTTTTTTATTCAATTGTAAGGTTAAAGTATAGAATAGTTACAAAACACTCCCCCTTCCCCATGTTAAGAACGGCTTTTTAAATAATAACGTTATTATTTCAGCACGGATCAATAAGTGCACCAGTACCGTTTTTTGTTAGGGTCTCGAGTTATTTTTTCAAACGAAAGTATAACATATAACGAGTCAAGAACAGGTGTTGGTTTTCGGAGCCGTCAAACGTAGCTAAACCTATGCCATATTTCCAGAGTTGACATCACGGATCGGGAAACATTTTTCCCGATAATTAATTTGTGGATCCTACCAGAGACACTAATGATATCGGATGGATAAGCAGTCTATGAACGTCTGGATAACTTCGATTATGGAAGATAACAACATGATGGAATTGTTGACCCGATTGACCCCTCGGGACACACGCAAACCATAGAACAGTTATGGCCCATTGCAAAAAAAGAAAAGAAACATACAAAAAAATATGACAAAAGTTGGAAATAGACATTTTTGGAATGCATATGGTGGAGTTCATGTGGCGAAGAAAAGAAACGGAGAAAATATAATCAAAAGCATTCGTGAACGATGGTTGTTTATATAAATCTGTTCAGATCGTTTAAATTTTTTAAGTTTATGGTAAAGTTTTACTTGTTTTCAACCTTCTCATTTTCCTTTAAAATAACGACTATAATAGGTTTTTGGATATGCTGAAAATGAATATCGCATTTAAATGTAGTAGTTTTCTCGGGTATTAAGTAATATAATTTCTCGTGTGTAAAGTGCTAGCCATAGTTGTACATGCAAGCGCACATATTTTTGGTGTACAACTATGGCCACCAGTTTTAACTTAAATTATATTTAATTATATTGCTTAATATCCGGTAAACTACTATTTGTGGAAACTTTTAATGAGATATTCGGTTTCAGCATACCCGAAAACCTTTGAAGTTATCATTTTAAAGGAAAATATTAAGATGGAAATCAAGTAAAAGTTTACCGTTTAAAATTATAAAAGTAATTTTTATATTGTTTAAAATTAAAAATAATAAATATAGAATATCCGTTTATATTAGTTAAAATTAAAAATAATAAAGGTTTATATTGTTAAATATTATGATTTTTTATTCATATTGTTTAAAATTTTAAAAAAATTCTGTATATATTGTTTAAAATAAATAAAAAATGGTTATTCTTAAAAAATCTTTAAGTTCTTGTCTTCAACTGTAAACTTCTGCAATATCATTGTTTATATATTGTTGTCATAGTAACATAACGGTGCTTAGGAAATTATGTTCATTTTATGTGATAGAGATATCAAAAGTATTTAATTAAAAATTAAAATTATTATTTGTTTATTGGGTGGACGTTTAGGAAATTGACTCCCACCTCTAACTTCCACAATTTACTTTTTTTCACATTAATCTCCTCGGTTACAAACTTAACTTTGAGATTTTAAAAAAAAATGAAAAAAAATATTTTTTATGAATTATATCGTTTATCAGTTTTCATTTATAACGTTCTACTAAATTGAATATGTACTTTATTCACCGACAAAAATGTTGTGACTCGATGAGATTACCGTCAAAAAAGTATAAATTGTGGAATTTAGAGGTGGGGGTCAATTTCCTAAACGCCTGCCGTTTATTGTGTGACCTAAATAACGGACTCGTAATAAATGTTTACTTGCAATGTTTTTTTTTAAAGTTATTTTAAACTGATATAAATTATTACATGCCATGTTAAAATTAGTACAATTTCCAACGCATCTGAGTTGAAAACATTATTGCCTACTAAAGTGTCATGTCACAATATTTACAATCATAGGGTGCTTTTGTTGATTAAAGATCTTTTAAGCCTACGCATTTCAGGTGAAAATATTATCTATTTAAGTATTATGTCAAAATAACTCAAATCATTTGCCTTTTCGTTTATTAGGAATCTACGCATTTCATTATTGCCTACGTACATGTTATGTTTAAATTAGTACAAATTTAAACGCATTTCAGGTGAAAACATTATTACCATATATATATATATATATATATATATATATATATATATATATATATATATATATATGCTGCAATTATTACAACGTAATTAGTACAAATCAGTTTTCTGTTAATACAGAAAACCATACCTGTTCTTTCCATTCACGTCTAACCCAAGATGTTCTTAAATAACAAACATCTTGGGGGGCCATCAAAACTTACACATAAAATCGACCTGACTTAATATCACGTGTGTATCATGCATATATAGCTGACATTCTGAAAGACATTAAAAACCGACATAACTGGGAATTCTATTTGCAAATGATTTTGTTAATGAATTTACAAAAAGAGGGCTACCACACTGTCACGTGATCATAATGTTGCAAGATCAGAATAAGATTAAAAAATTGGTGCAATTCTCAGCAAAGATACCAAAACCTGAAAGTCCAGAGCTTCGTGATTTAGTTAAGTCTTTAATGGTACATGGCCTAACCTTAATGTAATTGTTTGATTATGTGATTAGATGTTTCTTACTGATGTGTGTGTGTGTGTGTTTTTTTAATTTTCAACTATCGTGGAATTTCCACGGGTTCTGCTAGTTGTTGCTATTATTATTATTATTATTATTATTATTATTATTATTATTATTATTATCATTATTATTATTATTATATGCATCTAATATTTAATTTCTGTAATTTGTTAATATGCTAATTCATAGGACTGTTGTTATATTTAACATACATTGCACTTACAAGCAGAAAGGATTGGTATACACAAAAATAATAATTGAAAAAATAGAAATATAATTGAAAGAACATATTTTACTAATATATCAAGCATACGTGATGAAAATGTAGGTAAAAAGCTGGATAGAAATGGCCACAGGAAAAGTATTTATAAGTAAAAGCCACACCAGTAAAATACATGAAAATCAGAAATTTACAATCTAGTATATATATATATATATATATGTATATATATATATATATATATATATATATATATATATATATATATATATATATATATATATATGCGTGAGGCAAATGCAGTATTGGCAACAATTACATAGATGGCGAATGCAAAAAAGGTGCTATACCTAGTTATTAGTAAGGGATAGAAGTAAATAGAAAGAACGATAGAAATATGTATGTGCTTATGCAGAGACTTGTAAGACGTGTGTGGAGTGAGAAAGGCGACCGAAAATTGGAAGCAAACGGGCAAGAAAAAAAGAGAACAAAAAATGGATACTGATGGACGAAAAAATGATGGATAAAAAATGTCAGGCTGTTGAAAAAAAATTGTGAAAAAAGGTAAAAAGAAAATATTGCGAAGATGAATTCCCGAATAAGAAGTAAATTATTAGTTTGCTCAGTAATGGTGGTGGCGTAGTGGTTACGAGCTTGGAATGTGAATGTGGCGTTCAAAGTTCAAGTTATGCGTTGAGGGCTATGGCAGTCACTTTACAAATGAGATTTTTGCATGTTCGGAAGAATCGGCGAAGCTAATGCTAACACCAAAGTGCAATGAATAGGAAACCGTGTAGCCTGTAGAACGCATTGCTTATATATATATATATATATATATATATATATATATATATATATATATATATATATATATATATAAGTACTTCATTTACTCACATAAAATTAATATACGAAAGTGTAAATTTATGCGTAAAATTTAAGTATTTACTTCAAAAGTGCTCAATACGTAGGTAGAGCTAGTTAGTTAGTTATAAAATATATATGGCGATTAAGCTACACTGAATATTCCGCGTTTCATCCACTCTAGGATTCTTCAGGCTTATAAGCTTATAAGCCTGAAGAATCCTAGAGTGAATGAAACGCGGAATATTCAGTGTAGCTTAATCGCCATATATATTTTATAACTAACAATATATATATATATATATATATATATATATATATATATATATATATATAATGTGTGTATATATATGTGTGTATGTATATATATATATATATATATATATATATATATATATATATATATCAGTCCTTCTTGACCCTTCTCAGCTCTTTGGTGTCACTTTTTTATTGGGAGGAGCAGTGGTGAAACTATGGGGGGTGCATGATGGGGGTGTAGAACTTGTAGATATGATGCTTCGGTGTTCTTCATTCCCTGTAACGCTTATTCGTTATATTGTCTTTTTCTATTATTCTCCGCATTACAAGGTTTTCCTTAATATTTCAATCGTTTTCATTATTGTTTGTTGTTGTACTTTTGCAGTTATTCCTCTGATTCCAATTTCTGACATTCTTTTTTCGAAGTTTTTCGGAATTGTTCCTATTGCTCCTACTATTATCGGCACTATTTTGATTTTTTTCATCATCCAAATCCCTTTTAACTCTCTGGCTAGCTCTGTGTATTTGCTTCGTTTCTCCTTTTCTTTCATACTCACCCTGTGGTCAGCTGGGACAGCAAAGTCTACGATTTGACAGGATTTTTCTTTCTTGTTAATAATTACGACATCTGGCCTTCTTGCTTGGATGGGTTTGTCCGTCTGTATGTCCATATCTCATAGGATTTTGTGGTTCTCGTTTTCGAATGCTGTTGCGGGTTTATGCTTGTACCATTTATCTGTACGCTCAAAATGCTGTCGTTTGCACAATTCCCAGTGCACCGCCCTCCCCACTTGGTCATACCTGTTTTTGTATTTCTTTTGGGCCAGTTTGCTGCATTCACTTACTATATGGTTTATCGTTTCGTCTCTTTGTTCACAGAATCTGCATTTGCTGTTTTCTTGTGTTTTATAGATTCTCGCTTTGATATGGTTGGCTCTTATCGAGTAATCTTGTGCTGCAGTTATTAGAGATTCAGTTTCTCGTTTTATATGTCCTTTTCACATCCATGTCCAGGTGTTTTCGTTGTTCTCATCTTTTGTCATTCTTGCGAATCTTCCGTGGAGTTGTTCTCTTCCCACTTCTCTTTTCTCGTTCTGTCATTTGTCTCTCTGTTTTCTGTTTTGTTGTTGTTTTCAGTGTCTCTCGCTGCCATAATTATCCTTTCAGTGTTTTGCATCATGTATTTTTCTAGTTCTTTTTTCGTGTCCTTCATACAGTCTTCTATACAGATCAGTCCTCTCCCGCCGTCTTTCGTTTTCACGTAGAGCCTGTCAATATCGTCCTTTGGGTGTAGTGCATTATGCATAGACATGAGTTTCCTGGTTTTCTGGTCGAATTGTCTCAGTTCTTCTTTTGTCCACCCTATAAACGGTCCAGAGTATCTTACTAGTGATACTGCCCATGTAGTTATACCTTTTATTGGGTTTCTGCTACATAATTTCGTTTTCAGGAGTTTTCTTGTTCTCCTGTTATATTTCTTTCCAATTTTCTCTTTCATTTCTGTTGCTCTGATGGTGTCCGCTTCCAGATAGAGATGACGACACTAGATGAAGATGATAGCTACAAATACTTAAGAGTTCTGGAAGTAGACACCGTCAAAGCAACAGAATTTGAAAAGAGAAAATTATGAAAGTAATGCCCCAGAAGAATAAGAAAACTCTTTGAAACTAAACTATACAGTATATGCCTACCTAATTAAAGGAATAAACATGTGGGCAGTTCAACTAGTCAAATACTCTGGACCGTTTATAAGTAGGACCAAAGAAGAACGGAGGAATCTCGACTAGAAAA
Source organism: Euprymna scolopes (assembly GCF_053919585.1). Taxonomy (NCBI): domain Eukaryota; kingdom Metazoa; phylum Mollusca; class Cephalopoda; order Sepiida; family Sepiolidae; genus Euprymna; species Euprymna scolopes. The sequence goes on along the minus strand of NC_136491.1, from coordinate 133,927,040 downwards.
TAAGCAAACATTACTATGGACAATGCACTACACTCAAAGGATGATATTGACCGACTTTTAGTGTAAGGAAAGATGGGGGGAAGAGGCTAGTTTGTATAGGAGACTGTTTAAAAGAGAGAAAAAGAATAAGAAAAATACATAATGTAGAACATTGATAGAATAATTACCGCAGCAAAATACACTAAAGAAACAAAAAAGATAGACAAAGAAAAGACGAGGAATAAAAAATGGGGAAAAACATAAGGATGACAAAAGATGAGACTAACAAAAACACATGGAAATGTCTACTAAAAGAAAACCTAAGCAGATAAACTGACTCTCTAATAACAACCGCATACGATAACGCAATTAGAACCAATCACATTAAAGCAAGGACTGGGATGATACTAGAAACCACTAAATTCAGACTTTGTGAACAAAGAGACGAAGCAATAAACCGAAGTGAATGCAGCAAACTAGTCTAAAAAGGATATAAAAATAGACATGATCAAGTGGGAAAGACAGTACACTGAGAATTATGAAGACAGTTGCATCTTGAATACCCAGACAGCAGTATATATAAATAAAAGTCACAAGATCATATGGGGCATGGATGCACAAACAGATAAACCCATGAAGACCAGATGTCATAATAGTTAACAATATGGAAACGTCTTGCCAAATTGTAGATTTTGCAGTTCTAGCAGAACACAGAATGAAAATCAAAGAGAAAGAGTAACAACGCAAATACACGCCAGAGAGCTTAAAGTGATATGAAAGGTGAAGAATGTCAAGCTAACAACAATAATAATAATAGATACAATAATAATGAATAATAATGAAAACAGGTAGAATATTAAGGAAAACATTGGAATGCGGAGACTAACACACGTGAGCTACAGGCACAAACTGGACACTGTTCTCGACGGTCGTACATCTAAACAATATGATATAAATGCGGGAGTGCCTCAAGGGTCTATCCTTGGACCTCTATTATTCCTAATATTCATAAATGACCTCCCTAACAAAATTATTTGTAAGATGGGTATATATGCTGATGACACCACGCTCTATAACAGACACGACAGGAAAACAAATGAACACAAATTTAAAGAAATGGCAGAAACACTAGAGACCTCCGATCTGTAGTGGAACGGGGGCAAAAATGAATGGTCACATTCAATGCTGCCAAGACTATACTTGTTTCCTTCAATAATTACAAGAAACCTTCTTTACCACCAATAGCAATGACCAATGACTCTTTATCTGAAAGTACATCTTTTAAACTCCTCGGCCTAACGTTCACAGGAAACATGAGTTGGAACAAATTACACTGAGAGCATTGCCAGGACCGCTGCAAAGAAGGTAGGTTCTCTCTATCGCGTTAGAAAGCTACTAACGTTCGAAAGTACCCTGTTACTCTATAAGGCCATAATTCGCCCATGTATGGAGTATTGTTGTCATATTTGGCTGGTGCATCTGCTACTAGTCTCTCATTCCTAGACAAGGTTCAAAAGAGAGTCGCCAACCTGATAGGTCCTGAACTGTCACCTAAGCTTCAGCCTCTGTCCCATCGACGAAATGTTGCATCCCTCTGCTTGTTCTACAAGTACTTTAACGGTGAATGCTCCAACGAACTGCAAACACTTGTGCCACCTTGACGAAAATGCCCCCGCCCGACAAGCAGCTAAATCCCATCCCTTCACAGTAGAGATCCCTAGATATAAGAGAGCCTTCTACTCCAGTAGTTTCTTCCCCAGAACAGCTAGGTTTGAAATTCCTTTCCGGGCCCCTGCTTCCCCAACTGTACAGAAGTTCAAGTGTAACGTGAACCGACATTCTGCTGCCTAACTCCCTACATAGTACCCCTGTAGCTTATGCCCCTGATAGTAGCCCCCTACATCAAAATGGTAATGTGCTTTGTTTGGGGTGAAAAGGTAAAAAAAAAGTGCTACACATTTAAAACACAAAGGAACATCACATGGAAACATGGTTCTGGATATGACCTTAAACTATATCCGATGGTGAGGCCCCAACTTGCGGGATTTGAGGAGTGTGTAGCCACTCTTTAATTGCCATTGCTCCCAGGTCCACTCTGAGTGGTAGTGCCTGTTATGGTCCCAACTATGGGTTAAATAGACACCGACTTTAAAAAAAAACAAATAAATATACTCTATTAAAAAATTGTTCTTCAAAATCACTGGATTCGGCATTAAATAACATGAAAAGGGTTATCAACCGTGAAACAAAAACAAACAAACAAACAAACAAACATGGAATCGTGAAAATTGAAATTGTAATCAAAATTCGCTATGGAAAAGTGTGTAGTGCTAATTATTGGGGACTATATAAAGCATGAAATTACCCAAGCAAATGAAAATGAGCTACAAATATTTAATTTGAGTAATCTATATAATTATAAAACTCAAATGACCTTGTAACGATGGATGTAACACATTTCCCGGTTTAGGACATCCGGTTGCGCATGCGCGCATAACCTGCACACTGAAATATTAACGTTATTATTTCAAAATTATTATTTAAAATGGGAAGAGTGGGGTTTAAAATAAACGTAATACAGAAATGAACGATGTCAAAAAAAGCAGACACTATCAACAATTGTTTATTTGGATAATTTAAACGCGAAAAAAACCCCAAAAGAACAGTTGGGACATGCTGAAATATTAACGTTATTATTTCGAAATTATTATTTAACATAGGAAGAGTGGGGTTTTAAATAACTTAAACGGAATACAGAAATGAACGATATAAAAAACAAAGCACATTACCATTTTGATGTAGGGGGCTACTATCAGGGGCATAAGCTACAGGGGTACTATGTAGGGAGTTAGGCAGCAGAATGTCGGTTCACGTTACACTTGAATTTAACTATAAGTATTATGATATCTGTTCAGTGCACATTTACCTATAAGTATAGCCAACCACTTATAATTCAGTAACTGTAATTTTTTTTTAAATAATAAATTATAATAAACAGAACGACTCATAGAAATCTATCTATATTCTTTTTTCATTTTAATATACTTTCATAGAAATGTTTCTGTTATGTCAAAGAAAAACTATTTTCTTTAGGTCAAAAGTGTCACGCCCATACATGAATTCCATAGCTAATATAACACACTGGCCCAACGGGTCACAGGTAGTCTAGTAATTGATAATTCTCTATATTAGAATTCCTAGTCAGTAAAGTAGAAGAAGAAGAAGAAGAAGAAGAAGAAGAAGAAAGTAAGAAAATGAACAACAAGAATTATAACATCTTTTCGTCTTTTCCTCTGCTCTATCGTTATTTTCGTGGTAATTGTTCAACTATCTTTCGTCAACTCTGTGAAACATTTGCAGTTGATACTCCACTAGCTATAACGACTGCTAACAATTTGTTTTGTTATATATCTGTCCCGAAAACTTATCGTAAATTCATAATTAAAAGTTTCTTCCCTTGATCTGGTCAGATTTAAACTACATACAAAACTTTGAAATAAACAGTGAAAATATATGGAGGACAACATATACAACATAAAAATATAATATATATATATATATATATATATAATTATTATTATTATTATTTGAGAGTAAACAGTTACATATGGTCGCTACAAATAGCCATCTGTTTCAGTCAAAGAGACTTCCTCGGGCGATCCAGAACCTCTCAACGTCAAAAAGAAAAATGGGAAAGATTAGAAACTTAATCCTTTCTAATCTTTCCTATTTTCTTTCCATATGTAACTGTTTACTTTCAAATAATAAAAAAATATTTTGCTCTTTTTATTGAGTACTTTCTTGCCTTCATTAGTTCCGACTTCTGAACACCTCAAATCCGAACTATCTCTCTCTCTCTCTCTCTCTCTCTCTATATATATATATATATATATATATATATGTGTGTGTGTGTGTGTGTGTGTGTGTGTGTGTGTGTGTGTGTGTGTGTGTGTGTGTGTGTGTGTGTGTGTATTGAAGACGTTTCTTGTCTATTAATTCTATTTTTGATACTTTCCAACTCCCGATTAGCAGTCGTCACTTCTGACGGGAACTGACTGATGTAATAATCATATTTATCATAAGTCTGAGTACGTTCCAATCCTTTAGGATTTGTCGTCAAGGATCGCTTAATCTAACTGGTTTTAAACAATTTATCAAGTTTTTTTTCTCATTGGTTAATTATTTTAGTTATCCTTTTTTATTGGTTAAAATTAATAGCATCGTGATATTATTACTATTGTTAAATTTTATTTTATTAATAGTTGTTTTTTTTTTTAGATTTTATCAGTAATACTTCTAGTATTTCAAATTTTCTTTTATTATTGGTGTGTTCAAGTGCAGATGTGTTGTCAACTACAATTTTCCTTAATTGGGACAGAGGACAGGAATGTTGGTTGGTCAAGTGATTAAATATAGCACTGTTTTCGGAGCGATGCGGAAGTGAACACTGTTATTCGGAAGTTTGAAAAGAATTGAAAATAGAATTAATAGATAAAAAAACGTCTATTTTATTTAGTGAAATATGGCATATATATATATATATATATATATATATATATATATATATATATATATAGTATCAAAAAATACTATATATATATATATATATATATATATATATATATATATATATATATATAGTAGTATCATATACAGAAAGGGTAAAAATACGAAATAATAAACAGAAAAAGTTCAAATGCATAAATAAATATAAAAATATATTAGTTGAATCCAAACAGAAAAATAAAAAATAAATAGCATTATATATGTTACTATTACCACAGCTAAACAACGTCGGAGATCATAAGAGCCATGACAGAAAACAAACCGGAAGTTCAAGACTCGAGTTTGGGCTCATCAGTAAAGCATATCCGAATTCGGGATTCGAAAACCGAGCCTCTTGCATTCAAGGCGAGCATTCTGCAACCTGAGCAAACGCGCCACACAAGAAAGTCAATTAACTTACACAGATCAAGCAACCCACGGCGAAATCCGGCTATGGAATATACCTACGCCGTCTTGAACAAAAGATATAGTCATCCAAACAAGCTATAACCCAAGCTGAAGTCTCACATTAAGGAATTTTATGCTTGCTAAGACGATGCCATCCAACATGCTAACCTTGCAATGACGTTGTTTTGCTGTAAAAATAATTATCACATTCTGAAAATTCAATTACTAATTGCTTGCTACGTTAGTATGGTCGATGGAATCGCCCTAGCAAGTATAAAATTCCTACTTCGGCTTGGGTTATAGCTTGGTTGGATGACCACGTCTTTTGTTCGAGACGAAGCAGGTATATCCATAGCCGGATTTCGCCGCGGTTTGTTTGATCTGTGCTAGTTAATAGACTTTCTTGTGCGCAAGAGGCTTGGGTTTCGAATGTCTAACTGATGAGTCCAAATGTGGGCAATACTGGAGTCTTGATTTTTCGATTTGTTGGCTGTCATAGCTCTTGTGATCTGCGACGGTATTTGACTGTAAAAATAATTACATAATTTCTCAGATTCTGATTATATATATATATGTGTGTGTGTGTGTGTGTGTGTGTGTGTGTGTGTGTGTGTGTGTGTGTGTGTGTGTGTAAGAAAAAAGAAATTAAAACTGTAAGTTGAAATTTACAATTAAATTTATTGCCCGACTTAATACTCCAGAAAACAATTTACAAAGTCCTTATTCCGCGGAGTTTCTAAGTAAGCGAACAATGTGGGATGACATGTTTGTTTTTCTATCCATTTAATTTCTCGAATCCACTCAACTGGGGTTCGACCTACCTTGGACTACTGCACTATCCGCAAAAACAATTTCCATAATTCCAGCTGCGTTGAAGATGTTCCTACCAAACTAATTCTAATTAATTGAATTTAAATTTGGACTTGATTCTTTCTACAGATTTATTTTCGCCTTCGGATCACCTTTGAAAGAGTCTTCATGCAATTTTGTGTCCGGTTCGTTTTTATTATTTCTTGCATATCCTACATTTTTTCGCCCTTTATTTTTTTAAAGAACATGTACATTTTTGCAATTTATGACTATAATAAATAGCAGTTTAATTTAATATCGTAACCAGCAAATTCTAGCATTGCTACAAATATAATTTGAAGATTTCTTTCTGTCCTCTGATGAGAATAAGAGCAAGAATAGCATTCTTTGAAACTCTGTGGAATAAGGGCTCTGTAAATTGGTTTTGGAGTATTCAGTCGAACAATAAATTTGATTGCAAATTTCAACTTTTTAAAGTTTTAATTTCCTTTCTCTTATAATAACTCTACTCTCTATTATTTGTGTATTGAGCTTTGGGGGATTTAAATATCTATATATAAATACTGGTATTTATATTAGATTGAATTTTACCATTGCTTATATCAGGTAGAAATTGCATCTCCTTTGATTTCACTATTATATATATATATATATATATATATATATATATATATATATATATATATATATATATATATATATATATAAAATGATATTTTAGTGAATAATAGAAAAATTAAAAGAAGAACACTGAATTATAAGAAGAAAAATTAGAAAGACGAAAAGTACATAAAAGAAAAAGAATAAAAATGTAGATAAAATTTTACCTACACTCTCTCATAATCTCATGATCAGTAATAAGGCAGACGTGGAGAGTGTACCGGTCTTCGTCAAATTTTATAGAAAAATCTATAGAGAAAAAATTGCGTGATAACCAGAATGAAATAAAAAAGGAAAGAATGGAATGAAGAAAAAGGAAACAACAAGGAATAGACGGATCAGGAAAGAATAAAAAAAAATGTAGAATGAAAGCAGGCAATGAGTTAAAAAGAAACCAAAAAAAAAAAACAGAAGAAAATGCATAATGATAACTAAAGAAAACTGTAAAAGAGAAAATGAAGGAAATGAACAAACATTTCTAAAAAGTAAATAAAAATCTAAATTTATATATATAACAAAAAAAGGAACATCAATTTTTTGTTCTTCTGCATTTGTGTCTGTTGAAGCGATGGGGCGATCACCGAAGCAAAGCAACTGGCTTTTCAAGCGAAAGCATCTTCTTTTCCTTTCTTTTCTTTTTCAAAATGGCCGCCGCTTCGAAGTGTGTAGCGAGAACCGACCAACCGCAAAACGCCGAGCACGTCGCTCGCTATAACAATAGCGATGACTGATTGGTTAGTAATGTCAATTACAGAGCCTATATTTCGAGAATCGAGGACAACGTGCAACCCCTGCGACTTACCAACCACCTCGGACGTCGAGGCGTCGAGAGAGATTTGGGACTATTAAATTAGGGATGACGAACCAAGAACGCGGCGATCCACGGTACGCACTGTCAACACATTGCACAGACGCACGCATATATATATATATATATATATATATATATATATATATATATATATATGCATATATATATATATATATATATACACACACACAATATTAAAGATCAAGGTTTTACGGTTGTAGCAGACCTGAATAAAAGCTAACGGATCGTGCACACATAAATAACTCTATATCTCTTTAGGTAGAACTTTAAGATAAAATAAATAATGACGTCCCACGATAAACCACTTTTGATCATATATATATATATATATATATATATATAATTAGTATAATATATTTTAATGAATTCTGGCATATATATATACATTTTAACCGTCACCTCTCCATCATAGACGCCATAATCATGCAAAAAATAAATAAATAAATAAAAAATTTTAAAAAAAACATAAATTTTCAAGTCTTATAACATTTTTTGCAGTTAATAAAAAAAAGAAAGAAATTACGTGCGGAGTATAAACCTAAAGACCACGCCATGCAAAAAAACAAAAAAAAAAGAACACGCTATCAACTTACCCACAGTAGAATTTTCACGGCCTGTTGTTCTATCATTGTTGCTTAGCAACGACATGGATAAAATGACTTTACCGATGATAGATAAATCAAAATAAAGGTTTCGATTATCGATTATAGATAATTATCAAGAGTATTCTGAGACAAAACTTTACGAAGATCACTCCCAGGCTTATACACTAAAGTTCTGTAAATTTTAAAGAAAATCTGTTTAAGCGTTTCGGAGTCTATAAAGAACGAATACGCATATACAGAAAAAGTTGCATTTATATATATATATATATATATATATATATATATATATATATATATATAGTAAGTTATAAAATATAGTTTTGTAACTTACTATCTAGCTCTACCTATGTATTTATCACTGTTGAAGTAAATACTAAAAATTTACACATAAAATTATATATATTAAGGTATATATATCAATGAATCTTAATTATATATAAAGATATAAAGTCACTAGACATCAATCATTATTTGATTCCCCGCGAAAGGAAAATGTGACACAAGCTCGTTGGTAATATGAAAGAAAACCAACTCCCCAAAAAAGAGTACTCTGGGAGTAGGCAAAAATAAAAATTGCCTCAGTATAGAGGGGTTCCCCTTCATTGACCATTAACAAAGTTTAGTGCGTTATCAGAACAGATAATACATTGCGATCCTTTTATTTATCCCTTCCCTTAAAAAAACTGTAAGTTCCCCATTCCTCTAAAAATCTTAGTTTTCACAAAATATTTTATTGAAATGAAAAACAGCAAATTTAATTAAGGGAAAAAGATTAGGCACAAGGCCAGAATGAAGGACGGAAATTGAGTGTCGAGAGTCGTCCACTTTGTCTATTTCTTACACTAGTATCATTTACCATAATACCACATTTACTCTATAGACATACGCTATTTACATAAAAAAACATCCCCAGCGTTTTTCGTGTGATTTTATGTACAACTTATAAACATGTCTTTATTTTAATTTTTATTTTATTTTACTCCACAAAAAAGCATAATACAATACAAATACAATACAAAAAATACAACTGAAATACAAAGAAACAACGCACAAAAAAGCATAATACAATACAAATACAATACAAAAAATACAACTGAAATACAAAGAAACAACGCACAAAAAAGCATAATACAATACAAATACAATACAAAAAATACAACTGAAATACAAAGAAACAACGCACAAAAAAGCATAATACAATACAAATACAATACAAAAAATACAACTGAAATACAAAGAAACAACGCACAAAAAAGCATAATACAATACAAATACAATACAAAAAATACAACTGAAATACAAAGAAACAACGCACAAAAAAGCATAATACAATACAAATACAATACAAATAATACAATTGAAATACAAAGAAACAACGCACAAAAAAGCATAATACAATACAAATACAATACAAAAAATACAACTGAAATACAAAGAAACAACGCACATTTAACAAACAATATTTACAATGAGATAATAGGTAGTAGAACAAAAGCTAATAGCATTAAAAACAAAAATAAATAAACTAAACAAAATGCTAGAGATACTATGTTAGTAAAAAGGACGACCTCTCATACTATCTAATAAATGAAACACTCGCTGCCTTCTAGAAAAAATGCCGAAAGCAAGAGAGACATTTCCTAAATGGAGAATGGTTAGTTCTAAAGGACAAAAGAAATATCAGGGAATGGAGAAAACAGGGACGGTCGGTGACCTCTAAGAAAGAATCCCATTCGAATGAGGCGGACCAAAATAAATTTTACTGGGAGAGGGCGTCTTTGGAGGTATGCTAACACCTAAAATAAAAACATGGGGACAAGGGACCCGTTCTCTCCTACTAGATATAGGTCTGATCTTTTCTGGGATAGACTATTAAGATCTGAGACCTAAGGTCAATGTGTGCCAGGCCTAGGAAGGGAACACATACTCAAGCCTGTTCCGCGTGAATGCACATAAACTAGCGGTGTATATCCACCCACGACTAAAACCTGGACGAGGTAAATTCCTCCTATCACATCTAAGTTGATGCTTGAAATACGAAATTTAATGATAATCAGAACGCGGCTCTTCCCCATGCCCTATTTCTAAACGAGTAAAATACACCATGAATTTAGCCACGGCTAAAATCGCTAGGAACATCATTCGTTCTTCCCTGGACAACAGACGATCCGCACACCACCAGGAAGAGCGATACCGCGTAGGGCCAATCTAGCCGCCCTCGTCCTTAATTTGCACAGAAAAGGCTCTAATGCGAGGACGTAGAGCAAGAGAGACAACGGAACCCCTGACAAATCGCCTGAGACATCTGATGAAATCCGGGCCAAAACCGGCGGCCTTTACAACAGACCACATCGAATGTCTTGGACTGATCCAAATTAATCAGCACGGCTTTAATGTCGTCGTCTAACCCCTTTATGATCGTGTGAATCAAGTGTTGATTGTTTTGAATCGACCTCCCATTCAAAGTGTAGTTCTGATCCGCTTCAATCAAGTCAGTGATAACGACATGAAAACGATTCGCAAAATTTTCAAATGTGTGTTTAGCAATATTATGAGCCTGTAATCACCTAGCCCTCCAACACACCCGTCCTTCTTTTTCAGAAGTGCGACCACGCCTTTGGTAACCTGAGCCGGGATTGGTTCCGTGTCAAACCAGTGGTTAAACACACCCGTCAGAATCGGGGTGTGCCAGCCAAATAGCTGCGAACGCCTGAACAAGCGGGTGAAGCGATCCGCTAAATGCCTTCGGAACCGCTCGCAAATCTCCCGAATCGACACTATGGTGTGTTCTTCTGGACTGAATATGCCGAATGTAATTAACCGATTTGCGACCGAGTGAAGATTTACGTTCGTGAGCGTCGACGTTCACGGCTTCCTTAGCTATATTTATCTCTTGACAAAGCCCGCCCATCGCCCGGACTAACCTATCCTATAAGCGTTTTTCTGTGTTAGCCCTAGATAAGGCGAGACGCTGGCTGTATTCCACACAAAAGTCCCTAATGCCGCATTTGGCGCTAACTCATCACCTACTCCCGGTTACCCCCCCAAACACACACTAACCCTTCTATAAAATGCTCTTCTGGCTTTTCCCGGAAATCGAACATCTGGTACAAGGTTAGCTTAGGATTCTTATAAAAATCCATTCTTGTCACTAGCAGTTTATGGTTAGAATAGTCTAACCGGTGGAACGTGGGAAAAGGTATGCACTCTACGTTTCCTCTTCTAATAACCAATCGAGATAGGTATTTGGAACGAAAACCCCGCTAAAGAGCCATGTCACATCTCCCACTCTGTGTGATCAACACCGAACCTGTCGACGAGGGTGCATAGAATCATATGGTCAGAAATGCTTGTTTCACACCCATCCGACCCTTTATCACCACCCACCTTATCTTTCCGAGAATCAAGGACGGCATTCTAGTTCTCCAGTAACACTATCTGCTCCGAACCACTGAGAAACACATCCAACCGCCGAAAAAAGGTGACGCGTTCCCAAACGCAATTGAGCGCATAAATTGCGACGACCCGGAACTCTCAATTTTTCACTGCAGCATCGGTCATGACCAGTCTACCATCAACGTCCCTGTGTACGACGTTTACCCCTGCTGACAGTGTGTTTCACTAACAGAGAGCCCCCCTACTATAATGGTAACCGAATGATGAGAAGACATCGAAATGCCTGGACAGCAACCGATGATTGTCAACCGAATCGTAGTGAGTCACTTGTACCGGGACCACATCTATGATCAGCGCCATGAGATCCCTCAGGATGCGAACATTCAAGCTTTCCAATCTCAAAGACGCGGCCACTATAACTAGACAGTATCAACCACCGACTTTAAGTCGATTGGGATAGGACGACGCAGGACTGGCTGAGATTGCTCGTGGGCGATTCGGAAGTTAACCATCAGTCTTGAGACAGTCCATCTGTTATATAGTTATTATTATTATTATTATTATTATTATTATTATTGTTGTTGTTGTTATTGTTACTGTTATTTGTTAGGAAGTTTTATTAAAAGTGAGTCTAAGAGAGTCTTATTAAGAGAGATGTTACGTTCTGTGTTCGTGTTATAAAGAGATTCATATATATAAAATGTTCATACTTAGAAGTGTAGAAGCTCTTTGAGTGAGGAAACAGTGTTGAGACAGTCTTAGTGTTCACATTGTAGATATGAGATGTCGAGACGTGTATGTAAAGATATGTTAAAACACATGATATACAAGACATATAATGACAATTTCACTTTACCTTTTGGTAGAATTACAACACAAAGATGACGTTTATAAAAACACATGATGGGTTTATTTCTTCTCCGACCGGTCGTGGTTTTCTTAGTCAGGAATTCAAAGTTTTACATTCTATGTTTCAAAGGTGACCGTCTCGCTTCCAGACGTTCGACTCCCATCTCTGGACTCCAGACTGTCGTCTCTCGTCCCCAGACTCTCTCAGACTCTCTCTGCCTAACTCTGAAGTTTCTAACTATATCGAGAACTTACCATTTTCCATGACGTCATACACATGTTAAAACATGTGTTTTCTTTCACGTGTTCTGGAAATGCGTGTCCAAAGCTTTTTCCTTTGTTTACAAAAGGAATTTAAACCTATATTCCCAGTAACCTATATTTCTAATATGTTAAAAACATGTTTATTAAATTATCTTATAGTTGCATTCTTCAATTGAATTTCATAAGAGAATTGACAAATGCACATTCTTTTCTTAAAACTATTTTATCTCTAAGCTAAACAATGGTTTGTTTTTACATCCCATTTGCTAATTCTCTCTCGTAATCTATTTCTAAACCTAAATTACGAGGTTCGAATTTCGTCTATTCTATTTCATTTTCATTTTAACTAAATCTCCCTATTTTTATACTTACATGAAAAGGGGACAGCCCTTATCATGTAACACATCGATGTCCAGTTTAACTTAAGGACCCTATAAAAGTAGAGTAAATCGAGACTCTCCCCTCACATCCACCCACCAGTTGATTGAGCGAATTATGTCCCTTCCCCACTAACTTTAGACACTTTATCTGCGTCGATCATACTCCAGGGCGTTTGGGTGTGCCCGATCTTGGTGTGTCGCACGAACGTTGTTAATACGGGGGAGTCTGGAAAATTTGGGAGATTTTCGACCTTTTTCCCTAAGACCTTGGAAAGGAGCTGCAACAGACACAGATCACACTGCCTTAGTGTGATTATGGCAGCCACATTGTGAGGATCGACCTCGCATATCTGGTACCCTAGAAGGAAGGGGAGTTTTCTCGGTTTCACCCTCTGTCCTGCTGTTCTCGGGCACCAGCCTTACTTTGGACAGAGAGCGTGCGCTGACTGAGGGGAATCGAAATGTTCAGCCGTGGATTCGGTTTTTCGGTGGCTGAACCAAAGAGATGGCCATCCATGTTGCTATGGAAGTGGGAAAAGGGATCCAGCTTCCTTGGATTGCTTTTTTTTGCCTTCTTACTGTTTTTCGGCGTCTTCTTAGTTGTTGTTCTCTGGCTCTCTGTCGCTACATCTGCCGGGCCTGGACCGTCGTCCATCCTCTCAACTAGTTCCGCTAACTCCCCTTTGGATTCTGCTGATGATATTAAAGGAATCAGACTCTTCCTCTTCATGGCGTCGTTTTGCAGCTCCTTCATAGAGGTGTTTCTCGTGCTGGGCGACCCTATGGGAATCTGCAGCCTTTTTTCATTAAAGGCTGCACTTTCTTGGCGAGGTCTTTTTTTTTCACCACCTGGCTCCATCCCTCCTTTAATTTAATCTGAGTTGTAGGTGGTTGTGGTGTTAATGTTGTTGTTGGTGGTGGTGTTGACTTCTTAACAGACCCGGATGGTGCAACGGTTTTCCGACCCGGAGAAGTAGGGGCGTTTGGCAGGTTCTTTTCATGGCACTTCTTGGCCATATGCCCCTGCTTCGGTTTTCTTCCTTCGACGATGACGTTCATCGTCCAGGTGTCGCACGAGCAAAGGTTGGATCTTCTGGAAGCCATCCCGGTCCAGTCTCATTTTGATATTGTAGTCATCTACCATCAGGTTATGGGGACCACGGACCGGTATAACGACTTCGACGGCCCTATATTGACTCATAACGGCACCGAGTTATTTCGGGTCGATATTGCAGGGGACGCCAAAAATGGAGACGTTTGTTCTTCTTTGGCTTATGTACTCCAGCTTGAGGCGCAAAATTTTCCACTTCAAGTCTGACCTGGACAATAACGTCATCGTTAGTGGGTTGCAGGATGTCCCACATATCGTAGTTTCTCCGGCAGATATAAGTGGCGGGTATCTTTAAATGTCCAAGAAGTTACGCATGGGTTTCTTATTGATCCCAATCAGTTATTTCTTTTTAGTGTCAGTGGTGACTAGCGATACTATACTTCTTGCTAGTCGTTCTACATCATCCGGGGCGACTTTTATCACATTACCTTCGGTTGGCTCCTTGTAAGTGGAATTAAAGAGCTGACGATAATCCTCAAGTGCCTGTTGTGACTGGGGTGGGATCAGTGTTCCCGACGGCATGAATGTCAATGTTGACCATCCAGCTGGAGCTGCTATCGGGGTTGGAAGTGCTTAATCTGATGCCGCACCGCCTGATTTAGCAGCCCCTTTTAAAGAAGGTCTAACGATTACCCGGACTGGCACCGATAGCTCCGAACCACCATCTCTATTGCTCCTGTAACTCCTATCTTGGTGGTGCCTTACTTCCCAATCCAGGAGCTTCCAGTGCTCTTTAGAAAATTTCCGGTTGCAAGATGTCTGATCCGGATCGGTGGCCTAAGATATGGAGAGCTCCACCGACTTGGCTGGTCTTAATCCTGCAAGCAGGAAGCTAGCTTTCCAGCGAACAGGAGGGCTGACAGTTGAAGCCCTTCGACCAGTAGGTATGCGGATCCACCGACAGATCACCTCTACCAACTGACCTACATTCGACACTGCCTACAGACAGCACTTGTCTTTCGCCTTGGCCTGCTCCGACGTCCACATCTACGATATGGATATCAGAGCCCGAGCTAGACAAGGTTCTGGAGCTCTGACCAATCCCCTCTCCTTGGGCTGCTAACGAAATCGGGGGACCACCGGATGTTGCAACCCCCAACGGACGCCGGACACGGTCTCGCAACGAACGGCGAAGGCAAGACGGCGGCCCTCGGTATTTTGGTGCTACTGGCAACCCACGCAACGAACATTGAGGGCATATCGGGGGCCCTTGCAACAGACACTGTGGTGTGTCCAGGTGTGGCAACCTTCCAACCGAACTCAAGTGTACACCAGAGGCCCTATCCATGTGTAGTTCCAACCCCCGGTAGGAGCCCACCGATTCAGAGCGAATTATCGGTACTTGGGTCTCCCCGAAACTGCCAACTGTTTAAGTTTTGCCGAGGAAGGAATTACCCGCAAACAAGAAAGAAAATATCAGTTAATGGGTTCTTTGGCTTAACTCGACTCCCAAAGATTGAGGTCAGTCAACCGGGCCAGAACAAATGTTTTACTAAAAAAAAAAAACGTAGAAGCAGACCAATTAAAAGACGAAATTGCAGTCTCTGCAGGATGGATACTACATTGTGATCTTAGCCTCTTAACTCACAATTAATATTTTATGCCTAATTGACGTTGTTATAGTTAAATTTGAGCTCATTTTTGCATTAAATATACATTCATATTAAAAATGTTTAATCTCCCACAGGGTATCGAACAGCTACCATAATACTTGGCATTATGAGAAAGACTTTGAGTTGAGCATCGCCGGTTATGGTAAAGAACTTACTTTTCATCGCAAAACAGCCCGGTCGAGAAACGGGTCGTTCTTGTTGCGTAAAAGAAGGAAAGATGACACTTCATAACGGCGTTTCCTTTGGTTCTTATTCAATTCGTGAGACACTTATTAATAAAGATTTTTTGTCTTTACAATCTCTCCCAAGTAGTTGGAAATCGTCGTATACGTTACGTCAAATTTAGAAGGAAGTTCTCGAACTTTTGCTGTACGCTTAGTGGTTTCTGGCCACTTCGTTGATATCGCGAGTTGTTTCAACAGCTTTTCGGTTTAACTTGAATTGTAATAAGAAAATCGTGGAATTTACTTTTTTTCTGCCTTGTAATCTACATTCTAAAAAAGATATGATTGTGTTAAAACAATTGGAAATTTAAACGATTATATAGATAAAAAAAAATCCTCTTTAAAATTATATTTAAATAAAAGTATTATAACGGACAAGAACTTTCTTGTCAACCTAATGCATATGATAGTTATCATTAAATATTGATAATTACTACCACCACCATGATGACACAACAATTAATATTTAATTTTTTTATTATAATTAACAACCATTTAACTGTGAAAATTAAAGATGTAGCATCAATCATGCTAAATATTATAGTTCTATTAATAAGTTTTTTTTCTCACTTACACTGTTTCGTTACGTAGAATCAATTAGTTATATATATATATATATATATATATATATATATATACATACATACATACATACATACATACATACATACATACATACATACATATTATATATATATATGTTGGGTTGGTGCAAAAATAATGTCGTTTGTTGACGTTCAACATATATACAAAACGACATTATTTTTTGGACCAACCTAATATATCGTACACTCTACAGAAAACAAGAATTTATTTAACCTTGAAAGAAAAAAAGCAGACGTTTCAATATATTTATATGGATACCCCCCACATATATATATATATATATATATATATATATGTGTGTGTGTGTGTGTGTGTGTGTGTGTGTGTGTGTGTGTGTGTGTGTGTGTGTGTGTGTAGAAATATATGGGTATATTGGAAATTGGTATATTTAGGCAGCATTTTTTCATTCACGCAGACATAATTAAATTTAACGGAGATACTTTGCTTAATGATCCTTTTTTATTTTTTCGCTTTTCCGTATAATCATTTTATATCAAAATCGAAAATATTAATAAAAGTTCCATAGTTATCACGGGCGCTTTCGATTCGACTGCTAATCATCTTCAGGTGGAATTTATGGAGTTGGTGAGGTGAAAGTGAATAGAAGCGAAAATGACAAGTAGAAAAGTGAAAAGTCAAATACAAAATAAACTGTATCGAGTGATGGGACGTTAAAAGTATATTAAAACTCGATTAAAATCGGTTAAAAACTAAGTCGATTAAAAATCTGAGTTTTAAAATCAACGAATCCATGGACCAATATTAGCAAAGCGCATCGTTATTACCAGACATTTTAATACGTTGTCGCTCTTCTCGAAAGCGTTCGTGATAACTACGGAATTTTCATTAATATTTTCGATTTTTTTTTTCGATATTAAAGATTATACTAGAAATCGAAAAAATAAAAAAGAATCATAAATCAAAATCTCTCCGTTGTATTCAATGATGACTGCTTTGCATGCGTGTGCACGTGTGTGTGTGTTTGTGTGTATGTGTGTGTGTATACATATATATTTATACATACTAGTAGTGTTGCATAGGGGTCCATATTGGAGATCATATTAACGGTAACGTTAGCGACAATATTGAAGGAAATATTTATAACCGGTTGAGATGATTTTTTTTTACACAGTGATCACCACTTATCAAGGCCCGGAAGCCACTCAGGGATAAGGGTTATTGCAAGTACATTACGTTAGTGAGGTGATTTTATGAAGTGTTTAATTAGGGGGGGCGGTTCATTAGGAATTTGTTAACATTAGACTTAAAGACATCCAAGTTGTAGTCCGGAGGGAAGCAGGCAGACGGAACAGAGTTCCACAGGCGTGCAGTTCTAAGAAAGAAGCTTTGCTCATGAAATCCGCGTTTTGATTTAGGCACAGATATAGAGTGGGGAAAATTTTTCACAGTGGATTCAGCTAGACGGGTGTTTTTCGTGAAAGATTGGCGAGGGGGGACCAGGGATTGGAGTTCAGACGAGCACCTGCCATGAAAATAACGATAAAACAAGGATAGGCTCGCAACGTCTCTTCTGTAGGAGAGGGGTTGCAGGGTAGAGAAAAGGACATCCCCCACTAAACCACGAAGTCTATTTTGTACTCTGTCAAGACATGATAGGCTGTTTTTGGCAGCTCCTGCCCAGATATGGCAACAGTATTCCATCCTTGGACGTACTTGGCTTTTATATAGATAGAGAATTGCATCAGTAGTGAGATATCTTCTGGAGCGGTAGAAGGATCCCACCATCTTTCCAGCGACCTTGGCAACAGACTTGATGTACGTGTTCCATTTCAGATCAGGAGTAAAGGTCAAACCCAGAAGCTTGTCAAAACACGGGGCCTCACCCAGACGAGAGCCATCCATCACAATTGATGCCAGCTGGGGATCAGAGCGTTGATGATGTAAGAATAGGAGTTTGGTTTTGGATGCATTAAAGGTAACTAGCTACATCTTCCCCCACTGAACCACGCGCTCGAGATCAGAGGAGAGAGAATCCGAGAGAACTTCGTCATTTACAGCCTTTGATGTGTTGCCGTAGATGGTCGTGTCATCAGCATAGATGTCAACGAATGATTTAAGTATGTGTTTAGGGAGGTCATTGATGTAGATCAGGAAAAGAGTTGGGCCCAGTATTGACCCCTGAGGGACTCCAGCATTTATATTGCAGGCCTCCGATTTTTGTCCATCTACCACTACTCTTATGAGCCTATCGGAGAGAAATGATTTAATGATGAGAAAGAGAAGACAATTATACCGTTCGGGAGTGTTTCTTCTTATAACATATATTAGCGAGGGTTGAGATAGAGGATGCACATTCTTGGGGGAGTTACATAAAGTTCACAATAACGATGAGGGAGACAAAGTTCATATTAAGAATGTTTCACACATTACCTTTTGTTGTTGAATGATGACACGACACAGTTTTATAAAAACATGATGATAATTTCTTTATTTTCGGATAGACCGGTCGAATGATGATGGCGTCAACGAATTCAAAGTCGTTCTACATGATTAAACGTTCTCCCTTCGCTTCTAAAAAGGCCTTTCCCTGATCATGTTAGCTCTGTTCTACCGACTCTGCTGAGTGTTCGATCCGGACTCGAATGCCTCTGATATTCGACTATTTGCCTCTTTCTGCTAGTCTTAACTCCTATTATCTAGAATTCCTTTTTTCTATGACGTCAGACGTGTGGTTTCAAACGTGATCGACTCACGTGGCTTAAACATACGTGGGTCGGCACATGTTCCCAAAACACACTTCTGCAGACAAAGAATTCTCACTAACCCTTTTTTCAATATATTTTTAAATTGTATTATTCATTATTTTTTTAGCTGACCTTTTTAATTCAATTTCCATAAAAGGATGAACTATTAATTCTTTTTACAAACAAACAATATTTAAACTATTTCATATGAAATTTAACAATAGCCAATTTCCAATTGCTTACACGGTTCGAATCTCGGACTATCCTAATTTCATTTTCCACTTATCTAATGTTTTTCTTATTTACAAGAAAATGGGGCAGCTTTTCTTGTAACAGCGGAACCCGTGAAAATTCCACGGTAGTTGAAAACATCATCACTTAAGCAAATAACAGAACGCCCTATAATGGAACAATCAGTGTAATATTAGATTCGACAAAAATATGAGTAAAAGAATATTTCTGTAGGCCATTGTGGATAACTGCTTGAGATATATTATTGCAAAAATTAGAAGTAAGATACTGGCTGGCGAAAACTAACATTAGTATTTTGATCTGCACCGACCAGACACTAGCTGACGATAACTAACTTATTATTGTAACCTACACCGACAGAACACTGACTGGCTATAACTTATTTAATATTATTGTGATTTGACCCACCATATACTGGCTGACTGTAAATAGCTTACAATAAGTAACTGCATTGTGATATGCATCCACCAGTCATTGGCTGGCAATGAATAACTTATTAGTATTGTGACCTACACCCACCATATACTGGCTGGTGATAAATAACTTATGAGTATTGTGATCTGTACTCACCAGACACTGACTGACAATATTCCATTTTAATAGGAGAATAATAGGAGTATAATAACGGTTAGTGCGATTTGGAATATTGCATTTTTATTTTAAAGTATGTTAACGAATACAATGATTTAAAATATGTTTACGAATACAATGATAACGGTCGACGCGACAAGCGTAATAATATATAAATACTTGTAATAAGAGGTTTTATTAATACAAACATAATTTGGTTATACATATTAGAATATTTTTCAGTCACAGCTTTAAGCTTGCCATCCTTAAGCAAATATCAAAATGTAAATGAAATACAAATAAGAGGAGGACCCACACGCATGACAACAATAAAACACATCTTAGGCAAAATATGGGAAAACCCACAAGACCACATTATAACTGAAACATGACAAATGTGCTTTATAAAATGAAAGAAAGAACTACATGAAAGGCTAGCGTAACATCTGTAAGGATGGTCATATACAGATGTTATTAGTACAGAACAAGCTGACAATGGAAAGATGTCACCGTACTACAAACCAATATGTGGAAAATCTTAATGGTAAAACTAAGGCAATAGGTGTACCACTCCTAGAACAGAAATAATACCAAGGAAAAATAAAGACCCGTAACATGTTATACATAGATCCAAAGTATCGAAATGTGTAAAAGGCAGTAAAAAGAATATAGCAATGTCATGAATCGACTAGAAGAGAATTCAATGTTTAAAGATGTACAAGAGCCAGTAAGGATTTTTATTCTCTCCCTTCAAGAACCACAGAGATTCGACCATTCATGTAATGATTCGGTCTCTGTTGATTTTGCGGTGTGAGTTTAGTTTTGTGCACTTCTAGAAGTCCACTCTTTCAGGCTTTGCCTTCTCTCTTTTAGAAGAGGTTAGTTTATTACTAATCGTCTGAGGCGCCCTAACCGGAGAATGCCGACGGGGATGCACAGGCAACTTTTGCCGGCCAGTGCCCCTCATCGGGGTTGTTAACTTTTCAATCCCACTTTCCGACCCTGGTATCTAAGTTCTTGCAACGGGAGAGAATTAAACAACAAACGTCATGAGAGATAGGCAACATCTGACCGAAATAATCACACAGAGAGGAATCTTCTGAGGAGACTCTATATGACCACGACTGCTTATCATAAACATTATGCCACTCAACCATATACGCAGGAAATTTCATTCTGAATACCGGTTTGCAGACACTGGAGAAAGAATAAACCACCACATTTATGTGAATTACATAAAGCTACTTGCAGCAAGCATGAACTAGAAAGCTAATAAAAGCGACCCATCTTCAACCATAACATTACATTAGAATTCGAACTCAAAGACATATGTGCTCTGCTTGAGATAAATACGAGAAAAGGTTGAGAAATCGGTGGTATGTAACTGCCCAACTAACAGTAAACGATGGCATTTGAAAATATAGTGTTCTGAGAGCCAACAAAATAAGATCAAGAGAAAGAGAAGATTTCAAGGAATATTTTAAAAAAACATTATGAGAAACTAAATTATATCGTGGAAATCTAGTAAATTGTATCAATATCTGGGAGTATCACGAGTAAGATATTCTAATCCATTAAAAGGATGAATATAAAGAAGTGCGCGTCCACCATGATCAAAGACGATGAACTATATTAAACAAATTTAAGGTTAAAATTTACATAGCGAAGCTAACCCATTTTGGCGTGAGAAAAAAAATCTGATCCTCAATCTGACATGTATTTATCTCGATTAGAAATCTTTATTAATCTAGATTATGAACCTTTATTTATTTAGATTATGAACCTTTATTTATTTAGATTATGAACCTTTATTTATTTAGATTATGAACCTTTATTTATTTAGATTATGAACCTTTATTTATTTAGATTATGAACCTTTATTTATTTAGATTATGAACCTTTATTTACTTAGATTATGAACCTTTATTTATTTAGATTATGAACCTTTATTTATTTAGATTATGAACCTTTATTTATTTAGATTATGAACCTTTATTCATTTATATTATGAACCTTTATTTATCTAGATTATGAACCTTTATTTATTTAGATTATGAACCTTTATTTATTTAGATTATGAACCTTTATTTATTTAGATTATGAACCTTTATTTATTTAGATTATTAACCTTTATTTATCTAGATTATGAGCCTTTATTTATTTAGATTATGAACCTTTATTTATTTAGATTATGAACCTTTATTTATCTAGATTATGAACCTTTATTTATTTAGATTATCAACCTTTATTTATCTAGATTATGAACCTTTATTTATTTAGATTATGAACCTTTATTTATCTAGATCAGCAACCTTTATTTATCTAGATCAGCAACCTTTATTTATCTAGATTATGAACCTTTATTTATTTAGATTATGAACCTTTATTTATTTAGATTATGAACCTTTATTTATTTAGATTATGAACCTTTATTTATTTAGATTATGAACCTTTATTTATTTAGATTATGAACCTTTATTTATTTAGATTATGAACCTTTATTTATCTAAATTATGAACCTTTATTTATTTAGATTATCAACCTTTATTTATCTAGATTATGAACCTTTATTTATTTAGATTATGAACCTTTATTTATCTAGATCAGCAACCTTTATTTATCTAGATCAGCAACCTTTATTTATCTAGATTATGAACCTTTATTTATTTAGATTATGAACCTTTATTTATTTAGATTATGAACCTTTATTTATTTAGATTATGAACCTTTATTTATTTAGATTATGAACCTTTATTTATTTAGATTATGAACCTTTATTTATCTAAATTATGAACCTTTATTTATTTAGATTATCAACCTTTATTTATCTAGATTATGAACCTTTATTTATTTAGATTATGAACCTTTATTTATCTAGATCAGCAACCTTTATTTATCTAGATCAGCAACCTTTATTTATCTAGATTATGAACCTTTATTTATTTAGATTATGAACCTTTATTTATTTAGATTATGAACCTTTATTTATTTAGATTATGAACCTTTATTTATTTAGATTATGAACCTTTATTTATTTAGATTATGAACCTTTATTTATTTAGATTATGAACCTTTATTTATTTAGATTATGAACCTTTATTTATCTAGATTATGAACCTTTATTTATTTAGATTATGAACCTTTATTTATTTAGATTAAGAAACTTTTATTTATCTAGATTATGAACATTTATTTATTTAGATTATGAACCTTTATTTATCTAAATTATGAACCTTTATTTATTTAGATTATGAACCTTTATTTATCTAGATCAGCAACCTTTATTTATCTAGATCAGCAACCTTTATTTATCTAGATTATGAACCTTTATTTATTTAGATTATGAACCTTTATTTATTTAGATTATGAACCTTTATTTATTTAGATTATGAACCTTTATTTATCTAGATTATGAACCTTTATTTATCTAGATTATGAACCTTTATTTATTTAGATTATGAACCTTTATTTATTTAGATTATGAACCTTTATTTATCTAGATCAGCAACCTTTATTTATCTAGATTATGAACCTTTATTTATCTAGATTATGAACCTTTATTTATCTAGATTATGAACCTTTATTTATCTGGATTATGGACCTTTATTTATCTAGATTAGAAACCTTTATTTATTTAGATTATGAACCTTTATTTATCTAGATCAGCAACTTTATTTATCTAGATTATGAACCTTTATTTATCTAGATTATGAACCTTTATTTATTTAGATTATGAACCTTTATTTATTTAGATTATTAACCTTTATTTATCTAGATTATGAGCCTTTATTTATTTAGATTATGAACCTGTATTTATTTAGATTATTAACCTTTATTTATCTAGATTATGAACCTTTATTTATTTAGATTATCAACCTTTATTTATCTAGATTATGAACCTTTATTTATTTAGATTATGAACCTTTATTTATCTAGATCAGCAACCTTTATTTATCTAGATCAGCAACCTTTATTTATCTAGATTATGAACCTTTATTTATTTAGATTATGAACCTTTATTTATTTAGATTATGAACCTTTATTTATCTAGATCAGCAACCTTTATTTATCTAGATTATAAACCTTTATTTATCTAGATTATGAACCTTTATTTATCTGGATTATGGACCTTTATTTATCTAGATTAGAAACCTTTATTTATCTAGATTATGAACCTTTATTTATCTAGTTCAGCAACTTTATTTATCTAGATTATGAACCTTTATTTATCTAGATCAGCAACTTTATTTATCTAGATTATGAACCTTTATTTATTTAGATCAAGAACCTTTATTTATTTAGATTATGAACCTTTATTTATCTAGATCAGCAACCTTTATTTATCTAGATTATGAACCTTTATTTATCTAGATTATGAACCTTTATTTATCTAGATTATTAACCTTTATTTATCTAGATTATGAACCTTTATTTATCTGGATTATGGACCTTTATTTATCTAGATTAGAAACCTGTAGTTATCTAGATTATGAACCTTTATTTATCTAGATCAGCAACTTTATTTATCAAGATTATGAACCTTTATTTATTTAGATTATCAACCTTTATTTATCTGGATTATGGACCTTTATTTATCTAGATTAGCAACTTTCATGTATCTAGATTACGAACCTTTATTTATCTAGATAAGAAACCTTTATTTATCTATATAATGAACCTTTATTTATCTAGATAATGAACCTTTATTTATCTAGATAATGAACCTTTATTTATCTAGATTAGAACATTTATTTATCTAGATAAGGAGCCTTTATTTATCTAGATTAGAAACCTTCATTTATCTAGATTAGGAACCTTTATTTATCTAGATTATGAACCGTTATATATCTAGATTTAGCAAGCTTTGTTTATCTAGATTAGCAACTTTTATTTATCTAGATTATGAACCTTTATTTATCTAGATTAGCAATTTTATTTATCTAGATTATGAACCTTTCTTTATCTAGATTAGAAACCTTTATTTATCTAGATTATTAACCTTTATTTATCTCGATTATGAACCTTTATTTATCTAGATTAGAGACCTTTATTTATCTAGATTAGAGACCTTTATTTATCTAGATTATGAACCTTTATTTATCTAGATTAGAGACCTTTGTTTATCTAGATTATTAACCTTTATTTATCTCGATTATGAACCTTTATTTATCTAGATTATTAACCTTTATTTATCTAGATTAGAGACCTTTATTTATCTAGATTATTAACCTTTATTTATCTCGATTATGAACCTTTATTTATCTAGATTAGAGACCTTTATTTATCTAGATTATTAACCTTTATTTATCTCGATTATGAACCTTTATTTATCTAGATTATGAACCTTTATTTATCTAGATTAGTAACCTTTATTAATCTAGATGAGGAGCCTTTATTTATCTAGATCAGAAACCTTTATTTATCTAGATTAGAAACCTTTATTTATCTAGATTAGAAACCTTTATTTATCTAGATTAGAAACCTTTATTTATCTAGATTAGAAACCTTTATTTATCTAGATTAGTAACCTTTATTTATCTAGATTAGAAACCTTTATTAATCTAGATTAGAAACCTTTGTTTATCTAGATTAGAAACCTTTATTTATCTAGATTATTAACCTTTATTTATCTAGATTAGAAACCTTTATTTATCTAGATTAGTAACCTTTATTTATCTAGATTAGAAACCTTTATTTATCTAGATTAGAAACCTTTATTTATCTAGATTATAAACCTTTATTTATCTAGATTATTAACCTTTATTTATCTAGATTAGAAACCTTTATTAATCTAGATTAGAAACCTTTATTTATCTAGATTAGAAACCTTTATTTATCTAGATTAGAAACCTTTATTTATCTCGATTATGAACCTTTATTTATCTAGATTATGACCCTTTATTTATCTAGATTAGAAACCTTTATTTATCTAGATTATAAACCTTTATTTATCTAGATTATGAACCTTTATTTATCTAGATTATGACCCTTTATTTATCTAGATTAGAAACATTTGATTACTAGATAATCTAGATAAATAAAGGTTTCTCATCTAGATAAATAAAGGTCTATCCTTTATTTATCTAGATGAGAAACCTTCATTTATCCAGACTATGCACCTTTATTTATCTAGATTATTAACATTAATTTATATAGATTAGAAACCTAAATTTATTTGGATTAGGAACCTTTATTTATCTAAGTTATAAACCTCTATTCATCTAGATTAGAAACCTTTATTTATCTAGATTAGGAACCTTAATTTTCTATATCAGCAACCTTTATTTATCTAGATTAGGAACTTTTATAAATCTAGATTAGAACCCTTTATTTTATCTAAATTAGGAACCTTTATATTTCTAGGTTAT
Source organism: Euprymna scolopes (assembly GCF_053919585.1). Taxonomy (NCBI): domain Eukaryota; kingdom Metazoa; phylum Mollusca; class Cephalopoda; order Sepiida; family Sepiolidae; genus Euprymna; species Euprymna scolopes. The sequence continues at coordinate 133,900,863 of NC_136491.1, read as the reverse complement.
GAACCTTTATTTATCTAGATTAGAAACCTTTATTCATCTAGATAAGGAACCATTACTTTTCTAGATTAAGAATCTTTAGTTATGAAGATAAGGAATCTTTATTTATCTAGATTAGAAACCTTTGTTCATCTTGATTATGAACCTTCATTCATCTAGATTATGAACCTTTATTTATCTAGATTTGAAACCTTCATTCATCTAGATTAGAAACCTTTATTTATCTAGATTAGAAACCATTATTTATCTAGATCAGCAACGTTTATTTGTCTAGATTATGTACCTTTTTCTAGATTATGAACCTTTATTTATCTAGATTAGAAACATTTATTTATCTAGATTAGAAACCATTATTTATCTAGATCAGCAACGTTTATTTGTCTAGATTATGTACCTTTTTCTAGATTATGAACCTTTATTTATCTAGATTAGAAACATTTATTTATCTGGATATGAACCTTTATTTATCTAGATCAGCAATTTTTATTTATCTAGATAAGGAACATTTATTTATCAAGATTATGAATCATTTATGTATCTAGATGAGGAACATTTATTTATCTAGATTATGGACCTTTAATTATCTAGATCAGTAACTTTTTTCTCTAGATTATGGACCTTTATTTATCTAGATGAGAAACCTTTATTACTATAGATTATGAACCTTTATTTATTTAGATTATAAACCTGTATTTATCTAGATCAGCAACCATTATTTATCTGGATTAAGAATCTTTATTTATCTAGATCAGAAACTTTTATGTATCTAGATATGGAACCTATATTTATCTTGATCAGCAACCTTTATTTATGTAGATTCTGAACCCTCATTTATCTATATTAGCAACCTTTATTTATCTAGATTATGAACCTTTATTTTACTAGATCAGCAACCTGTATTTCTCCATATTAGAAACCTTTATTGATCTAGATTATGAACCTATATTTATCTAGATTGGAAACCTTTATGTATCTATGTAAGAAACCTGTATTTATCTGGATTAACACCTTTTATTTATGAACGTTTATTTATCTAGATTAGAAACCTTTATTTATCTAGATTATGAACCTATATTTTTCTAGATTAGAAACCTTTATTTTCTTAGATAAGGAACCTTTATTTATCTAGATCAGCAAATTTTATTTATCTAGATAAGGAACCTTTTTTATCTGTATTATGCACCTTTATTTATCTAGATTAGAAACGTTTATTTATCTAGATTGTCAACCTTTATTTATCTAGATTGTCAACCTTTATTTATCTAAATTGTCAACCTTTATTTATCTAGATTATGAACCTTTATTTATCTAGATTGTCAACCTTTATTTATCTAGATTGTCAACCTTTATTTATCTAGATTGCAAACCTTTATTTATCTAGAATGTAACCCCTTATTTATCTAGATTAGAAACCTGTATTGATCTGGATTAGGAACCATTATTTATCTAGATTATAAACCTTTATTTATCTAGATTGCCAACCTTTATTTATCTAAATTGTCAACCTTTATTTATCTAGATTAGGAACCATTATTTATCTAGATTAGCAATCTTTATTTATCTAGATTATGACCCTATATTTTTCTAGATTAGAAACCTTTATTTTCTTAGATAAGGAACCTTTATTTAGCTAGATCAGCAAACTTTATTTATCTAGATAAGCAGCCTTTATTTATCTAGATAAGGACCCTTTTTTATCTGTATTATGAACCTTTATTAATCTAGATTAGAACCCTTTATTTATCTAGATTAGGAATCTTTGTTTATCTTGATCAGCAACCTTTATTTACCTAGATTATAAACTTTTATTTATCTAGATTATGAACCTTTATATATCTAGATTGTCAACCTTTATTTATCTAGAATGTCAACCTTTATTTATCTAGATTGTCAACCTTTATTTATCTAGATTATGAACCTTAATTTATCTAGATTGTCAACCTTTATTTATCTAGAATGTCAACCTTTATTTATCTAGAGTGTCAACCTTTATTTATCTACAATGTCAACCTTTATTTATCTAGAATGTCAACCTTTATTTATCTAGAATGTCAACCTTTAGTTACCTAGATTATGAACCTTTATTTATCTAGAATATACACCTTTATTTATCAAGATTATAAACCTTTATTTATCTAGAATGTCAACCTTTATTCATCTAGAATGTCAACCTTTATTTACCTAGATTATGAACCTTTATTTATCTAGAATATACACCTTTATTTATCAAGATTATGAACCTTTATTTATCTAGAATGTAAACCTTTATTTATCTAGAATGTCAACCTTTATTTATCTAGAATGTCAACCTTTATTTATCTAGAATGTCAACCTTTATTTATCTAGATTAGAAACCTTTATTGATCTGGATTAGGAACCATTATTTATCTAGATTAGCAACCTTTATTTATCTAGATTATAAACCTGTATTTATCTAGATTATGAACCTTTATTTATTTAGATTAGACACATTTATTTATCTAGATTAGGAACCTTTATTTATCTAGATTAGCAACCTTTATTTATCTTGATTAGCAACCTTTATTTATCTAGATTAGGAACCTTTATTTATCTAGATTAGCAACCTTTATTTATCTAGATTAGGAACCTTTATTTATCTAGATTATAAACCTTTATTTATCTAGATTATGAACTTTTATTTATCTAGATTAGGAACCTTTATTTATCTAGATTAGGAACCTTTATTTCTCTAGCTTAGAAACTTTTATTTATCTATATAAGAAACCTGGATTAACACCCTTTATTTATCTAGATTAGAAACCTGTAGTTATCTAGATTATTAACCTTTTTTATCTGGATGATGTACCTTTATTTATCTAGATGATGTACCTTTATTTATCTAGATGATGTACTTTTATTTATCTGGATGATGTACCTTTATTTATCTAGATGATGTACCTTTATTTATCTGGATGATGTACCTTTATTTATCTGGATGATGTACCTTTATTTATCTAGATGATGTACCTTTATTTATCTGGATGATGTACCTTTATTTATCTAGATGATGTACCTTTATTTATCTGGATGATGTACCTTTATTTATCTAGATTATGTACCTTTATTTATCTAGATGATGTACCTTTATTTATCTGGATGATGTACCTTTATTTATCTGGATGATGTACCTTTATTTATCTAGATGATGTACCTTTATTTATCTAGATGATGTACCTTTATTTATCTGGATGATGTACCTTTATTTATCTAGATGATGTACCTTTATTTATCTAGATGATGTACCTTTATTTATCTAGATGATGTACCTTTATTTATCTAGATGATGTACCTTTATTTATCTGGATGATGTACCTTTATTTATCTGGATGATGTACCTTTATTTATCTAGATGATGTACCTTTATTTATCTAGATGATGTACCTTTATTTATCTGGATGATGTACCTTTATTTATCTAGATGATGTACCTTTATTTATCTGGATGATGTACCTTTATTTATCTAGATGATGTACCTTTATTTATCTAGATGATGTACCTTTATTTATCTGGATGATGTACCTTTATTTTTCTAGATGATGTACCTTTATTTATCTAGATGATGTACCTTTATTTATCTAGATCAGCAACCTTCATTTATTTAGATTATGAACCCTTGTTTATATAGATTTTAAATCTTTATTTATCTAGATTATAAATTCTAATTTATCTAGATTATGAACCGTTTTCGTGTACAACAAAACATATTTTATTATTCTTATTTATACATGAAAAACAGGGAATGGTAGGTTAAAACATTTGTCGCCTTAACTCTCCTGTGTTCAGTTTCATCCTTACTTTTTATATTTCAGCAGTAGTCTGCCAACATCCCAGGTTTCATTTTCTTAAAAATTTTCTCGATTACTGAAATATCATTATGAAGTTTCTCACCATGTTTATTACTCCTATCATGAGGATTTTCCGCAAGATTCTCGTGAAGGACAATTTTGAAAAAAGAAAGCTACCTAATTTGATAAAATGGAGGCCCGCATTGAATTTCTCACGTCGTTGTGCATATGGAAATGGCAGCAAATGTTCTGTATTTTTTTTTTATTTTGCACAGTGATATTAACTACAACCAAACGAGGATAATGACAGATTAGACATCCAAACGAATTAATGGATAAGTATAAAAGAGTGTGCGGATAATACGATAAAGAATTGAGATTTAATAATATATGGCCTTAATAGATAATAATAGATATTGCCTTCAATATATGTATATTACTTTTCAATCACGTTCTGTGTATATATATATATATGTATGCACAGATCATGATGCTATAATCATTAGATCACTCTGGACGGACGTCTCGACATTTAATAATAAATGTTTAAATTTCAGCTGTAATTTTAGCTGTTAACGTTGGCTTCGTGACCGGGTTCGAATCTTCCGACCGCCTGTAATGGTAAGACCCTGCACTGATAATTCCCGAAAAGGTGAAAAACTAATGTCTGTAGGTATTTAGATAATTATAGTAATAATTATATATTTACACACACACACACACACATATAAATATAAATATATATATATATATATATATATATATATATATATATATATATATATATATTGAAATTTCAGTTTTCGAAGGTAATTCTCGGCCTGAAGACGTAATCTCCTCAGTAACTGGTTATTACAGAAACATGTATGCACATATGTAGCCATCAATGTTTGTATAAATAAACTATATATATATATATATATATATATATATATATATATATATATATATATATATAGTTTGGAAATTACTACTTGGATACAATATAATAATGTATACAGACATTTGTGTTGATGATAGCGAAGTGGATGTCGTCCATCTCCCTATATATATATATATACATATATATGTGTGTGCGTGTGTATGTGTACGCTTGTTTGATCATTTCTGTATATGTATGTAAATATAAATGGTGAAAACATCTACTAGCGCATTTTCCGCGTCGCAGCCGTGAGAAAAACAACATGGAGTATTTCTTTTCTTTCCTTTTCCGATTCTCCTGTATTATTATCGAAATGCGATCCAAGATCGTCCAACACAAATGGAAAAATTCGATTTGCTTTTGTTCTCTTCGAAAAGCCTACAATTATTTCAGAAACATTTTGAGTAGCGACTCGGATTTCGCTAAATCAATCATCTTTCGTGAAGGATTTATTGAAAGGCTTTTTTTTCTTTTTTATTATATCTATGTTTTTTTTATTGTTTTAATATATCTATATTTTTTATTGTTTTATTATATCTATATAGTTTGTTTTTATCTATATCTTTTTTCGTCTCATTACTTATTTTTCCGTTTATGAATGATCGCATTAACTCAATTTTTGCAATGAGTGCGTGACTGGTTTAATAGAGAGCGTTGAACGTTTTAGTTAATTTGTTTTACAGCATATCAACCGTTTTGGGATTCTTATTTACTTCCCTCCATACGGAAGAAGAGTTCGAGACTATCTCTTTGTTTAATGGGGGAAATATCCAGCTCTAAATAAATAGAGCATCCTTAATTGGTAAATAGAAATTGCCTTAGTCTAGAGGTATTCATCATTGATTACAGCACGATTAGCTAGCCACGTTGCCAGCATTTCTTTTAGGGGCCATGCTGCTAAAAATATCGCCAATCAATTTGAAAGTTTATGATTCTAGTAAAAAGGTCAAGATAAGTTATGAGAAAATACAATAATTATTATAACCTAGTAGAACATTCCACGAGAAATATATTTATTGTGGAGACTTCCCTATGCACAAAATATGAACTCTTCCGAACTGTATAAATTAACTGTGAGTTGCGATTCTCAGAATGGTAAGAGTGGCTAGTGTCCTTTCGTCGAGATTCCGCCCTCGACAATCAGTCCGACAGAAAATGTGCAATTTGATGGCCTTTTGCTATGTAATCTATCCAGGGCTGCGCTGGCGTGTTAAAAATTGTGATTTTGCTGTGTAGCTTGATAAGTACAAAAAGAGTTCAAGGGTTGAGGCTGACGTATATCAAACTCTGTAGCTGGAGTCAACGATAGCACTTGAAATAGGCTATTCGGGTTCGTATGAAAGAGAACGAGAAGAGAAAGAAAGAAAGATTGATAGTATGAAAGAAAAAGAGGGAGATATCTTTTCTCTTACAAGCAAGTCAGTCTGGTTTCCTATTTTGGACGGAACAGACACGTTGAGATTCGCGCAAAAATGTGTCGGAAAAAGAAATGCAAAAAAACAGCCAACAAAAAAAAATATATGGAACGGGCAAGACCTAGAAGAATAAACCCATCATTAATTAATTAAAGGAAGCCTCCGACGTTATTTTGTGCATGCAGTTCCCTTTTGCAGTTATCAGCAATGAAGCCAAGAGGCAGAAAACAGATATGTCAAAGTTTGGTCATATATGCATATAAGGCATTATGAAACTGAGTATATATGCCACATATAGAGACTAAATATATCATGATTACATACATAGATACAGACAATTTGGTGTCAATAATTTTATGCAGACACCAACATCGAACGATGTGTACATAGGTCATTCTTAAAGTTAAGTCTTCTATTTTTTTAATTAAAAAAATTTAAGAACTACGAATACGGGACTGGTTCTATTACAACGATCGACTTTTTGTGCTCCAGAATTTATTTTTGTACATAGCCACCACCATTCCCAGTGTACAATATCTCTGTTTCTGACACAAGACCATGACAGGAGTTACACCATCATTTTCTGCAACAAAAAGCTTAAACTTTCCGGTCATTAATACATCATTTCAGTCATCATTACAGTGCAGTGTGCAATCCCATATATATATATACAGATACAAATCGAGCGGCGGTATTTCGGACGATGTCAAAACATCGTTAAATTCACTACTCGTTCAGCGGCCGCCAATAGCGTAATGGTTAGGAGCCTTGACTGCCATACAGACAGTCGGGTTTCAATCCTGGCTTGAGGTGGTTGCCTGTCTAGCCGCACTGATGAGCTGTGAAACAGCGAAACAGTACTGTATGTGGATGACTATATATATATATATATATATATATATATATATATATATATATATATATATATATTACTTATTTTCATCTTACAAAGCATATCGCTACTTGGGCGTAACAGGCTACTATTTGGGGTCATGTCTAGGAAATATTAACAAGGTATTTGTTTATATTAGATTTAAACTTCTGCATATCAGTACAGTCATGAAAGCAGGCAACATAAAGGGAATTACAAAGTCTAGCTGTCCGAGGAAAGAAACTATCATAATAGAAAGCTTTCTGGCATTCAGGGACATCAGCAGTGATGGGTGAGATCTTATGGCTAAGCGCGTTTGTCGGGGATATGTACGTTGATGGAGTATAAGTGAAACGAGTCAATCAGAACACATTCCATTAAAATATTTGTAAAACAGGCACAAGGATGCAACATTGGAGCGATAGGACAGGTGCTGGAGCTTAATTGATTAAGTGGGACCGTTTAGATTTACAACTCTTTTTGGAACCGTATATAAGAGGGAGAGGTTAGTGGTAGATGCACCAGCACAGATGTTGCAACAATACAAATGCATATGCGAATGGTGACCGTGTAGAGATGCAGGATACTCTCAGGTGTGAGTAGTCTTCTAGCTCGATAGAGGAAACCCATTTTCTTTGCAGCAGTCTTTGCAATGTCCTCTATATATTTGTTCTAGTTCATATTGTCCGCAAATGTTAGGCCAAGGTGTTTGAAGGTAGAATTCTTAGGTAAGGTGCTATTTGCCATGATTATAGGCGGTTGATGAGGCGTCTTGTAATTGTTAAAGGAGAGAAACTTAGTTTTACTAGAATTAAATGTTACCGTCAATTTGCGGTCCCATTCCATTATAGTCTGGAGATCATTTTCTAACGATTCTGCGATTCTCTTAAATTTATGTACATCTGTTCTTCCCTCATGCATAATATAGAGCGTTGTATTATCAGCAAATATACCCATTTTAGACACAATGTTATCAGGGAGGTCGTTTATGAATATCAGGAATAATAATGACCCCTGAGGCACTCCCGCATTGATGGTATGCTGCTTGGATGTACGTACGTCAATGACAACCTGGATGCTTCTATTCTCTAAGAAGGATCTAACTATATTCAGTATACGTCCAGTTTACTTTACGTTGTATATTCCGGCGAAATAAGAAATAAGAGGCGTTGCTTTTAGAATGCTCCTTGTAAAATAAGTAATTCTTGTGGCTACAAATCAACAGACTCCATCAGGTGAGCTTTAGACAAGTGTTAATTCACTTTACTTCGAACCAATTACGATATCGAGTAGTATGAAGTAACTGAATGTGAACATAATCGAGAAGTAATCCCGCAAAAGAAGAGTTCGTGTTGTAGCAGAATTTTTGCTATCCATAACTGTTGCATGCGTTATGGATAACTTTGCAGCAAATTTTGAGAAGTACTAAATAATATGCGTCAAAATGTGGGAACTCTAACATCCTCACTAAATACAAGTACACACCATGAATGGACAAAAACTTAAAGGCATGTGTGCACATGTACATACCTCTCTCTCTCTCTCTCTCTATATATATATATATAGTCATCCACATACAGTACTGTTTCGCTGTTTCACAGCTCATCAGTGCGGCTAGACAGGCAACTACCTCAAGCCACGATTGAAACCCGACCGTTTTTTGACTGCCGTACAAAACGGTCGGGTTTCAATCGTGGCTTGAGGTAGTTGCCTGTCTAGCCGCACTGATGAGCTGTGAAACAGCGAAACAGTACTGTATGTGGATGACTATATATATATATATATGTATATATATATATTTATATATATATATATTTATATATATATATATATATATATATATATATATATATATATAATCATTAGAACTTAATTTGAGTAAACAAAATAAACTCAACCGGAAACAAATAAAATTTTGGTTTAGGATAAATTAACAGTTTAACAATCTCTACTTTTATTATTATATAAAAAGAACTTTGTCTTGGTGTGTCTGTGTGAAAATTAGTTCCCGAAAACAACTGGGCCGATTTTTATGAAATTTCACACGAAAATACTTTATGCATCAAAAAGTGTTCTTAGATTGGTTTTGTATCAGAATGCCTTCAGTAAGTATCGATAACCAATAATCGCAAATAATCTGATGAAAAAAAAAAGAGACGATTTGGATCAAAGTTAACACGTTACACAGCCTAATATCACAAGTGCGTTTGAATAGTTTTATTACCACAGAAGCCGAAAAGCCGGGCATATAAAATAAAAAGTAGGTTCTTTGAAATGACAGGGATTCGTTCGAAATGAAAGCTTCTGTTTAGAGCATAATTGAAGCATAGTTGACTTTAATATTTAAAAGTCAAATTACAGCCATTATATATTTTAAAAAAAATCAAAAGTAAGTTCCCTACAGTGCAATATATACTATATTTTGTTGTGGTCTAAGTAACTGTGAAGAGGCGTGTGAAGCTTTCTTCCGGTGGAACGCGATGGGTCTCCCTCTATAGCAGTCAATCGATTTGATTGAACATGTGCGATTTCATCCATTTCCATGACAATACAAATATGAGTGTGAAAGATTCGTTCATCATTCAATCTCGGGCAACGTCGAGCCTTCGTACTAGTATACACACCACACGCATGCATATATATATATATATATATATATATTGTGGTTGGATGACCACGTCCCTTGTTCGGTATGATGAAGCTTTATTCTACTGTTGGAAGTATTTCGCGAGTTGTTTGATCTGTGTAAGTTAATAAGCATTCTTGTGTGTGTGGCGTGTTTTCTCAGTTGATAGAGTGCTCACCTAGCATGCAAGAGGCTCGGGTTTCAAATCCCGAGGTCAGATGTGTTTAACTGATGAGCCCAAAATGAGGGCGAAACTCGAGTCTTGGACTTCCGTTTTGTTGGTTTTCTTGGCTCATGTGAGCTGCGACGTTTTTTGGCTGTGAAAATGATTATATGTTCTCTCACATTCTGAATAGATATATATATAATTAATGGTATGCTGCTTGGATGTACATACGTCAATGACAACCTGTATGCTTCTATTGTCTAAGAAGGATCTAATTATATTTAATATGCTCCAGTTTACTGTACGTTGTATATTCTGGCGAAATAAGAAATAGGCAACATTTGAAACACTGCTTTTGGAAAGGTCCTAGTAAAATAAGTAATTCTTGTGGATATAAACCAGTCTCCTTCAGGTGGACTTTAGAAAAGTGTTAATTCATGTCGAGTAGTATGAAGTAACCGATTGTGAATCCAATCGAGAAGTCATTCCGCAAAAGTTCGTGTATGTATTCAATTGAAGCCATCCACTTCACTGGAATGTGGATGGCAATAAGTCTCCCCAAGGTGCCAGTCTTCTTTACATTCAACCGACGGAAGTCTGCTTAGTGCTTTCTCCACTCGATCTTTCCATCATCCTTGACTCTCATTTATTTCGTGTGGCGCTTGTTTATGGTGACGCACACAAACCTAAAACTATACTTACACATGTACATATACGTATAGATATACACATGTACATATACGTATACATATATACATATAACCATTTAGACTTAATTTGAGTAAGTAAAATAATAAATAACCTTTTAAATTTCATTGAACTTCCCACATAAAAAAGATAAAAAAAGATACTTGATGTCGTTTTACCTAAAGTGGGGTGATCATTTAAATACCAGTTTTAATGGGGTTCAAATAATACGTGGGCATTTTATCTTTCCGTGCCGTACATTAAACCAGAATTTAATCAGGAAGCTTATACGACTAGAACACAATACAATCGAGAGCTTAGTCAGAAGGTCCAACCTTTTGTAGGAAAATTTTATACTCTTTTCTTCGTTTCATCTAATTTTAGTAAAATTTCGTATGATTGTTTTTTAAGTTATAATTAGGATAATCTAAAAATGACAATTAATCCTCATTGAATGTTCCTCTGACGTGAAATTTAAATATTTTGATTGATTTACAATTTTTTTAATATAATTATTTTGTCAAATTACTCAAGCTAATTAATTAATAATTAATAATTGATAAATGAGATTTTGGGTTGCTTTAATTATAACTTATCATGTTCCGCAGTTTGTTGTTAAGTCTTGGTACCTTTTGCTACATTCTAGTTGTAATTATAAACGTACAAAGCAAAACGAAATATGAGCAAAACAAAACGATACAAAAAGTTTCGTTTTGTTTTCGTACAAAAAAAATGAAAATAAATTAGTAAAGTTTTCGAACGAAACGGAACAGAACGAAATGAATCCAACCCTGCAATATGAGGTAGGAAAACTTTGAGGCGTTATCGTGAAATGGCAAAATCGTATATAATTCCGCCATTAGCAGGCAATTTATTTACGACAAGGCAAATTAATGCCTGTCTATCTCTGGTTGACCTACTGGCGCTTTAAATTAAGGAAAAGAAATTCGGTCGATTTCTCTCTTGAAGTGTCCAAAAAGCACAGAGAGCACGACTGGTTACCTTATAATATAATACAATATAACAGGAAAACATACACGAATATTGGTAACTCATTTCTCAAACAAGTAAAGAAAGACTTCACTAAATAGAGATTAACCTGAAAATTAGTTGGTTGCATTTTTCACAATATTTTCTACAATTCCATCATAGTTGATAGAAATACATTATTTTTCAGGTAAGAGAATATAATACATCCAATTAGAATTAAACTTGGCTTAGCCATTTCCATGTTCTTCTTTAGTATAAATTCCAATAACACGACCAACATTGGATCATAACTTACAGTAAAACACGTAACAAAACGAAGTTTGCTATCCGTGTTACATGATAAGGGCTGTCCCCTTTTCATGTAAATATAAAAATAGAGAGATAAGTTAAAATGAAAATAAAGTGAGAGAAAGCAGAAATCGAACCCTGGACATAAGTTTTAAAGAACAATAGGTTTAAATGGAATGTCCAGTAAATTGTTAATTCTGATGAAATAAATAATAAACTATTCAATTGTTAGAAAGAATGTGGATAATAAAATATGGGTTAAATAAATTAGATATGTAGGTTGAATTCCTTTGTAAAAACATCAAAGAAAAAATAGGTTATTGGGAAATCATAATGTCGGAAAAACGTGCAAAGTCGCGCATGTTGAAACACGTGAATTTTGCTCACGTGACCGGGATGCATGGATTTCTCAATATAGGAAGTGAGAGTTAGTTGGTTAGAGGGACAGTCAGTGAGAAACTCAGAGAGAGTCTGGAGTTTGTAATTCGAACGTCTAGGAAGCGAGACGTCACTTTGAAACTAAAATGTGAAGCTTTGAATTCTTGATGAGGAAACCACGGCCGGTCGTGAAGAAATAAATTCATCATGTGTTTTGTGATAAAGCTCATTTTTGTGTTTGTGATTCTTACAAAAAGGTAAAGTAGAAAATTGTATTATATATCTGTGTTATAAAATGTCATTACATACACGTCTCGACATCTCATGTCTACACGATGTCTGAACAGTGAACACTATCTCATCACTCAAAGAGCTTCTCCTTCTCCTTCTTCTTTCTTCTTCTACACGTCTAAGGAATGAACATTTAATATATAAGAATCGTTATAAACGAACAATCTCTCTCTGAGTGCTTCAACATTCCTTAAACACTCTCTCAAGACAATCACTCTAATAAGACTCTTTCTAAACATCTCTCTCTAAGACTCTTATATAACCCAATATATAATATCCGTATACAAATCTCATTCTTTTGTGCAAAAACATTTGCCGTGAAAGGTGATTATTATTTACAGCGATCATTCAAAATAAGGCTAACGAAAGGTTTATCTTTTTTTAAACGGATTGGATCGTTTCTATTTTTTTGTTATCTACTGTCCTTTATCCCAAAATGATTTTTTTACTTCATTGTTTAAATTATTGTACAAACGTACACGAGAATTACAATGAAAGAAGCTTTCAAATTAATACAGACACACTTCTGTACATAACTATGCCTTGTGGTTTACAAATGGAGAGTTGGCTCCTGTCTGTCAGATGAAAAACTATAGTGACTCGTATGTTCAATTCAGTGTACTCTATTATATTCGAATTATGCATTTTCTTTCAAGGCGCAATTAATGTGGACTTAATATGACATATGTTCTTTTGTCATGTTATGAATTGTCCAAGGCAAGGGTTGCATTATTGGCTTCCAGAAATAGGGATACGGATTAAAAGATGACGCGAACATATATAACGGGTACATTTATCATGAAGATAACGATTCTGATGATGAGGGAGAGAAGCCATCTATATATCAGTTCTTATAACACATCTTAAAAGAGAGGAGATATTTCTAGACATTCCTTGTGATGGAGTAGATGGGAACACACATTGGAAGGGTTCATTACATGATGATAAACACATAACCTTTTCTGTTGCAACTGAATGACGACACGAGACAACATTTACGAAACACAATGGTGGTTGCTTTATTCATATGATCGGCCGGTCGATGAACGTCAGGAATTCACTTGTATCTACATGGTTAATCGTCCACCCTTTCCCTTCCAAGAGATTAACTGACCACTGACTGTCAACTGACTGACTCTCAACTCTCTGACTGACTGACTAGCTAAAACGGGAACCCATAGAACTATATGGAGAATTGTCCTTTGTCTATGACGTCAGAAGTGTGTTTTTCAAACGTGACTAATTTCACGGTGCTGTTTGTCCAAACACACTTCTGCAAACAAAAGAATCCTCTCCTAACCTATTTTTAACCTAACTTATTTTTCTTACAATATATTTTAAATTTTCATTGTTCATTCTTTTACTGACATATTTTATATTCAGATTTCTAAAGGAATTAACAATAGACTTAATTTCTCACATTCCATTTCTTAACTTTGCCTACAGGGTTCGATTCTAGACTTATCCTAATCTCATTTTCACTTATTTAATATTCTTTTTATTTACATGGAAAGGAGACAGTCCTTTCCAGGTAACAGCAAGTATTCCTTTCTTTCAAAGAGTGTAGTATAGTATATGTTTTGTTGTCATGAGACCACCCTACTAGGCATTAGTTCCTCCTTTGTGAATAATGTAGTATCTATTTTACATAAGATCACCTTTCCAGGCATTTTCCCGTCGTTGGGAGGAGATGTGTATATTTCTATTCGTAATGAAAGCATCCTCTCCAGAACTACTATCTAGCTGGAAGTGTAGTATATGTTTATTCGTTGTGATAGGATGTAGCATGTTAGTGTAAAAATAAAGGACATTTGTGAGATTTTTTATATGTTTGTACATGAATAGAAAAAAAAACTCGAACCGATTTTATTAAATTTAGAACAAAATAATTACTTTCGTTTTTTTTTTTTACTTTAATTCTAAATATATTATATTTTCTTAGATGGTTTAGATCTAAGATGATTTTGTAGATCTTCTGGATCTATGTCGCCCCTGTATTCCTGTCACATTATTACATTTACACACACCATTTGTGTATATGAAGTCATTATTGTCTTTTTATTCACATGGATAATTAGGAACTATATATTAACCAATACGAGGCGAATTATATTGTGATTCTGCGTTTCGTTTTCTTTACGAAAGAGATACAATTCTATTAATTACAGTTAGAAAACTCAATTGTATTAGATCAACATGAAGAAAACATAAAACCACTATACAAGATACCGTCGGCAACTAGATTGTGAAGATCGGTTTTTACTCTGTCAAGTAAGCGAGCATATTCTGAGCGTCAAATAAAAGCATTAAGCGGATTATGCAGTTAAATGTGATTCGACTTATATAACTGAATATGTGCTTAAGTATAAACGTTAATAATGCGACTTTAAAAATAGTAATTAAGACGACACGATTGTATATATATATATATATATATATATATATATATATATATATATATATATATATATATATATATATATGCAATAGAAGATTGTGACCATCTTTTGCTTTAAATTTCCCGCTCGAAGGTGGAGCAAAACACACATATATACATTGTCTTGGAAGCATTTTTACCTAGAAAACTATATATTTTTTAAATTTAATTTTTAATCCTTCGTTGAAAAATAATTCAGTATTTAATCTCTTGCATTGGCTGAATCAACTTGCCTCTCGAATTCACAATAATCTAAAGTTTTAAGGAGCATCAGTTGTTTAACATGAAACAATGTTTCAGGGATCTATCTATCTATCTATCTATTTATCTATCTATCTATTTGTATCCCTCCCTCCCTCCCTCTCTCTCTCTCTCTCTCTCTCTCTCTCTCTCTCTCTCTCTCTCTCTCTATATATATATATATATATATATATATATATATATATATATATATATATATAAGTATATTTACCGAAGTACGGAAATAGTAAGTTATAAAAATTATACGTCTGATATTGCGTCTATGGCTACAAATTAATAAATTGCCACGATATTTAGTCGTAACTCTGTTTATATCCTCTTGGAAAGTCAATTTATACCCGAAACATGATAGATAACATCACACTATGTCAGTTAATGAAATGGCTGGTTGATGCTGAGTAATGAAGTTATCCCAAATAATGAAAGAAATTAACAAAAATGGTTGCGTATGGAGAAGTTTATGAAATTTGTTTGTTTATATTATAATCATGTCGTAGTCTATAGTGAATGCCATGTGGAATTGTGTCCCACAAATTAGAAGCTCTTGCAAAGAAATTCTTTTTATGGGCATTCCTTCTTATACATGGTGCAGAAAGTTCTTTTTATGTGTGGTATTAAGATGAGTTCTTGCTATTATTATCTAACTCGGAGGAACTAGAACACTTCGTGTGGAAATAACGCTGTGGAACAGGGTTGTAAGGAACAGATAAAACATAATAATTCTACCGGATTGGAAAGTAAGGTCTATAATCTGTCAAACAGTATTCTACTTTAGGACAAACAAAGCAAGAAAAGCAATATAGACAATTAAATCTATCTCCATGTTTAGTTCAACTAATACGAGAAAACTTTATTATTCTCATCGTTTTCCTTATCATTTTTTTTTACTATTATTATTGCACATTTATACTTTTAACATTAGTATTTTTAAGGGAATTATGCCTAATAATAGCTAGTGTTTTTCCTAGGATCTGAATGACAAGAAATTCCACACATGTTTAAATACTAGCAGTTTAATTACACTACTATTATAACTTGCAAGCACTTGTACCCCCTCGACGTAAATACCCCAGACAAACCCGACAAGCAGCAAAATCCCACCCCTTCACAGTTGAGATCTCTAGATGCAAGAGAGCCTTCTACTCCAGTAGTTTCTTCCCCAGAACCGCTAGACTTTGGAATTCCCTTCCGGGCTCCTGCTTCCCCAACTGTACTGACATGCAGAAATCCAAGTGTAACGTGAACCGACATCTTGATGCCCAAATCCCCACATAGTACCCATGTAGCGTATCTCCCTGATCGTAGCCCCCTACATCAAGGTGGCAATGTGCCTTGTTTCGGGTAAAAATGTAATTTAAAAAACTCGCAGCAGTTGTTACACTTTATTTTTCTCTAATACCAGCCATACGTTTTCCATCTAACCTTAATGATGAACCTATCATGGTTTCTGTTCAGTGTTATGAGACAATGGATACTTCCTGTCACAGTGGCTGCGGGTTTAATTGGTAACAAGGGTTGCATAACTCCAAAAACACCTCTCCTTAATCGGTACTCTTCATTCTAGTCCAGAAAGGAGAAATACAAGATGACTGGAAACAATGTCGAGATAAATTGAGAATCGTATATAATATAAATGAATAGAAATAAATATCCTTAATATTTCAGTACTTCCTGTTTCCTTTCGAATGACAAATTTTGGCCAAGGATAAAATGATTACATCAGTTATCTAATCTTGTCTTCTTGGTTGTTTTAGAATAGTCTTTTGATCTCTTCCTTATCTGCTTTTTTTTCTTTCTTCGTGGTTTTGTTTCCTGAAGATAGCAGATCTTCTGTATCCTCGTTTCTGATTTCGTTGATGAGTTTAAGCTCTGCTGCTTTTTCCTCGGATACTCTCTGTAGTCTTACGATCAGTCTGGTATTCAGCATTTCCTACAGTATTTTGTTCGATTTTTACCCGTGATTTTTACAATTTCCTAGTGTTCTCTATCTTTACTTATTTTGGTTCAACAATAATCTCCCACATCGTAATAATCTAGGATATGAATTAAAATCACGTGTTTACTTTCATGAAAGTAACAAATGTGTTATATAGGTTAATCATGCAGTTTAGGTATACTCTTTTTTATATAGTAATTATTTACCTTCGTCTCACGACGAGAAGACATGGCAAAGCGTCAGGAAAGTGGGATCTGAAAAGCCAACACTGTATGAGGTAGAGCGCTCTGGCTTGCGAAAATGTTAGGGTAGCTCCTGTCAGCATTACCTGTAGGGGCGCGTCTGGCGATTAGTAATAAACTAATCCCTTCCCAATGGGTGAGAAAGTAAAGCCTGCGAGAGTGGACCTCCTAAAACTACACAGGACCAGGGTCATACCTTAGCCAACAAGGAACAAGCTATCTCAATAATGCGCTAAGCTCTGGTGGCTTTAGCGTGGTTGCTTCCATAAAATCCTTTTTTTTTCTGCTTTCATTATTTAAATATGGCGCACGTGCCAAAAGTAATTCTTTCTATTTGTTATTTCACCCTAATGGATCGAAGGGGATTGCAAATTGAATTATTACGGTGACTAAAATCAGACACACATGACCTGGAAATACACTGTTGCAGATATTAACAGTGTGAGACTTTAAGAAAGTAACACCTGTCATGGGCGTGCGTATGTAGCAGAGATGCGCTATTGAATTCCAGCAAAAGTGTTGAGAATGGTGGTGACTATGTAGGAAAATAAATTTTAGAGCACAAAAGGTCGCTCGTTTAAAGTGGGAAATCCCGTCTTCCTAGCTTTTAGACTTCAAGAGTTAAAAAATAGGTTTTACTTTTGAAACGACCCTCATATGACATACGAGGCACTCTGCCCATTATTCACGTGATGTTTGCTCAAGTAACAGCTCGAAGCTGAACACTTCACCAGACTAGATGAATTATTATCCTGGAACCCAGTAAGACTAAAAAGACAAATATACTATCATATTTTAATGGCCAATCATGGAGAGAAAAATTATGTTTTCAAATTTTTTACTAAATCTATATTTATCTGTGTTTTAGAGGAAAATGGGAACTTGAATAGGATATTCGAATAACTACGTATCTCATATGGGGATGAAGTGCTAACATCTAGGAAGTGGAAGATTGAGTTCAGAGGACTTCGACTGAAATCAAATGAAGAACAAAATCTATTAATTGTTTGCCCTCAAGCGAGCACTACAATCATATATGAATGTTTTGTTTTGTTTTTTATTGAAGAAGTGGTAATCACCATATACATTCGATGCCTCCGTCCAGTCTCGTATGACAAAGGAATCCCTCTGTAGAAACAGCTGCGCGTGTAATTGTGAAGCAAGGGTTGCACAATCCCAACCACACCTCTCCTGAACCGGCACTGCTTGAGTCCAGTGGCAAGGGGAAGTCCAGGACGACTGGAAACAATGCCGAGATAAGCGGAAAGAACATACAGCACCAGGAAGTCCCAAATGGTCACCCATCTGGTGCTGACTAGGCTCATGGTTGCTTAACTTCGGGAACCAGAATGTCAAACGTGATTATACCATATAGGTTAACATTGTCACAACTGTCGTTTCTAAAAAAAATAAATGTGGATCACTGTATACCCCAGCACCCACCCATATACCAATTTTATTCGCATTTTTTAAACTTAAAAAAATTAAAATCTTTACGCATTAATATTCATTCATTAATATTCCAATTTCATGTTCATAGCAGAATCGTTTGAAAGTTTGTAGTCTGGCTCTGTTGGTACTACTATTAATTAGATTATTAACACAAAAATCAAATGATGCAATAAGCCCATAATTATTTGTGTGTGTGTGTGTGTGTGTGTGTGTGTGTGTGTGTGTGTGATATGATGGTTGATAATTTATATTGTTTAGATTATTCGAACTAGTGCTTCATCATGGTTTTTATTCCCACAACGATCCTGCTGATGTAACCGCCGATCATCTTTAGATCGGATAGACCTACCACTTATAACGGACACGCTTCGCACATAAATCCGTTGCGTTAAGGGTCATAGTGAACAATTATTAAATATTAGAAACATTAAAACCACCCTTTGTTTTTGGACCTGTAAACTCGTTATGATTATTACATGCTACACTATGCATGTATATATATATATGTGTGTGTGTGTGTGTGTGCGTGTGTGTGTGTATATATATATATATATATATATATATATATTATATATATATACATATATACACACGCGCACACATATATCTATGCGTATATATATATATATATATATATATATATATTACCATTTAATCTGCTTAGTTACACATGTTTCGGTTACCGAATCGTATCAACGATCCAGTCGTAAGACTGTTAAAGTATGGCGAAGTTATTAGATCGTTGATACGATTCGGTAACCGAAACATGTTTAACAAAGCAGATAAAACGGTAATAAAATAATTAAAAAAATATATATATATATATATATATATTTGCTCTGCAGTAGTATTGGGTACTTTCTTTAGGTTTTTACCAATTACCATTTTGGTAAATAAATAAGTATATATATATATATATATATATATATATATATATATATATATATAGCGCCTAGTTGTTGTCATTGTTCTTCTTAAGAGTTTTCTATCGGTAAATCCGATCGTCGTCAGGAGTTGTTGCTGTTGTTGTCATTTTCTTCTGTATTGAGGCTTGATGTATGTATAGTTCGATGTTTTTTTTTTTTATTTATATTGGTTATAAAGGTGGGTGCAGGATGGCTAGGGGTGAATTATTTATTTTCAATTTTTATTTTCTTATTTTATATTTTATTTATTTAGTTGTTTATTTATTGTTAGTTGTTGAATACTGGGCGCCAAAATATACAACCTGCCAGCCGAAATCAAAAAGACTGCTCGGCGAATCGAAATTATCTAAATTTAGTATGCTGAAAATTGATACAGGGATTATCAATATATATATATATATTTTTTACAAGGTCGTCACCACTTATCCAGGCCCGGAAGCCACTCAGGGATAAGGGTTATTGTAAGTACATTACGTTAGTGTGGAGATTTAATAAAGTGTCTACTTAAGGGGGCGGTTCATCAGGAATTTGTTTACGTTGGACTTGAAGACATCCAGGTTGTAGTCAGGTTGGAAGCAAGCAGACGGAACGGAGTTCCACAGGCGTGCAGTTCTAAGAAAGAAGCTTTGTTCATGGAATCTACGTTTTGATTTAGGCATAGAAAAAGAGTGGGGAAAGATAAAGAGTGGATTCAGCTAGACGGGTGTTTTTCTTAAAAGATTGGCGAGGGGGGACAGAGAGAGAGAGAGGAAGAGAGGGAGAGAGAGAGAGAAAGAGATCCATGGACAAATTGTTTCGCTGTATCATTACTTGTGAAACAGCGAAACGATTTGTCTGTTTATTACTAAAATTGTCTCTTTTTTGCAAACAATTCACTATTTATTAAGGCTTGGAAGCAGCTCGAGGATAATTGTTAATGTGTGTTCGGTAGCCATTGGGACAATAGAATAGTAATCGTTAGTAGTGGAAATTTTATTATTTAAGGAGACGGTTACACAAGTAATTGTTTACGTTGGACTTTAAGGCAACAATAATATTGTTAGCTGGGAAGCAGACAAGCGGAACAGAGTTCCATACGCGAGCAGTTCCATGGAATCCACTTTAGGTTTAGGCACTGATAGAGAGTAGGGAAATTATTTATAGTGGTTTTAGCTAATGGTCTTTGTGAAAGTGTGGTAAGGGTTGACCATAACACTTGCAATGAAAATAACGAAAGAGCAGAAACAGGCTGGCACCGTCTCTTGCATCGGAAGATGGTTGCAGGGAAGAGAAACGGGCATTAACTACTACGTTATGAAGTCGGTTATAAATTCTGTTAAGGCAGGAACTTGGTATTTTCCGGTCTTTGCAGTGTTGCAATAGATGGTTTGAAAATAATGTATCTCTGTATAATAAGTATTAATACACAGCGTCAATGTACGAATTTCCTAAAAATTTAAATTTGTATTCAAAAGAGAACGAAACACTTATAACGTTAGTAAAACAATTCGATCCTACAGTAATCTATTAGTTTAGTTCATTTTGGTCTTATTTGAATATATTTATACACACACACACATGTATATATATGTATACATATATATATATATATATATATATATATATATATAGAGAGAGAGAGAGAGAGAGAGAGAGAGAGAGAACAATATATATATACAACAATATATATACAATATATATATATATACAACAGTATATATATGTATATAACAGTATATATGCAACAATATATATATATGTTATATACAACAATATATATATATGTGTGTGTGTGTGTGTTTGTTTGTGTGTGTGTGTGGTAATCTTTCTGTAATAGTTATCATTCCAATAAATACACGCATGCGAATGAGTCCCACACAAACACGCGCCTACCGTGCAGTTCTATTCCAAGTTTCGTTTCTCTGTTTTCATTGTCGCACGCACATATTTTCTTTTCCCGCCTCCTTGCGGCTTTATTATTTGCTCATCACACAATTACTTGCCCTCTTCAAACAGTGCCCTTCCTATTTAATGCTACATGCCCTCATTTTCTTGTAGCCTTTTAGTAACCTACTCTCTCTCTCTCTCTCTCTCTCTCTATATATATATATATATATATATATATATATATATATACAGAGAGAGACAGAGAGAGAGAGAGAGAGAGATACATCGCTCGCTCTCTCTCTTTTTCTCTGTCTCACTCTCTCTCTCCCTCTCTTTCTCTCTCTCTCTCTCTCTCTCTCTCTATATATATATATATATATATATATATATATATATATATATATAAACGGAATTCTATATGAAATCGTATATTCAATTCAGATTTTCCCTGTGTCTATATATATATATATATATATATATATATATATATATATATATATATATATATATATATATACAGGGAAAATCTTAATTGAATATACGATTTCATGCAGAATTCCGTTTATATATATATATATATATATATATATATATATACAGGGAAAATCTTAATTGAATATACGATTTCATGCAGAATTCCGTTATATACGTATATATATATATATATATAGAGAGAGAGAGAGAGAGTGAGAGAGAGAAAGAAAAAAGAGAGAGAGCGAGCGATGTATCTCTGTCTCTGTCTCTCTCTCTCTCTCTCTCTCTCTCTCTCTCTCTCTCTCTCTGTATATATATATATATATATATATATATATTTTAACATTCGAACATTTTTGGAAACCAAGAAATGTTAAAAAAATATTACCGAAATGATACAATCATTTTTTTATATATATATAATATCCAAATTTTGATAAAGAAACATACCTTTATCAAGGGTAGAAGCCTGCGGTGTTAAAATAGTTCTGTCTCTTCATATTCTGGTAGTATTATTACATTTTCTTAACACATTTCTTCGTTTTCGAAGATTTTCAATTTAAACATAACGAAATGTTTTCTAAGATGTGAAACACTACTAATTTATATATATATATATATATATATATATATATATATATATATATATATATATCGTTCATTGTTGATGTTTGCTTTTTTGTAAATTTTTGTTAAGTTTTTAATTATTTGGTCTCTGTATTGTTGCTGGTTGATGTTAGAAAAGTTGCTAGTTTTATCATTATTTTAAAATTTCTTAATGTTTTTACTATAGTATATAGTTTCCTCTGAAAGAAGTTCTTACTCTTTGGGAATTTTTTGTTTCTTGCTTGGTTGTAAATGTCCTTTTTGAAGAGTGCTAATGGGAGGGACTTATAGGTGTCAGTTTTATTCTTTTGAACCCAAAGTTTTCTTTAGTGCTGTTGTCCCATTTTTTTTTTTTTTTGTAGAAAAAAAGAGGCCTTCTATTACAGTCGTCTAATTAGATCTCCATCTTCCGTATAAGTTTTAATTAGTCAAACGTAGGGTTTGGTGTGGGGGTGTTCTTGAGAGACATTTCAATGTTGATCCTTTTCATGTTCGTGTTTAATAAGATACGTTTAAGAGTGCTGGACAATGTGGAGCTGGGTATATATACAGTTTTATCTATTGGTTTCCTAGATATACATGCAATCAAATTTGCTTGGTTATTAAAGAGGTCTCAATACAAGACAGAGATGGTATATAATTTGTTTATTATACAAACATTATTGTTACATATGTGCATACACATTTCAGTTCAGTGCCAATTCAGGGACAAAACGTCATTAGATAAAAAAATTATATATATATATATATATATATATATATATATATATATATATATATATATATATAATATCCAAAATTCAGAATATATATATATATAAGTATATATATATATATATAAGTATATATTAAGTAATGTGATCGATAATTTAAAATTTAAAAATTAAATTATAATTAAATTAAAAATCCGTTTCACAAGAAGGAACAACAACAAAATCAATTATCTGTACGATCGTTTCGGAAAACAGTGCTTTTTATTGTGGTAGACATCAAGTTACGGACAATAATTATTACATATAGTTTTTTAATAAGCAAGGTCTCCTCGTCAGCAAATTTTGAAGGGTTTTTATTAAATTTAAAAGACATCATAAATAAATCTAGCATTAAAAGTAAGGCAGATGTATATATATATATATATATATATATTCGATACATATAGAGAAATAAATAGATAGATATATTTAGAGATGCGTACACACACACACATATATACGGCATAACTACATTGACACACTGGTTATCGTCAGATCACCGAAGTTAAGCCACGATGAGCCTGGGTAGTTTCAGATGGGTGTCCATTTGGGAATAGTTGGCGCTCTATGTGCTATCCGCTTATCTCGGCATTGTTTACAGTCGTCCTGAAATTTCTACTTGTCACTGGTATTTAGCAGTATCGATTTAGGAGGAGAGATGTGGTTGAAGATTGAGAAACGTTTGCCACAAAAATTTCACGCGGAGTCACAGTATCATTAGTGATATTTCGTGGTATTCTTCGGAACCGATGGACGGACATCACACACACACAATGATTATAATCAAACACATAGTTCATTATACTCTAACATCAGTATAATGCGTCTAATTCCTTTGAAAAATACAAAAAAATGGGTTTATCCTACCACCCCCTCTACCTTAAAAAGCGTGCGCCGTCGTTTCGTAATTACTCGCCGAAAACCAAACAACGGCCAATGCTTCAAAGACGACGCCCATCTCATTGCTGACACCCGGTTCTCTCCGGCCGGAACTACATTTCGTTCCCAACCCACTTTCATTTACTTTCCCTGTACCTTTTCAGTTTATCTAAACACTTTTGATCATTCCATCTGCCGGAAGTTGGCCACTAACCAGTGAGGCCGCGTGGCTTTAGTTTTTTTATTTTTTTATTGATGAAACGTTTGTTGATTTTTTTTAACAAACAACGCCTTTTTGTGGTGTTCCTAGTCTGTCATGATGAAGTCTCGTTTGTTCTTTTGTTGATCTGTTTTTATATATTAATGTTTACCACTTATAAAGGCCAAAAGCTACTCAACAATAAGTGATTGTTCAGTGATATCATGTAACTGCAGTGTGAAAAGGGCTAAGAACGATGTTTGAGGAATTTACATGGTAACAGGAATTATCTTTTTTTTTCTCGTTTTTATTATTATTATTATCATTATTATACTTTTATGCGATTAAGAACGGATAAAATTTATAGCTCGTTGACTATGGTTAAATTTGTGCTTATCTTTTAATTAAATACTAATCACTATTAATCCTTACTAATCCATAAGTACGCATCGAACGGATACCATAATACTTAGTTCGATTCACTTTATTATAACAAAGGTCCATACAAAATTTCAACATGATCAGCCCAATATCTTCTGAGAAAAAATGGAACGGATAGATAAACAGACAGACAAAGACAGACTAATATATAGGATAATCAATTATTTATTATATAGATATATAGATAGATAGTATAGATAGATAATAGTAGCACTACTAGTAGTAGTAGAAGTCATTAGAAGTCTTCACACAGGTCATCATCAGAGTTAACGCACTGATAATAATCGGTGGTGTTCCCTGGAGTCTGGGTGATAGCAAATCTCTCCAGATTTCCAATACGCTTTCCATCTTTCGATAACATTTGCAAATGAATTTGCGTTATCGCAATAGCCCTTTACCATTGATTTTCTGCGGCTGCAACCATTGGCTTTCACTAGAATTTGGGTTGCAATAAGCCTCCCCAAGCTTCCAGTCCTCTTCACACACTTTTAGTGGAAGTTTTATTAGTGCTCTGCCTTCTCGGTCTGTTCATCCTCCTGGAGCCTTCACGACTGTTTTGTGTGGCGTCAGTTGATACCGACACTACGATTATTATTATTATTATTATTATTATTATTATTATTATTATTATTATTATTATTAAATTACTTGTCTGTACGACCAGTGTGACAAAAAAAAACATCATCATCGCCAACAGTAATAAGAAACGAAGTATGCCCCCTTTATAGTCGCTCTTAAAAAACATTCAAACCATTTCTTCTCTAAAAATTTTAAAAAACATGGTTGTCAGTTTACGGTTAAATATTGGCTATTTTATTTTATAATTTAAAAAAATCATGTTGAGAGAAGACTGTAAGTTTTCATTATTATTATTATTATTATTATTATTATTATTATTATTATTATTATAGTTTCTTTTCAACAATTTCAAATGTGTGCAATATATGTTTTATAATTAATATTAAAAAATTTTACAGAAAAAACAATGTGTTGTGTGCTGATTTTTTATTGAGAAGAATCTAATTTTATTAATCAATCCTTTTTAGGTTAAAAAGAATTTGTTTTAAATTTGTTGTTATTTGTTTTATCTTTTATTCATTTTATTTATAATGTATTTTTAAAAAATTCTACTACCGTGGAATTTCCTCGGGTTCTGCTAGTTATTATTATTATTATTATTATTATTATTATTATTATTATTATTATTATTATTATTAGTTTTATTTTTATTTTTATTATTATTAGTTTTATTTTTATTTTTATTATTATTAATTGCGCTGTTTTAATTATTATCCCTGCATTTCTTTATTTCTTCTCCTTGTGATAGTTATTCTGATTGAATTTTTTTCTTTTCGTTTTTATTCTTTTCTTGTTTCCCATTTAATAATGTCAGAGTTTTTTATTTCTTTTTTTTTTCAGTTTGTTCTAATCATTGTTAGTCCTGTTCCCTTCCTATTTTTCTTTTTTCTTCTAATTGTTGTCACTTGTTTTGTCCTCTTTTCTTTCTTTATCTTATTGTTTTTATTAATTTCTTTGTTATGTTGTTTTTGTTTTCTTATGTTTGTTGTTGTTCTCATGTTATTGGTTGTGTTCTTGTTCTTATCGTTGTTGTTCCCTGGTCGTTCACCTCATTCATTTCACCGGCATTGTCCTTACTTGATTCTATTAATCTTTAGTCGTCGTTTTCTTCTACTTCTTCTTATTATTATTCTTCTTCTTCTTTTTCTTCTTTTTTTCCTTCTTCTTTTTCTTCTTCTCCTCATTCTTCTTCTTTTTCTTTTGCCCATTTTTTTCGTTTGCTAATCTTTCTTCTTTTTCTTCTTTTTCTGGCCATTTTTTTCTTTTTCTTCTACTGCTTATGTTTTTTTCTTTTTTCTTCTTTTGTTTATTTTTCCTCTCATTCTTTTTCTTCTTCTCCTCATTCTTTTTTCTTCTCCTTATTATTTTTCTTCATTTTTTCCTTCTGCTTTTCATTTTACTTCTTCTGCTGCTGTTTTCTTTCTTTCTCTTTCTTTTTCTTTCTTCTTCTTCAATTACTTATTTTTTCATCTCTTATTCCTTCCCTTTTTTTTAAAAATCTCTCCTTCCTTCTATTTACCACATTTGGTCTTGTCTTTCTTTTCTTGTTTACTTTGTTCCTTCCCCACTTATTTAATCTTCCTGTTATTCCATTTGTAATTATTCTTTTATAACGTTTCACGTCCACCAAGCAACAAAAGGGTCTTGCTGTCTATTGCATTCCTTATTGTTTGTAGCGCACGTTTAGTGAAAAGGGGCGCTGGCCATAGATATCTTTCACCCTTTTTGTACCCCAAATAAAAAACCCACCTCTGGACAAACTGGCCAATTGTGGCCGGTTCAAGTGATTTACAAATTGACATGACCTCGAAACCTCTTCAGTCACCGTCGCCAGCTCTTCAAATATTATCAAGTGTTTGCCTTAGCTCTCATTCCCTTCTTTTTCCTATTATGCGATTCATATAGTCACGATTATTTTGTTATTGTTCATGTTATAACCTCTTATCCAGGACAAAATCTATTCAAGGATAAGAATTAGGAGATGTAACGACTGCAGCTGAAAACTGAAAGAACTTTATACGGAAATAGACACGATTGTTTTGCTACGTTATAAGTGATCACCACTTATCTAGGTTAAAGCTACTTAAGGTAGTAATGTCGGCCAGTTGAAAAATAAAAAAAACGGTATGAGAGGATTTACAATGATTAATTGAATTAACTAGCACATTAATAAAGGTTAGGCCTAACTAATAAAACAACGTTTTAGCAAAACTCAACTATACACTGACTGAAACGTTACTATAATAAGTCGAATCTCTTTTGTATGTATGTGTGTTTGATCTTAGAATCACTTCTTTATTAAAGTCATATATTTTTAACGTTCTTTGAGGTTTATAAATAGCCAGTTGTCGCTGGCGGTCAACTCTGAAAAATAACGCTTATGTCGATATAATTCGAAGTGCACTTGAACACATATTTCTCATTATGAATAAACCGTTTCTGATATATTAAACTTTCTCATGTTTTTTTAATCTAATAATACACATCAGTTTCTGATATTACTCCTTTATTGGAGCCAAATCTCTTTCTCTAAAGCATTCTCGTAGGGTATGAAAACAGCCAGTAGAGGCTGCTGGCCAGATCAGGAAAATAGCGTTGGTGTGGATGTAATTCGGGATGTAATCCTGGTAGTTTTACCACAGTTACAATCGATTTGTGGCTTGTGACATAATTCTGGTAACAGAGCACTTTTTTCGTTGGTGAATGATTTGGTGCGATTTTATTTCTTCTAGGCTTACTATTAATGCTATACAATATTTGCTTTTAATTGTTCTTTGTGCATCTACGTTCGCTTTGAATGGCTTTCACTTGCTGCTGTCCACTTATCTGACTTCTCGTGAAACTGAAGAGAGAAATAATGGATTCATATTTAATCCAGTGTCACACAATAATGCAAAAGCTCGTATTTGCGTTAAAACTTCGTAACTTAGTGAAGGAATGCATTTTTCTCTTCCCTGCGACCCCTTTCTCACAAAATAGACGTTGCAAACCTGTCTCAGCTTTATCGTTATTTTCAATTCAAGTGCTCGTCTGAGCTTCAATATATGGTCTCCCCTCGGCAAACTTTTACGAAGTCTAGCCAAAACCACTATCAATAATTTTCCACACTCTTCATCTGTGCCTAAACCTAATGTAGATTCCATGAACAAAGTTTCTTTCTTAGAACTGCATGCCTGTGGAACTCTCTTCAGATTACCGGCTTTCCAGCTGACTACAATCTTATTGTCTTCAAGTCCAACGTAAACAAATTCTTGATGAACCGTCCCCCTAAGTAATCTAATTTACAAAATTTCCACTACTTATGTTTACTACGCTATAATCACATTGATTAATGTATACCCATTAACTTTTATCCTCTAGTGGCCTCTGAGACTTGATAAATGATGATTCCTGTTGGATATAAACAGTTCCAGACAATTATTTGGACGGCCGAAACATTGTCTTTTGAAAAACTCCGCTTTGAACCTGCTTTGAACACAGCTTTAAATACAGCTTTGAACACAGCTTTATAATTGGCAAATATTAGTGGAAACTGGTGAAAAGACAACTTTCTGTTGCATTCAAACCCTCTGCTATTTTACGGAAATTTAATTTATAATCGGTCAAAAGCAGTTTCCTAACAAATAAGGCTGAACCTATGTCAAGCAGTTTATAAAACTCTGCAAATCTTCACAACCCTAATTTTCAATTAGTGATAAAAACTAGATGATCAATGTGTTTTAATGACCTTATCAATTCGTTATCAGTTTTGCATTTGAAGGCAAGTAATTAAGACAAACACAGAGATATAACAATTAAGAAAACAAAAAGTGTATTAAAAAGTATGTCACAGAAGTACATGGCATTATTCTTGAACCATAACTTTCACGAATCGCTGCTACGGACGTTCAGATGTAAATATGTTTGTTGTTTCTGTGTAAGTCCATTATTTCTGGAAGTTACGCCATAACATAATCCCGTAAAATATCTGAGTCTACACCGATTATTGCATAAAACCAATTCAATATTATCATAATATAGGATGTCCCTACATTAATCATTTTTTATAAAATTATTCTAATTTTATTTATGATATTGTTACTGTAAACATCTTTTTTTGCAACTTATGATTAGGGCTATAACAACAGAATATCCTTTTTATTGTTTTGACTCTCGAATACATATCCGATACAGTTAATAAACTGAGAACCACATCATTCTATATAAAAGCATCAAAGATATCAACAGATACACACTCGAGAGTCATAACAATGAAAAGAATATGCTGTTGTCCTTGCCCTACTTATAATATATGCTCAGCGGGAAGACAAACTTTCTTGGTGCACTTTAAAGGGATTTTAAGGGGCGTAATGTGAGCAGAGGTTCGATATAGAAAGTTTAATAGTTTAGATTTTCCCAAGACTCATTTAGTATTAAGACTGTGATTTCTGAAAATTTCTAGAATTAAAAATATAGATTTACGTATATAAAAATTGTCCTAAGCATCCTATAAATAATGTTTAGTAATCTTGCTTTGAATTTTCATAGCATAAAAGTGGCGCAAACTGTTCTTTTTTAAGAAATGTATCTTACCCGTCCTGGTGCGAACATTTTTAGAGTGATTATATAAAATTTCTCCTACCTACAACCTTTTTCTCGCAGAGGAAACGTCGCTCGTCATTCTCTATTCTATCTATTCTATTCACGACAGGTACTCGACTGAGCGTCAATCTATGGTCCTTCTCTGTAAAGTATTCACAACAGGAAACCGTATGACGTTTCTGACTTTTTCAGATGATGATTGGCTATTCGTATTATTTGGATTCATCGGATTACTATTCTCATCTTGAGTATGATTTTCACAACGTTTCGCTCGATGTAACCTCCGACTTTCTTCATGTGTATCCTGTCGAACTCGGAAATTTAGAACCCGTCTAAGTGTTTGAAAAGAAATCAATTTTAGAAGTGATATTCTCCTGAAGATTGAAGGTTTAATTCTCAGTGTGGGCGACCGAAAAATACAATTGCAAATTACTTAGGTACCTCTATCCAGTCATAGCTGACGGAATAAGAGAACGTTACCCCCGTGAAGTAAATAATGGGTTACGTTTGAAATTCCCGAGTTCGACAGAAACATCCCTGGGCTCGACAAGATACACGTGAAGAAGGTCGGAGCTTGCATCGACCGAATCGTTGTGAAAATGGCATTCAAGATAAGAACAGTAGTCCGATGAATACAAATAATACGAGGACACTGTATAACTGAAAGAACCGTTAATAATTTCCCACTGTCTTTTTCAACGTAAAAATAAACGAAACTTCAATGAGCAAATTTTATTTCCTAGAACTACCAGTCTGTGACGCACATGCCTGCAAGACTACTTCCCAGATGATATACCTCATAGAATTACAGATGGCTGTAAACGTGCCGCAGTTAACAAGAAAATACCATTTTAGATATGACTTAGATTCTTTTCACTTCGATGCCGAGAGAAAAAAACATCCCCAGGTTGAATCAAACCAAGGGCTTAAGAATTTTACAAGCGAAGCATTTATAAGCTTGTTGACAAATAGAATCAAATTATCGAGAACAAAGCTATGAATAATGATTTTCAAAAACATACAGGTTTTAGTTTTAAAGATGACATTTTAAATCTCTGAAAACCTTTTGCACCAACCTCTCAGCTTCCAACTCAACGGAGTATATGCCATTTTTAAAATGGCTATTTTTCTTGCTGACTGAGTGTTGCATAATATCATTCCCGAATTATTTGAGCAAGAAGATTATGATTATAGATTGAATAAGATTTTTGAAAGAGAAAAATGCAAATATGGTTAAATGATGTTTTCGGAATTTAACTTGACTAGATTCTATAAGCAATAACAAGGAGGAATTTTAGATAAATAAAACAAAAATCTTTCCAGAAAAAAGGAATGAGTGTTAACAATAATAATATCTAGATACATGATACAGATGTCGGCTGATATTATTCTTTGTGAACGTGCAAATGACGTAATCAAAAAGAAATAATTTAAGATATACACGGACGTATCAGTTAGAAGAGTTGAAAGTCAATCGAGGAGGGCAGTCGAGAAAGTCAGTTGGAGAAGTTAGAGAGACGTCGTGGAAACCGGTGAAATCAAGATCCAGAATGTCACGTCAAAACTTTGTAATCTTCGAAATGGTGGCATATTGGTTATTGGATAAATGGTGTTAGAATGAAATATAATTTGTGTGGTGTCAGGTTTCTCTCGCTCTTAAATGTTTACAGACTGTGTCTATTATATCAACTGTTTTTATTTTACATACGCCTTTTCTTACCAAAGAACATTTGGCTAACTCTCCACCAATGGAACATTGTCTCCTATCGTCGCTTGAAGCCCCCTGATGTAGCAGCATTTGTTATCCCCTCCAAGTAACATGTCGATATGACGACGTCATTGGTCCAGTCCAGTTTAAGCAAGTTATATTTCATTCGCACACCATTTATTCAATAACCAACATGTCACCATTTCGAAGATTACAACGTTTTGATTTGACATTTTGGATCTTGACTTCATTGGTTTCCACGGCGTCTCTCTGACTTCTCCAACAACTGTTCATCGATAATTTGTTACCTCGCTATCAAACATGAGGAACGGTTGATTTCCCCCACTTTCCGACCTTGGTACGGTATAATTACGTTGACACACTAGCAACGGCTATGTGAATTTGCCAACATCCTAAGTGAAAGTGGCTTTGTGGAACGAACCGGATTCGAACACCCTGATCGTCAACCCGTGTTGATAACCACTTCACCACCTTCACCTCACTATATTTCTACAGCATCAACAGCTCGCCATTATTCTTTCCACCTATTGACTGTAACACTCCTCATAACAGCCCCCAATTCATTGTACCCGCTACCTTTAAACATAAACAGTCAACACACTTTTCTCTACATAATAGACGCTGTTCCATCCTCCCTCTCTTCATCGCCCTCCTCGTTCTCCTCCCATTTATCCTCCTCCTTTCTTTCCAGGTTTGTTTTCATACTTCTTTTATCTCCACCCTTTCCACCTCTTTAACCTATCGCCCACTCATCTTCATCCCAAACTGCTTCCCCCTTTCGGCCCCTAAGCTCTCCTTATATTGCTCTTTTACTCACCTCTCATTCGACGCCAACCCTGTGCTCCCCATCTTTTGAAGGGGGTGCTTCTTGTGTGTATTGAGCAATAAATGGATCGCCTACAAACACACCCCTTTCTTCAGGGGTGGCCGCCCATCTCGTCCCACCATTCTGGTTTCACACATTAAACGGATACGCGTGCACTTGTATATCACGATAGGCGTATTGATAGAATCATGAGAACTTTTGGCACGAGATAATAAGACAGAGAGATATGCGCCTCATCGTTTTTGAAAACTTGATGAATATATATATATATATATGTGTGTGTGAGTGTGTGTGTGTATATATGTGTGTGTGTGTGCGTTTGTATGTGTGCGTGTGTGCCTGCGTGTATATATATATATATATATATATGCATATATTTATATATATATATATATATATATATATATATTAATTTTGTTTCATTTTACCTCAGTTGATGCTCTCAGGAATGACGGGGCTTCCTTTCCGGGGGCTAACAATTGATTTCTATATGAGATACATAATTATTTGAATTGTCCGTTAAAGCTATATTTTACTTTTTAAACACCGAGTTAATAAAGGATTAATTTCTTCTCCTCAATTGACCATTGAAATGTGTTATATATTTCTTGTGGTCTGTTGGTTTTACTGGATTCCAGGACAAGAATTCAACTGGTCTGATGGAGTATCCAGTTTCGAGCTATTACTTGAGGTAATACCACGAGAACATGTACCATCCTCCGTAAAAGCGAGTGTGGATTGGCCAAATCTTACTTTGTTCGCAAATACTATGTGACTAGAATACCTAATTAGAGTTTTCTTTAAGGAAAAGTATCCTCATGCCATATTGTCCTGGCTTAACCCTTTACAAAGAGATTTTAGACCCTTGAGGAAAGTGTCTAGTGGCATTCACGTTCTCTCCACTGTCCATACATGTACATAGTTGATAAATGGAATGTATAAAGAGAAAAACAATCTTTAATCAAATGAACCTCTACCCACACCATAACAATA
The DNA here is from genome assembly GCF_053919585.1 of Euprymna scolopes. NCBI lineage: Eukaryota > Metazoa > Mollusca > Cephalopoda > Sepiida > Sepiolidae > Euprymna > Euprymna scolopes. The sequence continues at coordinate 133,867,247 of NC_136491.1, read as the reverse complement.
CCAAAAGCTCATCACGAATAAGTGAAGTAACCATTAAACTAAATAAAGAATGGGGATGCCAAGGGTGTAAAATACCTCACCAGGTAAGAAAAAGGGACAAAAACATTTTAGGTCAACATGACATTCCGAAGCTTAATGCTTACCCTCAGAAAAAGAAACAAATGTCAAGTTTATCAACCCACGATATAGCTGGTATAGTGATATTAGCTTAGAAATGAGATAAATAAAAAGTATATGCCTAGTAAATAAAATGTATATGTACAGTTGTACAAATGGTGTAAATAATATAGAGAGAAAAAGAATTGCATAAATCAGGTTATATATGTAGAGGAATACACAGGAAAAAAGTATAGATATACATATAAATTACCGTATGCACACACACACACACACACACATACATATATATATATATATATATATATATATATATATATATATATATATATATATATAAGAATACGAAAAGTATAAAAGCTTATAACTTTTCTTTATTCGTTTTCTATTAGTGACGTGCAGGAATCTAAAATAATATTATGAAAAAATAAATAAAAAACTTTTTTACAAGTACATAATTTTCGAGCGATCCTTCCGTCTTCATCAGCATAGTGAAAAACATATATATACATATCTATAATATAAAGCTGAAGTCTGTGCGTGTGTCTGGTCACGAATAGGCTCCTATATGGTTGACTTTTATAGAAAATTGATCACATATAATGATATAAGATGTATCGAGACACAGGAAGGAATGGGTATGTTTGATCTGGCAGAACAGTGGTTCATTAAAATTGTGGGGTCTGCCTACGCGCCTGGTACATAAAGTATGGAAATAAAAATGTAAAAATTTAAAAAAAACGTTTACAAGTGTTTTTGATATAGATGTACATAATAATACTTTGATAAGTATGTTTTAACTTAAATAGGGATGGTATAATAAAATTGTGTGGTCTGCGTTCGCGCCTGGCCTCCATAGAATAGAAATAGGCACAAACTTTAATACAGACTTTTCATATCTATCTGCGTAAGTATCCTTTGATAATTATGTTTCAGTTTGAAGAAATATGGTATAATAAAATTATGGGGTGTTCGTTCGCACCTGACCTCCATAGAATGGGAATATGTCACAAAGTTTAACAAGGTTTTTTAATATAGATCCACAGAATATTGTGATAAGTGTTTCAGTGTGAACAGGTATGGTATAATATATTATGGGGTTTATCTATTTTATTTTTACTTTCATCATATTTTGCTTTGGTTTTGATACCCCCAAATTCGAAGCTATCTCTTTATAACCCTTCCTTTTCATAACCTATCATACTTTCATGAATCAGAGTCCATTTTCTGTAGGCTGTTTTTGAACCCAGTCAACGACGGGTACTGATGATAGTATATATATATATATATATATATATATATATATATATATATATATACTTATATTATCAAGGATAACGCTTCATCAAACCAAAAATAGAATCGATTGATGAAACATGTATGCACATATGTAACAAAAAATGTATAATAAATATATAATACCAGCTCTTTCCTCCATTGAACACTCTTTAATTCTCACGCAAGTTTCATTGGATTTGTATCTAGGAAGGCAATTGATACAACAACTATATACGTACACACACACACACACACATACACACACACTTATATATGAGATTTCGAATCTCGCTAGATTTAGCCACTATGATGAGTCATAGCGACGAAAACTTGGCAGTGGCTAATTATATTTTAAAAAACAATATATATATATAACAAAAGTATTCTAATCTAGTTTAGTAAATTCAAATTCGTGAAGAGGATCTGTCGAGTCGAAAAATAGTCGAAAGGATATCGAGCTAATGGTAAAAAAATCTGGAATCTAATAATCTGAAATACTGAAATAGAATCTTGCAGATCAACCATTATAATTGAATGTGTACTCATGTTTATAAATTGGTATGTAAATGTATTCAAAAGATAATATGCACCAAACAAAAAGACTGAGTATATTTAATTCAGCTTTATGAATCCAAGAAGTTTAGTTGACTCAAAAATGGATCGTCCGAAAATCACAGCAGAGTTAAAGATAAATTGATAGAATCCATACGAATAGAATTTTTTTTAATGGTTAAGAAATTCTGTTCTATTTTGTTTAACTTGAGGGTATGCTTAAAGAAAATATGAACGTTATTTATAGACACTAGCGATGGGAACTGACCAATAAATTATAGTCACTTTCTGCTAGCATCCAATCAGAAACCGGAATTGTCCCATAAAAATAATGTTTGGTGTCTACACGAGAAGGATCTTTGCTCTTTGCGTACAAACTTTTAAAGCCCAAAGTTTTTCTTCATCTCCAGGACTTGCATACATTAGCTACTCATCGAAAACTTTTCTGGAATCCAACATGGCTTTGAATTACATAAAATCTATAGGTAGATAGGTTTCCAAAGTATGAACAATATAGCCAGAGACGTAATTTTAGAAATATTAAGTGGAAATAGATTGGAAAGCAAAAAGTATATAGCAATAAGAAATAGAAATAAAAAAAGAAACGAGAAAAGGTTAAAAAAAGGAAAGAAATAAAAAAATTAATTAATTAAAATTAATAATTAAAAATGAGAGAGAAAACAAGAAATAGAATTAGCTGAAAAATAATTAATCAGAATTTTAAAATGGATACAAGTGGGGGGTAAAAAGAAAGTAAGATCAAGACGAGAAGAGGAAGAAATATAAAGATAGGACAGAACAAGAAACAGAAGCGGATATGATTTCACAGAGAGAAAATAATTAAGATTATAAAGAGTTCCAAACAATAAAGGAAATGGAAGGAAAAAGAAAGAAAAAGGCAAAAGTAATTGGTAAATGTTATAGGTATAAGAGAAAACATCTGTCAGTAAATCAAAATAGACTTTTTCTACCGAAATTATCCACAGGGGTTGTATGCACTCGTTCTACCATCCATGACATCGTAGAAGTAATTCACAATAGTATTTTTAAGTGTAGCTCGCATTGAAGATTAAACTGTCAACCTCCAGAAGATTGTAACTAAGAACTGTGTTTTACCAAGTACTGCGGATTCTTGCGTGGATTAAACAAAGGATTCCGGTCGAAATTACAAAACGCCGACTACGACGGAAAGATTCTCGAGTTCGATAAGATAGGCGTGAAGAAGACCGGAGTTTACATCGATTAAATCGTTATGCGAATAAAACTTAGGATGAGAACAGTCGTCTGATTAATCCAAATGATCTGAATGTTTGAATTAATAATTATTATATTACTGCTTATGGAAGTTATAACTAGAGTTATGACAACATAATATATCATTGTTTTGACTCTCGAGTATATATCCGATAGGCATAATTAATCAACCGTGAATCACATTACTTAAAAAAAAGCATATAACATATCAACGGATACACACTCGAGAGTCAAAACAACGAAAAAAAGAATATTGTTGTGATAGCCTTAGTTATAAAGCCTTAACATTTCGATAACAGAATATACCTTGGAACAATAATATTGATGATTTGTTTATAGCATAGAAATATAGTATAGGACAAATTCAAATTGTGCAGCTGCTATTACACAAACACACTATGCAGTTCGTCTGTCATAAGTCAAGTTCAAATAGGCAAAAATATATAAATGCTAGAAATAATTGTAAGAGTAAAATAGTCACAGCCAAAAGGCATGCTAAAATAACCAGAAAACGTGTAAGGTCGAAGAAAATAGAGAGTTCTAATTTTTGAAAAATTTATAATATATAAATAAAAGTCAATCAGTAATTCCTCCACTATCCAACAACCAGAAGGTCGTTTGTACCGAAACCAAAAAAGCCGAAGATTGCCCAGCGGTTCCCCTCCGACATTTCCCTTCTCATCTTCACAACATTATAAAAACGTAGACACGTCCAAACAGTGTGCGCTGGATCTCACCCCTGTCATACTAATTAACAAATTCCTAATTAAGTTAACCCCTGTACTTTTCAAGCGCTATAATAAATGTCTTGCTTAATATTGTTTCCCTAATAGCTGGAAAATTGCTTTTGCAATAAAGGTGTACAAGAATTTCGGCGAAAGAATAGTCTTCTCTTTCTTTTCGCTAAAATCTTTGAGTCATTAATCAATCAAGTGATAGTCCACCACCTCGCAAAAGCCAATCTTCTCTCTGATCGACAGTATAGATTTAGATAATCTTTTAATGGTCATCTCTGACTGCATATGTCATGCCTTGCGTAAGGTGGGAAAAACAAGGGTTGTAGCCGTTGCTATATCCAACTCCTTTCACAAGATCTGGTATAAGTGGCTTCTAATTAAAATTAAATCATACGGTATTACTGGACTAATGAGAAATATAATTAGATCTTTCTTAGACAAGAGGAAAATCCAGGTTGTTCTTGATGGATACATCTCTAAAGAATTGTGTGAAATTGCATATGGGGTTGATCTTTGAACCTCTATTATTCCTGAAATTCTTAAACGACCTCCCTGATAACAATGTTTCTGAGATGTGTCTGAGATGGGTGTATTTGACATGATACTACGCTTTATGACAGGCATGATGGAAAAACGGAGGTACTCATATCTGAAACAATGGCTACTTAGAAAACGAGCTCCAATCCGTAGTTGAATGAGTCGTAAACAGATAGAAGCGTTCAGCGCTACTCAAACTAAGCTTTTGTCCTTTAACACTTACAAGAAGTCCTTTCAATCATCGATAGAAAGGGCTAATAACACTCAAACTAAAACTTTTGTTTTGGCTTAATATTCACAGACAACATGAACAGGATCAATATATTGAAAACATTGCAAAATCTGCTGTGAGGAAGGTGGGTTCCCTCTTCTGTGATAGGAAATTAATCACACCTGAGAGTCTTCTGTACGTCTACAAATCAACCATTTGACCATGCAAGGTGTATTGTTGTCACATCTAGGCTGTTGCATCTACAACTAGTTTCTCACTCCTGGGCTTAAAAAAGAGTCTCCAGTTCTATAAGGTTCCAACTTCTGTCTCATCAATATAATTTTGCATCATTGTGCCTATTTTACAAATATTTAACTGTACTGTTCTCTGAATAACTAATTACGCTTGTATCTCTAGATGTACATTCCTCGAAACACCCGTTTAGCATAAAAATCCCACCCTTTGTTTGTGGAGATCCATCGACGTTGGAAAGTCTTCTACCCTAATAGCTTCTTTCCTCGGAGTGCTAGATTTTAGAATTCCCTCCCTATTACTTGCTTCCCTAGCTGAACTTATATGCAGAAGTTTAAATGTAATGTAAACTTTTACGATCCATTTGTAATATTTTCAGTAAGATATTTAATTTGATTTATATTTAATTTGATTTATATCCATACAGTATTTTCGGGATCTCTAACGGTCGAATGGCAGACAGCGAGAGACAGACAGACTGCATCATATTATTGAATTCCTTGCCATGAGTTTAGACAGAATGTCAGGTACGATAGAATAAGCACATTTTGGTCAACAAAAATTCCTAGGCAGCACCGTTACCAATTATGGTATACCAGGCGATTACTTTATTCTATTTATTTTTTTAAGTTTTGTTTTTATTATTGTATTTTCACCCCAAATAACGAACGGTGTCACTTTGATGTAGGGGCTACAATCTGGGACATTATTGTAGGGACACTATAGAGGGAGTTGGGCATCAAGATGACTGTGTACATTACACTTGAATTTCTGCATGTCAGTTCAGTCGGAGAAGCAGGAACCCGGAAGTGAATACCAAAGTCCAGAAGTTCTGGCGAAGAAACTATTAGAGTAGAAGTCCCTGCGGCATCTGGGGATCTCTACTGAGTAGTGGTGGGGTTGTATTAAACAAACTCCTTTCCAGAGAGAAGGTAACATCTGCGAGGTTAGGCATTTTAGTACTTAACACCATCCACTATGACTATGCAATTCCTACGTAATTAGAAAACAGAGCTATTAACTCTAATGAAATACTAAGGTCTTATATACGACCTGAAAAGAAACTGGAATTTTAGGAAGATCTCTATCATTCCAGTTGTTATAGGCGCAATGTGAGTGATGAAAAATAATTTTAAAAACTAGCTAGTAAGTATACCCGGTGAACCAAGTGTAAGACAGATACAAACAATCGCACTTAAAGGGGTGGCTAGAATCCTAAAAAAGATCTTTCGATTGGAATGTATGAAATACCGTGCGAATGTGTTGCTTTTGTAGAATGATCCATCCGAAATAATAAAACTAAGGAAATTGAACATATATATATATATATATATATATATATATACATATATATATATATATATATATATATATATATATATATATATATATATATACATCATTGTTTGTTAAAAATGTGTTCAATTGATTCGTTCGTTGTGTTCCTTTCATCTACATTGCTGTATTACAAATGCATAAATCCATAAACCATAAAATTGATTCTAAATCAATGGATGGTCTATTCGTTGCGACATGATATCCTATAACCTTCAATTAGTTTTGCCTTGTCTAGGTGCCATTTACTATCTTTTAATATAACTTCCATCTCTCTCTCTCTCTCTCTCTCTCTCTCTCTCTCTCTCTCTCTCTCTCTCTCTCTCTCTCTCTCTCTCTCTCTCTAAGTAAATGATAGTAAAACTGATAAAACCTAAACGGTTGTCTCAGGATTACTATATTATTTCCATCTCCCTCTCCCTTTCCTCTCTTTCTATCTCTCTCTCTTTCTCTCTCTCTCTCTCTCTCTATATATATATATACATATATCTATCTATCTATCTATATCTATATATATATATATATATATATATATATATGTATATGTATATATTACTAGCTGGACGCCCGGCATTGCCCGGTTGTACAATACGCTTAATTATGATATTTCAGTTTATGCAGATAGCATCTCCAATATTATAGAATCAGTCTTCTATTATTATATATTATGAGGGCTAATTTGCTAAGTGGACTAATTCGCGAAAAGAAATGTTAAATAATGATAATGTCGGTCATCAAATTCCGTCTGTGTTTGTTTACAATATCATGTCAGCTGTTATTCGGGCTTGACGATCTAAAAAATAGTCTTTCTTCTCTTAGAGATGAAAAGACTTTTAAAGGGGGATATTTTACGCCAAAGATTCATCGGTGTAACGTAAAATATTCTCATATAAAAATTCTTTTTTATTTATCAGAGAAAAAATACCAATTTTAAGATCAGATTTTTTCGATATTCAATACTTATCGGATGAATTCTTATACAAAACAGTAACATTAAATTTAGCTAAAATTTGCAGTTTCTGAAAAAATTACAAGTTCGGACTTTCTTTTTGCCGGCGCTGTATATATATGAGGAATTCTCACGAGGATAAAACGCGGAATACTCTGTGTAGCTTAAGTACCATATATATTTTCAAAACTTTATATATATATGTATATATATATATATATATATATATATATAGAGAGAGAGAGAGAGAGAGAGAGAGAGAATAAATGACAAAAAGTTATATTCCAAAATTCTTATAATTTATTCCTTTAATTCAGTTGACCTATATAATTCTTGGTAGTATCTGTTTCGTAGCGCAAAATCAATCACTTAATTTTTATATCAATCTGTGAATCTATTATGCCCTTAACTCATCAGAAGAAATAGCAACGATCAATCCGTCAAAAGGAATTGAAATGTGATTTGACATGGTAAAAATCCAAAAATTGGAAGAGAAGCTGCAAATACCTTTATATTTTTCCATTGCGTCATTTTGAATTTTTGTCACACAAAGTCATTAAACCCATCTATTCGTACTAACAAATTTAATTCATTTTAGAATCTGTCCCTAAAATGTTCTATTTAATAATTAGCAACTTTATTATTTCTAAGTCGTGTATACATACTTATGAAAATGATATCAACAAATTATAAACTATTATACCTGTTTGTATATACGAAATTAAACTAAGCTAAAAAAGATTGATCATTTCGGTCAGTTATCATAACTAATCAATTGATCCGAATTGAAAACCATGCATAATTCAAATCTATTAGCTATTACAATCAAACTTATCAATCCTTACAATTATAATTTGTAAAATCATACAATACAAAAACTATACTTACTTTTTGTTAAGTTTTAAAATAATTTGAAAATTCTCTTATATCGTAATTATCAATAATTAAATTTACCTAATAAAGTGAGGCAGAGTTACCTCCCTTGGAACAAATCTAACGAAATTAACTTTACTTATATTTATACATTTTTTTATTTTCACAACGCGTAGACATCCATATTCAACTAATAAGTAATTTTAATATAGTTTTAATGTCTTTCACTTAATATTATTTTTAAAAAAATAAATCAATTCATATTATAAATTAATTCACTAATTTTTCCAATGCAAAATGTTAGTATTACAGAGTATTTCAATCAATAATCATAAGTTATTAATTTATACTTCATATTTGCTAATGTTGAATTTTAAATTAATTAGTTACTGACATTTACTTTAATTAATTAATTAATTATATATATATATATATATATTCATATTATTACCAATATCAGCACCATCATTATTATTTATATTGAAAGTTAAATTTTTATTTTTACATTTCACAAACATTACTCAATTCTACATACAGCAATCTGGTTTTAATAAACATTTTACGAACTTGTTCCTTATTTAAGCATAATTTTTTGTTATCGATGCATATATCATAATTCTCTAAAAAGTATGTTTCAGGGTTTCTTCCTCTGGTAACATGTTATTTTAATTATAATTAAATAAATGCATATTTAAGATAAAACTAATTCTAATTTTAATTCAAGTTAATAAGATTTATAAATATTGTTTAGACCTAAAACTTATAGACTATATCCAACAACGGTTTTCCTCATACTTAAAACCCCTCTCCTATCTACTTTAATTTAATTTGATTTAATATTTTTAATTTATTTTTATTTATTTATTTATTTCATTTAACTAATAATTCCGAAATGAATTTATAGACGTTAATTTAATGAGTATCTATGTTAAAAAAAACTATATAGTTTATCTTAGTAGATTTTTATTGGATATATCTTATTATAACTATAAAATTGATTTTTACATTCATTCTAGCAATTAAACCATTTGGCTCATACATTTGAACACCACTTATCGATCAATTAATAATCACTTGTTACATAATATAATTTTGTTTTTAGATCAATATTCAGAGTCTGGTTACTAAAAATATATTTTTAATATTATGATTATTACCATTTTCCTAATCCATAAATTACCTTACTTAACAAACCCAACTTTACCATCTATAAACCATTACTAATCAACTAAGTAATAACATCATGATCCATTTCTATTCCCTATACTAATTTAATATTTAATTCTTCTCCACTCCTAATTATATAATATAGATGTACGCTCTTTTTTATCACCCCTCAGTAAAATAATATATTATGTGTAATATATTAACATACTTACCTTCATTGTTCATATCAAATATTAATTTAGATATGTTTTGCCATCCTATATGCTATCATTACCTAAATTCATTCGGTCTATATAACAAGTTTATAAAGTTTTTTTTTTAATTTTGTTTATTTTCATTAGCTAATTATATTTATATAAAATATTTATCCTCATATGGAAAATACTTAAAATTATACGATTAAGGTAGTTACATATATATATATACACACAAAAATATATATACGTATATATTTTCCAATCTATTTTCAAATCATGTTTTATTTAAGTCCATTGGTTACTTATTAAACCACTTATAAATTATTATTATAGAATTTAATACTATTTATATTATATCCTAACATGATATTTTGAAATCGTACTAAATAATACAAACTAAGCATTCATAAACTTCCCTTTTTATTTACTGTTTATATTATCCTTAAAATCATTGTTATATTTAATTTAGATTTAATTGTTTACCTAAGCTTTATTATTACTTTAAAATTATTATTTTTATTTCTATTCTCAACTTTATTTATTTACATTTTAGTCCCAATAAATCAAACTTAACTTTACTTGCTAAGTACGTTAATCAATTTAATAATTTTACTATTCAGGTTTTAATCGCGATAATGCATATTTTGATTCATGTAAACAGTTTTGAAGTACTTCCTGATGTTTGTAAAGAAGGTTTTCTTTAGATATTATTATATGATATGAATGATATGATTCGAGATTGCAAAGGTTACATCGGCCTGATTTGTTTGGTGAGTATTTACTGGCATTACCCAATATCGCCCATTTCAATTTGTATTCAGTTTTGTTTTTCCTGAATTCCCTAATCCAATTTTCTAATGATGTTGTTTTCTTCTTATTGTTGACATGTACAATTTTGAAGGATGCTATCTGATTATTTAATCTTTCTTTAAAGTTACAATCTGTGGCCTCAATATATGTCCCAATTCTGTTATTATCTGTTACATCACATTTATATAGTACATTAGAAATGAGACATTTACCTTCTAATGGACATTCATCAATCTTCCTACAATTGCGAAGTGAATTCACTTCAATGTTTTCATTATTTAATAATCCTTCGACATGTGTCTCTTTTTTTTATTTTTGCATTGTTAGAACTTATGATAGTCGACGTGGAAAAAGATAATTTAACATTATTCCGGCTTATAATTTTACTTAGACTATTTCCAGTGGGGAAATTTTTATCGATAATTTGAAAAACTCTTTTGGTAAATTATTTGTTTAGGTGCGCACTGTAAGGAGGATTGAACCAAACACAATTTCTACGTCTATTTTTATTTTTAATGGTATTACTATTGCTAATTCGGGACTTACTAATATTGTCTATAGCATTATTTTTATTACCATTAATATTTATCCTACTATTTGTATAATTGGATTTACCCATTGTATGAAACGGTGTATGTTTTGATATTTTACCTTCCTTTGATGCTTTATTTACATTGTTAATATATTTTATTTCGCCTTTGTTGTAATATTCTTTCCTATTATTAAAAATATCCTCCTTATGGGATAATTTTGAAATTCTTTTTTGATATACTAGATATAATTGCTTTTTTCATTGATATTAGGTGGTTTGATTAATAATCAATATAGTAAAGTTTGATTAGGTTAATGATAAGGTTCATACGTGTTGTTAATTAGATTAAGGTGAAATTAACTCCTTTATGATTTTTATCTATATTTATCGTTAAGTCAATATCTTTAACTAATCCTTTTTAAATTTCTACTTCCAGAGTTAATGAAAAATAGTGCATCATCTCTATACAAACCTCCCTTTATATTTGGTTTCTTTTTCCCCAACTCCTTCGAAATATCAGTTACCTGAGCAGAGTCTTGGGGATCCGTCATAACATCAACGTTAGATCCTCTATTTTTCCTAGTCCCATATTTATTATTATGTTTAATTAAAGTTCTTCTGGCTAATTTAATTATGTCAACTTCCAATTTAGTAATGTTAGTTTCAGATTTCGCAAATTCTAATGCCAAATCTAACAATTTAGGAGAAATAGATGGGTAATATGAGTCAATTTCAGACATTATAAACTTACTGTTATTACAATTAGGCAATGCATCAAACCAATTCAAAACTTCGTCTGATGAAGACCATAGATTATGAGATACTTTAGATTTAATCATTGGCAATATTCTATCTAGAATCTTTTTACTAATGTTTCCTATATCTGAAATACAAGGAGAGATTAGTCTTATTGTGGAGTTAATTTCAAAGTCAGGTTTGTGGTCCTTCAAAGTAAATCTCGGGCATTTTGGAGTGTAGACTTCAATATTGTTCTGTATGTTAATTTGGGAGCAAATGTTCAAGACAGATGCATGTTACGGATGTGTTCTTCACTTGCAATTTTATCATTTTTTTTCATGATTAAATTGTTGTAAGTGTTAACACATATTATAAACGTTAAAACTAATACTAATTACGCGGATATATATATATATATATATATATATAACAAATGTATGACAAAAGTCAATATTCAAAATTTCAAGATGTTGACCATCTTACGATTTATTCCTTTTAGTACGTTGACATGCACAGTTCTTGACAGCACCTGTTTGTTACTTTTTATTTCTTTCATTACACTTTCTAACTATCAAAAGAAAACTAATTCCAAACGACTTCTTTAGAGATAGCACATAGCGTAATAAAAGAAGAAAATGTAATTGCAATTTTTCTCCCAATTTTCGGATTTTTTAATCATGTTCACATGCATGTCATTGACTTTTAATGAATTGGTTGGTTCTATTTCTTCTGAGGAATTAAGGGGAGAATAGATTCAGTGATTCATACAATAATTAAATGAATGACTTTGCGCTACGAAACAGGTGCTGTTAAGGATCGTGCATGTCAACATACTTAAAAGAATAAATTGTAAGATAGTCAACATTTTGAAATTTGGAATACAGACTTTTGTTATTTGTTTGTTATATGCTCTGTAATTACATTGAGCTTCATAAATTAAATTATAAATAAATCTATATATCCCAATATAAAATCTTTATATCCCAACACAAAATCTATATATCCCAGTATAAATAAAAAGTAAAATATAATTGGAAAAAAATAAAAAGTAAAATATAATTGAAAAAAAAAACACATTTCGATAGAAATATATATGTATATCGATGCCTCTATCTAGTCTCGAAAGACAAAAGAATACCACCTGTGGAGGCAGCTGCGCATGTAATTGTGAAGCAAAAGTTGCGCAATCGTCAACTACACCTTTCCTGAATCGATACTGTTTGAGTTCATTGGCAAAGAGTACAGAACGCATGGAAACAATGCCGAGATAGGCGGAGAGCACATACAGCACCTGGAATTCCCCGAATGTTCACCCATTTAGTACTGACCCGGTTCAAAGTTGCTTAATTTCGATGATCCAGCAGGAACCGGTGAGTCACCTTGATTATGTCGTGTAATATATATATATATGTGTGTGTGTGTGTGTGTGTGTGTGTGTGTGTGTGTTCTTAATGAGACTCATAAGTGTGGTTTGGTAATGTTTTGCCACCGGTCTCTAGAGCTACCAGAATTTAAGATTCAGTGTAGTGTTTTGCATTAGTTGGTATAATATCAAGCATGACGTAGCTTCCTAGCTAGCAAAGGAAAGTAATTCAAAAATACTTATTTAGCAATAACACGTGAATTGCTCAGCCAATCACCGCTTTGTATTGCAAAATTGTATTGTAATAGTTACTAATCTGACACATTAGTTATCTGAAAGTTTCATCCTTCTAATGCAGATATTTACGGTATGAGATTCTAAGAAATCAACCGCTGTCATGGACGTCCGTCAAAAGCAATAATGTGTCATTGTATTCCTATCAAAAGTGCTTCGAGATTCGTTGTGAGTATGTGAGAAAAAACAATTCAGGAAAACAAACGATTTTTTTTTTAATATTTATGTTCATAAACTTATATTCCATTGCAGTTACTGGTAATAAAATTATGAATAGTTTCTTATTTAAAACTGCCAGCTAAACTAAAATCTACATATCAATGCATAAAAACTATATATCCCAGTATAAAATGTATATATCCCAACATAAAAACTATATATCAAAGCACAAAATGTATATATCCTTACATATATATATCCGAGCATAAAATCTATATGTTCCAGGACAAAATTTATATAACTCAGCATAAAATTCATATATCCCAGTATAAAATCTATATATCGCAGAAGAAATTCTGTATATTTCAGCTTAAAATCGATATATTCCAATTTTTATATTGGAATATATCGATTTATATATATTCCAGTAAATAATCTATATATCCCAATATAAAATCTATATATCCCAGTAAAAAAATCTATATATCCTAATATAAAGTCTATATACCCCAGTAAAAATCTATATATCCCAGTAAAAATCTATATATCCCAGTAAAAAATTTATATATCCCAGTAACAAAATCCATATATCTAATATAAAGTCTATATACTCCAGTAAAAAATCTATATATCCCAGTAAAAAATGTATACATTCCAGTATAAAATCTATATATCCCAGTATAAAATCTATATATCTTAATATAAAATCTATATATCCCAAATATAAATCTATATATCCCAATATAAAATCTTTATATCCTAACACAAAATTTATATATCCCAATATAAAATCTATATATCTCAGTATAACATCTATATATCTTAATATAAAATCTATATATCCCAAATAAAAATCTGTATATTTAAATATAAAATCTATATATTCCAGTATAAAATCTTTATATCCCAGTATAAAATCTATATATCCCAGTATAACATCTATATATCCCAATAAAAAATCTATATATCCCAATATAAAATTAATATATCCCAGTATAAATATATATATCCAAGTATAAAATCTATATGCCCAGAATAAAATGTATATATCCAAATATAAAAGTATATATTCTAATAGGAAATCTATATATCCCAGCAAAAAACTTATATATTCAGTATGAAATCAAAATATCCCAGTATTAAACTTTTATATCCCAATATAAAATCTATATATCTTAGGAAGAAATCTATATATCCCAGTATAAAACTTATATATCTCAGTATAAAATGTATATATCCCAACATAAAATGTATATATCCCAACGCAAAATCTATATATCCCAACATAAAATGTATATATCCCAACGTAAAATCTATGTATCCCTGTTTAAATATTATAAAGCTATCAAGAAAAAATCCTGATAAAAGAAAACAATTAAAAAAATTAACGTGATGTATATGAACGGTCCGGCGGTGCCCGGGTGTTTGAAAAATCCCCAAAAAGTTTGATGGAGGGGGGGGGGGGCTCGAACTCGAATCATTGAGAAAGCGTAAAAAAACCCGAAAAAAACGTGACGAATTAACTAAAAAGTGAATTAGGTCAAATATCAATTCCGCAGTGAACGAATTCTAAATGATTTTTTTTGTTTTCTCGAATTCAAAATGAATTTATTTGTTTTAATTTTAATTCAAGTGTAATGCAAGTGAATTAATATCGTTGCGTTGTAATAATAAACAGTAAAGAATTAATTATTTGTGTAAAAATAAATGTTTAGTTGCAAGCAATAATGAATAAAGGTAAAGGTATATTTCAAGGAGAAAGTCGTTAAAACCGGATGTAAGAACTCGTTAGTCCCGCAGGTTGCGTCTTACACTAACTAAAAAAAAAAGCAAAAAGAAAACAATAATAATAATCGCGTTTTCTTTTTATATTTTTTTCTTTTTATTTTATTTAAGGTAAAAAACAGAAAGCTTAAATCGGGAAAAGAAGGTAAAAAAACAAAAAACGGCAAAAATAACCTTGTACGATTCCAAACTGTTCCTTGTGAACGCATCCGATGCCGTGTAAATGGGAAGCGGGAAAAGGAGGGATCTAATAGAGAGAAAAGATGTTGCTACTTCCATTGAATCAAACCGATTTTGGGAATGAACTCTCACCAGGAAAAATATAGCAATGTACGGTTATCGAAAAAGTGTAAGGGTAATAGGCCTATAGCACACCTCGAATACTGCGCTGCAGTTTGCGCATTAAATGAACATTTAAATTAAAATGTTTAAAATTCAACGCTATTTCACACGGTTAATAGTAGCCGAATGGATACGGCCTCCGCTAATCGAGCCAGAGATGTCTCGTGTCTCGGGGTTCGAATCGTTCGACTGGTAGTAATCGTGACACCCTGCACTGAAGAATCCCGAAAGGATGAAACACTAGTGTCTGTAGGTATTTAATTATTATAGTAAAAAAATTATTATGACAGCCCCTTTAAGAAATTCGTTTCTTATCGTTGAGCACTTTCCGTTGAATTAAAAGTCGGTCAATTTAGCTCTTATGCGTAGATCATCGTATAACGATTTGATCACTGTCTGTCTGACGTAATGAACATTTAAATTAAAATGTTTAAAATTCAACGCTATTTCACACGGTTAATAGTAGCCGAATGGATACGGCCTCCGCTAATCGAGCCAGAGATGTCTCGTGTCTCGGGGTTCGAATCGTTCGACTGGTAGTAATCGTGACACCCTGCACTGAAGAATCCCGAAAGGATGAAACACTAGTGTCTGTAGGTATTTAATTAATATAGTAAAAAAATAATTATATATATATATATATATATACCAAAGCATAAAATCTATGTATTCCATTAAAAAATTATTTATTCCAATATAAATCTATATATCCCGACATAAAGTCTATATATCCCGGCATAAAATCTGTATATATCCCAGTTCAAAATCCATATATTCCAGCACGAAATCTTTATATCCCAACATAAAATACATATATCTTAGCATAAAATATATACGTTCCAACAAAAAATCGCTTAACTCCAGTATAAAACTTGTATATCCCAGTAAATATATATATATATATCCCAGCATAAAATATATATAATTCAGTATAAAATTTATATGTCGAATTATAAATTTATTTCATACGTTTGCGAAAATATATACACCTATTACAAACGTTTTTACGGCAATTCAAAGATTTTACGAAGTAAAATACAACTCAAAGGTGAATATCTATATGTATTAAAATAATATGAATCGGTAATTGTATCGAAATTGGAAATTTAGAACAGGCTTTGTATTCGTATCGGCTTTTCACTAATTATGTTACCCTTTTTTATGTTTTATTTTTATTTTTTTTGTAATAGCATCTTCCTTGGTCTGTCACGCTTGCGTTTTCCTCGTTTAACACGCAGTTTAGATGGACGCATTCGTCGAATGTTTCATTTTATTATTTTTTTTATTCCTTTTTTATATTTATTTTCCATAGTATTAGTTTTATCTTCATCTATTTTTCCGTTTGTTCTCATTTTATTTATGTTTTTTTGTTTTGTTTTTCCTCTTATTTCATTTATTTCCCCTTTTCCCCCTTCCTTTCTTCCTTCCGGCGTTTAATCTTCCTTCCCATTTCGTTTCTAAAATAACTAAATCTCTTCCTCTTTTTTATTTGTCTTGTTTTGAGTTGGGGGGGGGGCGTTCTTGTTATCCATCCTTTTGGTTAATTTACCACTCTTTGTCTAATTTACCAAGCCGGAGTTAATCACTTCATTCAAGCTGACAATTATTTCACCCTCCTCGCCAACCCTCTCGGTTCCACACCCCCTCTTCTTCATCCTCCTCCTGCCCCATTGTTGACATCCTGATCTCTACTTTTAAGACGGCCAAATAAATGCTGATCAGACAAAATCTAACGCAATTATCTCCCTTTAATTAATGATCTCATCCCTCGCACTCTGTTCATCCTTTCTTCTCTTTATATTCATACGATTTTCGATCCGTCTTTACCTTCTTTCTTTATCAGTTTTTCTTACTCTTTTCCTCCCTCCTATAAAATCTCTTTTTTTACATGTGTCCTTACATCTCAATTTAAAAGCTTTGTCCGTCAGGATGACTAACATTTTTATCCATAAAAGTAGAGATTAAATCGACTCATCTTATTGTGGATACGTCCAAGCATCTACGTAAGAAGTTCTGTCTCGATTTACTTGTCTTCTTACTAAGACAAGGTTAGGCAAAAAGTCGGTTTTTAATATAGTGGAAATACGTCACCACTTCCCCCCCAAAAAGAGCTCAGTGTAACTAGAAGGATTTCTCCTTTACTGAAAAAAGACGATGATGCCTCTGTTAAGTCTCACGAGACAGTTGATAACCCCTGTAAGGAGAGCTTCGCGTGTAATTGTGAGACAACGGTTGCAGAATACCAACCACACTTCTCCTGAATCGTCACTGCTTGAGTCCAGTGGAAAGAAGAACTGATAGACGACTGGAAACAATGCCGAGATAAGCGGAGAGCTCACACAGCACCTGGAATTCCCAAATGGTCACTCAATTTAGTACTGACTAGGCTCAACGTTGTTTAACTTCGATGATCTAACGGGAACCGGCGTGTCACGTGATCATACCGTATATAGAAAAAGGTAGAAAAGATTTAGTATAGCAACAAAACAGATAATTTTTTTTTCTGTCCAGACAGATTTTTTTCCATGCAAGAGTGTTTTTCCTCTGAGATGCTAGCACTATGTCCCACTTTCAGACTCGTATGCCGCACCATTTCTCGTTGTGAGGGAGATAAATATCAAAGTAAGAGACAAAGTCGCTTACTAATGTAGAGAAAATCCAATTTCCCCAAAACGGGAACTCCGAATTGGGGGAAACCTTAATTTCTCTTCTTTGCACTTGCACGGAAATCACAGATTGTTGCGGAGGATAGATACTACACTTTCATATATATATATATATATATATATATATATATATATATATATATATATATATACTAGCAGGGGTTACCCGGCGTTGCCTGGGTGATCGGCCCCCTTCCCACTCCGAGGGGTAACAAAAAAAGTCACCCCTCTGGATTTACATGCTTGGTGCCAGCCTCCCCCTTCAGGGAGAGATAATCCCCCCAAGGAAAAAAGTCACCTCCTCCTGGCCTCTTCGCCCCCCCACCCTTGGGGGGACACCGGCTCCCTCCTTTGGGGGTAGAAACTGCCAAGCTCCCCCCTTTCGGGTGAGAAAATGCCAGGATTCCCCTTTTGGTGGGGGATGGTGGCCAGCTCCCCCTGCTTGCCCGTAGGTGAGTGGAGGATCGGACGCCCTTCCGTTAGGAACCCACCCTTGGGGGGAGGTGGAAGGATAGGGTATAGCCCCTCCCCGCTTCGGATAGGATTTAATAAACAAATAGAATTTTTAAAAAAAAGTAGAATCGATCAGGATCGAACACGCAACCTAACGGTTAACAGTTTAGTATGCATACCCGAATTACTCTCTTACCTTTAATAAATAAAAAAATAAATAAAACATGTTATTTTTTAAAAAGTTAATGGTATACTGTGTGTCTAGGACGGTAGTGAACGTGTGTGTGTGTGTGTGCCTGTGTGCGCGTGTGCTGGGAATAGTAGTAGTACTAATAGTCTGTCCTTTGGCGGACAGCGTTTGTTTTCGTGTTGTGTGTACGTGTGTGCGGCTGGTTGTAATGGCGGGCGTGGTGTCGGAGGTTGGATTGTGATGACTGGTGTAAGTTTCGTAATTTTGTAATTTGTAAATGGCAAGTTAGGGAAAAAATAGACCCTCCAAAGATGGACAATAAATAAGGGCATAATATTTTATGGTAAAGTTAAGAACGTAGGAACCAAAGTTTTTTAGGAGATGTGATTATTCGATTAACCAATCAGAAACCGTCTGTGGCACACACATCTCTGTTTTTATAGATGTATAGATAGATAGATAGATAGATAGATAGATAGATAGATAGATGTGTGTGTGATCACTTCTTTAAAAGATGGAATCGCTAGATCCTCGACCACAAGATTCAAACAAGTGCATAAGGCTTACAGTTTTATAATCATATTGATTTTAAGTTTCGTTTATCTGTGGCGATCGAGTCTTAAATCGTATATATATATATATATATATATATATATATATATATATATATATATATATATAGTGTATATTTAGGCTGCAGCATTTCATTCAAACAAATCTTATTGAAGCGCACGGAATTCTTCTGTTTTATTAAACTCCATTTTCATCTCCAATCTCCGAATAGTTTTCTTTATATTAATTTATTTTATGGGGGACTATTATTCTCATCTTTATTGGTTGTTGTTTCACGTCAGGTGGTAACCGCGACGGATAGGAACTTCGAATCTCCTAACTGCATTCTCAGCGATCACTGCCATTCGTAGTTGTTGTCGTCTCACCACGTTTTGGGCCAAGTAAGCCTCTGACTGGCTATATGTAGGATTGAAACCGCTATCTTCAGACAATTCTCATTTGGAACCGTAGAGTTTCAACGTCTCTATCAACTGCGCAACAGGTCCCGAAGGCGATCAAGGTTGGATTTTTGGATCTTATAAATCTATCTTCCATAGTCGGGTCCGTACCGAATGGTATATATATTATTTTAATTGGTGAGACGACAACAACTACGGATGGCAGTGATTGCTGAGAATACAATTAGGAGATTCGAAGTTCCTATCCGTCGCGGTTACGAACGCCAAGAGGAACAGTTGGCCGAAAGGTCGTAAAACAGCAACCAATAAAGATGAAAATAGTAGTCCGCAATAAAGTAAATTAATATAATACTCATCTCAATAATGAATTCCAATTAAAATAGTTTTCTTTATGTTTTTTTTTAAATTGTATAAGTTGGATCCATAGCGAACGCGTTCGACAGAGATATCTCTATCATCCTCAGGCATGTTGTAGAAATTATGTTTTTTCCTAATTATATACATACATATTTTTATCATGGTCGCGTCGTGGCTTAATATGAATGAAGTGGGCGGCCTTTATTTTAAATAATTTTTTTTTTAATTATATATAGAGTATATCAGTTTATTGTATATTTACATATGCACATATTAAAATTTAAAATCTGCCATCCTAAGCATTTTAAAATATTTCGACTATATTCGTAATTGATATTATTGATCTGCGTTTTTTTTAATGTACAATGCTTCGAGTACTTTTAGTCTATTAACATTTTTCTCGCCTTGCAAAACCATAGTGTTTTCTACCACGATTTTCTGGAATTCCGAATGATGGCAGCCATGTTTTCCCAAATGTTGCGATATCGAAGTAGAGTCAGAGAGGTGAAGAGTTAATCTTCGCAACAATGCGTTTGTTGTATAGCCTATGTAGTTAGTATTATTAGAGATATATTCTCCTAATGGACAGTTAAATTGGGAAACTGCCTTGGTTTTTTTATAACAAATTATTTGTCTGTGAAATGTTGTTTTTGATTACGATGTTACTTGTCCGCAATTTTTTATAATAGATAATAAAATTTATTTTTTTTGTTTTCATTGGATTATATTTTTTAGAATACTTTCATCAGTTTTGGAGTTCTTGTGTAGTTGATTACGGTAATATATTTGAATATTTTGAGAGCTTTTTGTTGGTTATTACTTGTTTGATTCAAGTTGCTGATCGCTAGTTTTATTTGTTTATCTACAAGAGAGTTTGGGAATTGTTTATTGACTAAAATTGTTTTGTATTTCTTAATTCATTAGAGAATATTTTTTGTTTGAGGAAATCACTTTCGCACGAAATTCTTCTGTTTTATTAAACTCCATTTTCATCTTCTCCAATCTCTTCTTTATTATATTGGTTTTATAACGATATGGACATTCACTTTTAAATTTTAAAGTACAGGAATTAGCGGATGTAGGTTTTTAAAAACGGATGTGATAAATTCGTCGCTGCTAGAGTCAATGAGAACGTCTTAAAATGAGATTTTATTATCGATAATTAATTCGTATGTGACGTTAAGAACAGAATTACTCTGAAATGCACCCTTTAAATATTCTATTTCCTCTATGTTATCGGCAAGAATCAATATATCGTTCACACATTGATCATAAATAGAAGGCTTCGTTATCAAATCGAACGCCTTATTCTCCAGGTTGGCCATATAAAAATAACTGAATGTTGGTCATAATGGGGAGCCCATAGCTACGCCATCAACTTGTGTATGTATATTTCCCAGATGATCATAAAATGGAACTTTAGTTTTACACGTTATTAATAACTTCTTTAAAATTGTTCGGCTCATTTTCAGTGGAGGAAGGGTTAGGTTGTTATATTAAAAAAAACCACAGATCAATAATATCAATTACGAATATAGTCGAAATATTTTAAAATGCTTAGGATAGCAGATTTAAAATTTTAAATATGTACATATGTAAACATACAATAAATTAATATACTCAAAATATTATATAAAAAAATAAATGAATAAAAAATCTGTCCACCTAGTTCATAATAGGCCACCATGTGACCGTGATAAAACTATGTGTATATATATATATATATATATATATATATATATATATATATATATATATATATATATATATATATATATATATAATTAAGAAAAGGAAAACCCCTAATTTCTACAACAAGCCTGAGGATGATAAAGGTATCTCTGTCGAAAGCGCTCGCTATGGATCCAACTTATACAATTTTGAAAAAAAAAAGCACACACACACAAAGAAAACTTAGATTGGAGAAAATGAAAAGGAAGATAATAAAACATAAGAAGTCCGTATTCTTCAATAACATTTGTTTGAATATATTTATATGCATACACACACATATATATATATGGTTGTAGACATCGAAATGCAGTACTGTTTTGTTATATCACAACTCATCAATGCCGCTACACTAGCACCTCTCTCAACCTAAAGATGCAACCCAGAACCATCGCTTTGACAGTCGGCTGTTCTACGCATCGACCCACAGGAGCGGTGCCCACAAATGTTTATCTTAAACAATCATTTGTCCACGACTTTTATAGTGCTCAAACCGCTTGTTAACAAACAAACAGCTTGCCTCGCATTTTTCAGCCAATTCAGTAGCGATGCGTTGTTTTATGTCTGAATATGTATCTGGCGTTGTCCCTTTTGAGTATACGACTCATTAGTATAGTGGCTATGAGAAAAATAATGTTTTTTGTATATTTATTTGTTTTTTTTTTTAATTTTCTTATCGGTTTTCTCAAGTTAGGAATGGGGCATCCTACCAGATGCCAAACATCCATCCGCTATCGCATATATTTCAACTGAGAAATTGTTTCAAGATCCTGAGTGTCGTTACAATGCAGTGCAGTTGTTTGAATCTCTCTTACACTTGGTTCACCGAGTATATTTTCCAAGTAGTTTTTGAAATTCTTTTTCATGGGTGGGTTCAGTTTCTGCTGTAATTACTGGAATGGTAGATATATACCTAAGGTTCCAGTTTCTTTTCATGTCATAAGATTTTGGTATTTCGTTATATTTTCCCTTTCAGCTCTGTTTAATCCAGAATCATTGGCGACACTAACTTCTAAAGTTTCTTCTTTCTTCTTAAACCATATCACTATGTCAGAGTTAATAGCTCCGTTTTAATGTGTGTGGTTGTAGGAATTGTATAGTTATACCAGAAACAACAGTTAGATGGTGCATGACTTATTTCAAACTGTTGTTTCTGGTATACATGTTCCATGACTTGCTGCTGAATTCGATATTCAACTTTTTGCAAATCGTCCAGTGGAGATATTTACACATTCCATTGTAGCGCCTCCCAACAGGACCTTACAGCTGAATATCAGGTGATTCACACTCTATACTTCTGTGCCATAGAACCTGCACTTGTTATTGCTGAGACCATTTATCTTCTGGTGCTACCAGATCAGGCTGTTTGAAGATATTGGCTTCCTGAGACGAAATGATGCTTTTTGTGTTTATACTTCCTTTTGCAAAACCAAAAATCAAAAATAACATCCTATCTTTCCCCCCCTTTTCTTTCTTCCCATTTCACCTTCGCTTTCAATCTCTCCTACTTCCTGACTGGTTTTCTAACTTAAAATGTACCAAACATTAAAACTGTAACTCTTTTCCCTACCCCATTTCAAAACTCATTAATGTTTTACAGGGCAGGGAACAAAAATAAAATCCACTCTAAAACAACCAAACCAAATACTACAAAAATACGACAAACTAGCGATTGAATATACAAAGAGCTTGAAGCTTTTACAAAATAACTGAATGCAACATGGATACTGTTTCCAAAATAACTGGATTCGGCATTAAATAACCAGAAAAGTGTTGATATGCCGTAAAACAAAACAACCAAACCACTTATATTTTTAAAAGCATTGGTCCCAAATAACTGTAGCAATAGAGGTGAAAATAATTACTTACCAGTTTCAAAATATATTATATGCTTCGTGTCTAGGACAACTGCTTTCCAGTCAGAAAGAGAATACGTTTTAATGATTGCAGAGAATTAAACATTATTAGCAACTAATATGTCTGTGTAGATGTTATTTTATTTATTTATTTAATATTTTGTCTTGGAAATCACCACCAATATTTTTACTTGAGAATCATCACTTATCAAGGCCTGAACGCTACTTGAGGATAAGGGTTAAGGAATGTAAGGAGGTGGTGTAGTAATCACTTATAGTGTAAATTGGATAGAATTTGATTATTTATTAAAACGGATCAGTAAGAACTTATTTATATAAGATTTGACGACTAACATGTTGTACTCAACCGGGAAGCATGCCAGTGGAACAGTGTTCCAAAGCCGTACAGTTCTGGGAAAGAAGCTCTATTCATGGAATCTGCGTTCATATTTAGGCATAGATAGAGAGTGGGGAAATCATTTTTAGTGGTTGTAGTCGAGTGATTTTTGTGTAAATTTTGCAAGGTGGATAATAAAGTGGAGTTCAGTCGAGCACTTGTCATGAAAATAGCTGGCTCGCGACGTTTCTTCTGTGGAAAAGAGGTTGCAGGAAAGAAAAAACCATTACCTACCCTAGTAGCCGGTTTTGAACTCTATCAAGGCTGGATAATGCGTGCCGAGCAGGTTTTGCCCAGATGTGGTCACATTACTCCATTTAAGGGCTCACCTGACTTTTTTTAAGAAGGGTCTTTCAGAAGTTTGGACCATCATTCAAACCTCATTAAGTCTACAGGAGATTTTCGTATATATTTTTCCTTAGAATATCTGAAAAATATTGCATGTTCGAAATCGATGTACACTTTGAAATCAGCGATGCCAGGTTCAATTCCCATCTGATCTGACCTATGTTTTTAGTATGGGACTATAATCGCTGGAAAAGCATAAACCCATAATTCACATCGGCTATAAAGAAATCAACGTGTGTTAAATAAAATCTACAAAACAAATTGTAATTTATACATAATAACTACATATTAATTTCATGCATATCTCCCAAGCTGTTGATACACCGTCATACAGATAAGGTCAACAAAATCAACGCATATTATCATACTTGCACACCAGTTCGCTTTAAGTTAAGTTAACCAGCATTAAACCATGGTCATAACAAGCTGGGTAACAAGGTGATACTAAGCGCTGTATGATGATGTGCGAGTTTCACGTTCCACAATATGAGCCGCCATTCAATCATCTTGCTCTCGATGGACGTGTTCTGATTTCGTTATTTCAGACGTGGCTCGAATTGTTTAACTCACGATATCAAGCAAAGAGTGTTAGTTACAACAATGACCAATCCATAAGAAACTATATATATATATATATATATATATATATATATATATATATATATATATATTATAATAATAATAAAGTGGTATTCCTGTCTGTTTGTTTGTCTACAACCTTATCAATATGTAAACAAAGGTATATTCTTTTACAAATTCATTTTCATTTTGAAAAGGGACGTATACACTTTTATTCCAGTATTGCTTGGTCGTAAAATATGCTTAAATATGAAAGTTTGATTAATGGAGATTTCATATTTATTATTATATTATATTGGACCGAATATATAGTAATGATTTAAAAAGTTTAAAAAATGACTCGTGCGCCACTACCGAGAATTGAAACTAAAACGTTTACCTTGCGGTTTACTTTTTCCTTTGACGTTAATGCCTGAGCTATGAAGACATGTTTGTTTGCTGCAAGGCTAAAAATTAAAACATGAACCAATAGCTATTACATTACGCATGCATATTTGTAATGCCGTTGTTCCATCTTCACCTGGCAATTCCATTTTTTTTTAATTTTCACATTTTTTGCACCGATTTTCCCCGGCTAATACCTAAATAAAGTTTCGCATGGCTTTGAATACTCTATATAATAAGTTTCATGTCTGTAGACCAAAAACTAACAGAGGAGTTTGGTAGGCAATTTTTAAAAAATAAATATATATACGCATACATAAATGTATATATAGAAAGAGGTTTGTGTTTACGCAAATATTACGGAAAAATAAATCATGTAGAATATCTGCATGAATATAATTATACGTAATATTTAACCCAAGATGATCAACCCATAAGAAAAAAAAAAAAAAAAACTAATAGGAGATTAATTAAAATGAATGTTAAAAAAATATGCAAACTAGATAGATTCTTTTCAGATGAATGCAATTCCGCAACCCATTTATAATAAAGTTGTATTTTCTTTTTAAATAGATAGAAAAAAGGGGGGGTTGATATTAATATAAATACACAAAAAAAAAACAAATTTATTGGAGTATAGATTTATTCAAAGGAAATCTACATTCTAGAAGTAACCTCATTTCTATATTATATTAAAAAAAAAACTTATTTTAATAATTAGCTTTATGTTATTGTTTGTTGTTATAGAATTGACTTAATTGTTCTGTTTAGAAATATTATTTAAAGTCGATTTATGTAACGTGTTTTAATTTGATTTATCTTTATTTAATTTCAATTATAATTAGCGATTACTAGTTGCCTTTGACAACAGAATTAAGTTTATTTATTTAAGATGTGATTTATTTCTCCATTTAGCTATAAGAGTTATTTCCCGTTTAATTTTCATAGTCGAAAATGGGTACGTTTTATGCTTTCATAAATCCAATGTGGTTCAATTTCAAGAAAAAAGTAAGGAGTTAGGATATTGTTGTATCTTAAGTAGTATGAACCCTCCGCCTGACAGTATGACAAATCAGGATATATACGGCTCGTATTATAATAAAATTATATTTCAAGTGCTCTGTACATGTTAATTTTATATTTGAATTTTCTGGCGAGATATTTACAGGTCAGATATGTGCCAGGTTAAGTATAGGAATTATTTGCGGAGGGTAATTAGAAACGACTGCACCGAACGGTGTATAAAACTTTTTAGAGCACCGGTAGAAATGATTGTCAAGATGGCGTCCAGTTAAAGATCTTCTCGTCTGCAAATCATAAAGAGTAAGTAGCATAATTTTAATTACGCGACATCGGATAGAAATGTTATTATTAAGAGTCGAACGGCAACAGGATAAGCCATCAATTATCCGGCCATTTAACATTCTATACCCTGCCGTCCTCCAACCTAGTGTGTTCTTTTTGAGTCCGTGAATTCATCGAGACGTCCATTCAGCTAGATTCGATCAATTTGGTCGCATGACTAGTGGCAGGTTTTATTTTCTGTTTTGATTTTTTGTTTCTATGTTTTTGTTTTCTTCTTTTTTTTTTTGTCTTTATTTTTTATCGAGTGGACGCGTCATTTACAAGACATGTGTATAAATGACAGATCGGTTCACTTGGTTGGCAGAGGAAGTGGTCAGGTGAATGTAAGGGGTGGTTGTCCGGCCGAAATAAAATGGACGACAACTGCAACTCGAAAAGAAGTAAAGATTAGACAGAAGGCTTAATTTGCGTCACTGTCGTGAGTTGGCGACAATTGTTTGTTGGGACGAGTGTAGAGAATAAAAAAAGAAGAAACAAAAGAAAAAATTTGATATAGATATAAGGGAATGTTTGAGGTGGTGTGGGTGTGGGTGGGGGTAGATAATTAGGCTCAATTTGAGATATTTGAAACAAACAAAAAGAAAGAGTACGGAATAACAAATTCGGGGGAAGCTCAATCCATAAAAAAAGAAATAGTTGTGCTTAATTTGGATATAGAATAAACTTAAGCCACACACCCACCCACGCACCTACCCACACACACACACACACACACACACACACATATACACATATATATATATATATATATATATATGAGGAGAATAAAGGAAATAATACTCTTACGAGATGGAGAAATAAAAAACGGAACAAACCAAATAATGTATTGATATGTTACTTTCTTCAATTTAATTATCCCAAGAAAGTCTTGAAATAAACGTTGATGAACATATAACTTCGTTTGTTCCTTTTTCATCTCTACAGATACATGTGTGTGCGTGTGTGTGTGTGTGTGTGTGTGTGTGTGTGTGTGTGTGTGTGTGTGTGTGTGTGTGTGCAGCTGATGGGTGACCATTTGGGAATTTTAGGCGCTGTATGTGTTCTCCGCTCATCTCGGCATTGTTTTCAGTTGTTCTGAATCTCCACTTGTCACTAGTATTTAACAACGCCGACCCAGGAGACGTGTGGCTAAGACTGCACAACTCTTGCCAGAAAAATTCTACGCGCAGACACCCCTACTGTGGGTATCCATAATCTGTCAAGACCGAAGGAAACAACCATACGCATTCATGCACGTTTCGTATATATATATATATATATATATATATATATATATATATATATATATATAATGGTTTTATATATTGGCTTGATGATGTTTATATATTGGTTTGATGTAAATCCAATGAAACCAGCGTGATTATTAAAGAGTGCTTGATGGAGATCAGAGCTGGTATATAGTATGTTTATTATACAAACATTATTCGTTACATATGCGCATACATATTTCAGTGGAATCTCAATTCAAGGACCCAAAAAGGAGCGATATTGAAACGAGAGTCCAAATTACATTCTTTATATATATATATATAAAATATTCGAGTGTGGTTTACACTTTGGAAGAAAATGGGGTTATACTTTGTGAATGTAAGCAGTTTGGGAGGGAGGTCTAGTGAAGAAAAGGTTTCAGGGTAGGGTGAATGGCGGTCAATCTTTCGCAGCGGGGAAGTATTGGTATTATTTTAATTTGGTAGTTTTTTATTGGCCTAAGTTTTCGCTTTTATCTAAAGTAGCATTATACGCTTATGGCCGTTACTTCCATATTCTAGGTTTTTATTGCTGTTATTTCTTTTCTGGTGGCAACTTCATTGTCCGTCTATTTTATTGATAAGCCCTATTAGTGTTTTCATTTTTAAATCGCTCAAGATCTAGACAGTCCCGATGCAATGTGTTGAATGAGATAGCAAGGAATATCAAACCCTTTCCAAGGCTTCCATTGAGCAAACAATATGGGGTAAAACGACTGGCTTAGGCACAGAATTACATGAAAATGGATTCCTAATTTGTCCTATTTATGGCTGAGGCCCATGCTACAAGGAGGTGGGGCATCATCTTTTGGAATGGAATGATTGGGAATTAGCTGGTTGGACTATTCCGAGTGCCAGAGAGTGTAAAGCTTACAAGCAATGCGTACACAGACTTTTTGATTAATCATTTATCGCCATGGCTAGATAACATACTATTGCTAGATCGCTTTTGGATTATTTTTATGCATGACAATGCACCACCCCATTCTGCTAGTATGACTGCGGCCTTCCTTGAATCTATGGGTTTCGTTGGAGAAACCATGACTTGGCCACCATGTTTACCAACCCTTAACCCCATTGAACATCTCTGGTCAATGTCGAAAAGAAGGGTTTATGAGGGAGCAGAGCAATTTACTTCAAAAGATGATCTTTGGAAAAAAAAATAGTTGATGTCGATAGAGCCATAACTCCTTTTTAGATCACACAATTGATTTACTCGATGGACAAAAGTTGTTTAAAGTTTTTTTAAGTGCATAATTCATTTATTGTAAGCTTTTGTTTATTATTCTTCGATAGAAAAATATATTAAAAAATGAAACTTTCATGACTAGACATTGCATTTTCACCGTAAAACAACATTTCTTGAAACCTGCCATAAAGCGATGGACTGTGGAAATTTCTTGATAAAGAATAAAATACCATAACCTCGTGAATATCGCATGGATTTGAATAAATTTTTGGAAATAACTAACCTTAAAACAGTCCTTTGATGATACAATTTAAATATTTTGTGACGTATATTTAGTGAAATATTGATATTTTACTAATCTGCAAAATAGTGATTGACAGTTTATACTTAATTTCAGTGGTTATCATTCTTTCAATTGGGCTGTTTATATTTTCCTCAATAGTAGAATATAAATATATTTTATAGGTTTATATGCTTTGTTATAGAGATAGGTTTTCTTGCAGATATACATGCAAACTGGTACATAATAGCCTATATTTGCCCATATTTTCCCTAAGCACTCTAGTTAAAGCATCGCCACTTTTTGTCTAATGAAGTTGTCTACTTGAATTGGGATTCTACTAGAACATGTATGCACATATGTAACTAATAATGTTTGCATAATAAACAGCTTATATATATATATATATATATATATATATATATATATATATATGAGGGTTGTCTCTGTGTGTGTATGTGTGTATCGGTGTCTGCCTGTGGATATCAATATAGATAGATAGAGAAAGAGAGAAATAAGGAGACATGAGAAACAAAATGGATAAAGAAATAAGCGGAAAGAAATATGTTATTTATTATTATTTTACATAAAACTTCTTTCTCGAACAGATTGCATCAGTTTTCACTTCTTATATAAAACTTTTAAATAAATACATTAAAAATCTACAACACCATGTCATATAATTGTTTATCATTAAATGAGTAAAATTATTTTTCTTTTGAGAATTTACTTGTAAAAAAAAATAATTACGTGATTTTCTTTTTGTACTCTTAATTTATGTTGCTAATACAAACTAAATTAACCCTAAGATGTTAAGTTTTTACAACGAAAATCTCTAAAAAAAAAAAAAAAATAGAAGAAATCATTTCATTAAAAAA
Source organism: Euprymna scolopes (assembly GCF_053919585.1). NCBI lineage: Eukaryota > Metazoa > Mollusca > Cephalopoda > Sepiida > Sepiolidae > Euprymna > Euprymna scolopes. The sequence continues at coordinate 133,836,874 of NC_136491.1, read as the reverse complement.
TTGTATAGCATTATTTAGCTTTCTAAATTTTCAGTTTAATTCTTTGCACATAGACGAAAAAATATAAATCTTTGAAGCTGTGGTAGAAGACGACTCTTTAATATGACTGTTTTTACGGGATTATCAGGCTCAATGTAACATAACTTCAATGATCTAACGGGAGCCGGTGTACTATAGCAATTATGCAGTACGCATGTATATATATATATATATATATATATATATATATATATATATATATATATATATATATATATATATATACAGTATGTATAAAGTGGCCATCCATAGTTTTATCAATAAGAATAAATTTATGCAAATTTTTAACAATACCAATATATTATATTCAAAAAACCTTCCATTTTTCACGTGTGATATATATTTTCTTTGTGATGAAATATTTTTTTACAGTTTTATTACAAAGGAAATTTTCGTCTTTAAAAAAAGTGATGAATTCACTTTTTGAATGCAATTTTCAAATAATTAAGTATAACTATCAATGAGTAAGGTACGGACTATTTCAACGAGTATGTTTCTAAACCATAGCAGAAGGTGATGAAGTGAAAAGTTTGTGTTTCTGCGTGTCAAAAAAGAGTATGTGTAAACTGGTCTCCATGCATAATGTACTCCTCTGTCGAAAAGTAGCATGTGTAAACTCGTTTCTATGCATACTGTACTCCGCTGTCGAAAAGGAGCATGTGTAAACTTGTTTCTATGCATACTGTACTCCGCTGTGAAAAAGGAGAATGTGTAAACTGGTTTCTATGCATACTGTACTCCTCTGTCGAAGAAGAACATGTGTAAACTGGTCTCCATGCATACTATACTCCTCTGTCGAAAAGGAGCATGTGTAAATGCGTTTCTATGCATACTGTACTCCTCTGTCTAAAAGGAACATGTGTAAACTGGTTTCTATGCATACTGTACTCCTCTGTCGAAAAGAAACATGTGTAAACCCGTTTCTATGCATACTGTACTCCTCTGCCGAAAAGGAAAATGTGTAAACTGGTCTCCATGCATACTGTACTCCTCTGTCGAAAAGGAATATGTGTAAACTGGGTTCCATGCATACTGTACTCCTCTGTCGAAAAGCAGCATGTGTAACCTCGTTTCTATACATATTGTACTCCTCTGTCTAAAAGGAGCATGTGTAAACTCGTTCCTATGCATACTGTACTCCTCTGTCGAAGAAGAACATGTGTAAACTGGTTTCCATGCATACTGTACTCCTCTGTCTAAAAGGAGCATGTGTAAACTCGTTTCTATGCATACTGAACTCCTCTGTCTAAGAGGAGCATGTGTAAACTGGCTTCTATGCATAATGTACTCCTCTGTGTAAAAGGAGCATGTGTAAACTCGTTCCTTTGAATACTGTACTCCCCTTTCGAAAAGGAGCATGTGTAAACTCGTTTCTATGCATACTGTACTCCGCTACGAAAAGAAGCATGTGTAAACTCGTTCCTATGAATACTGTACTCCTCTGTCAAAAAGGGGCATGTGTAAACTTTTTTCAATGCATACTGTACTCCTCTGTCTAAAAGGAACATGTGTAAACTCGTTCCTTTGAATACTGTACTCCCTTGTCGAAAAGGAGCATGTGTAAACTCGTTTCTATGCATAATCTACTCCTCTGTGTAAAAGGAGCATGTGTAAACTCTTTTCTATGCATACTGTAGTCCTCTGTCGAAAAGGAGCATGGGTAAACTCGTTTCTATGCATACTGTACTCCTCTGTCGAAAATGCAAATGTGTACACTCGTTTCTATGCATACTGTACTCCTCTGTTGAAAAGGAGCATGTGTAAACTCGTTCCTATGCATACTGTACTCCTCTGTCGAACAAGAGCATGTATAAACTCGTTCCTATGCATATTGTACTGCTCTGTGTAAAAGGAGCATGTGTAAACTCGTTTCTATGCATAATGTACTCCTCTGTCTAAAAGGAGCATGTATAAACTCGTTCCTTTGAATACTGTACTCCCTTGTCGAAAAAGAGCATGTGTAAACTCGTTTCTATGCATAATGTACTCCTCTGTGTAAAAGGAGCATGTGTAAACTCTTTTCTATGCATACTGTAGTCCTCTGTCGAAAAGGAGCATGGGTATACTCGTTTCTATGCATACTGTACTCCTCTGTCGAAAATGCAAATGTGTACACTCGTTTCTATGCATACATTACTCCTCTGTTGAAAACGAGCATGTGTAAACTCGTTCCTATGCATACTGTACTCCTCTGTCGAACAAGAGCATGTATAAACTCGTTCCTATGCATATTGTACTGCTCTGTGTAAAAGGAGCATGTGTAAACTCGTTTCTATGCATAATGTACTCCTCTGTCTAAAAGGAGCATGTATAAACTCGTTCCTTAGAATACTGTACTCCCTTTTCGAAAAGGAGCATGTGTAAACTCGTTCCTATGCATACTGTACTCCGCTACGAAAAGAGGCATGTGTAAACTCGTTCCTATGAATACTGTACTCCTCTGTCGAAAAGGAGCATGTGTAAACCCGTTTAAATGCATACTGTACTCCTCTGTCGAAAAGGAGCATGTGTAAACTCGTTCCTTTGAATACTGTACTCCTCTGTGTAAAAGGAGCATGTGTAAACTCGTTTCCATGCATACTGTACTCCTCTGTCTAAAAGGAAAATGTGTAAACTCGTTTCTATGCCTACTGTAGTCCTCTGTCGAAAAGGAGCATGGGTAAACTCGTTTCCATGCATACTGTACTCCTCTGTCGAACAGGAGCATGTATAAACTCGTTCCTATGTATATTGTACTGCTCTGTCGAAAAGGAGCATGTGTAAACTCGTTTCTATGCATACTGTACTCCTCTGTCTAAGAGGAGCATGTGTAAACTAGTATCTATGCATACTGTAGTCCTCTGTCGAAAAGGAGCATGTGTAAACTCGTTCCTATGCATATTGTACTCCTCGTTCGAAAAGGAAAATGTGTAAACTGGTCTCCGTTCATACTGTACTCCTCTGTCGAAAAGGAATATGTGTAAACTCGTTTCCATGCATACTGTACTTCTCTGTCGAAAAGAAACATGTGTAAACCCGTTTCTATGCATACTGTACTCCTCTGTCGAAGAAGAACATGTGTAAACTGGTTTCCATGAATACTGTACTCCTCTGTCGAAAACGAGCATGTTTAAACTCGTTTCTATGCATATTGAACTCCTCTGTCTAAGAGAAGCATGTGTAAACTCGTTCCTATGAATACTGTAGTCCTCTGTCGAAAAGGAGCATGTGTAAACTCGTTCCTTTGAATACTGTACTCTTCTGTCGAAAAGGCGCATGTGTAAACTCGTTTCTATGCATAATGTACTCTTCTGTGTAAAAAAGGCATGTGTAAATTCGTTTCCATACATACTGTACTCCTCTGTCTAAAAGGAAAATGTGTAAACTCGTTTCTATGCATACTGTAGTCCTCTGTCGAACAGGAGCATGTCTAAACTCGTTTCTATGCATACTGTACTCCTCTGTCGAAAAGGAAAATGTGTAAACTCGTTTCTATGCATACTGTACTCCTCTGTCGAAAAAGAGCATGTGTAGACTCGTTCCTATGCATACTGTACTCCTCTGTCGAAACGGAGCATGTGTAAACTCGTTCCTATACATATTGTACTGCTCTGTCGAAAAAAAGCATGTGTAAACTCGTTTCTATGCATACTGTATTCCTCTGTCTAAAAGGAGCATGTGTAAACTAGTCTCTATGCATACTGTAGTCCTCTGTCGAAAAGGAGCATGTGTAAACTCGTTTCTATGCCTACTGAACTCCTCTGTCTAAGCGGAGCATGTGTTAACTAGTTCCTATGCATACTGTAGTCGTCTGTCGAAAAGGAGCATGTGTAAACTCGTTTCCATGCATACTGTACTCCTCTGTCGAAAAGGAAAATGTGTAAACTCGTTTCTATGCATACTGTACTCCTCTGTCGAAAAAGAGCATGTGTAAACTCGTTCCTATGCATGTTGTACTCCTCTGTCGAACAGGAGCATGTATAAATTCGTTCCTATGCATATTGTACTGCTCTGTCGAAAAGGAGCATGTGTAAACTCGTTTCTATGCATACTGTACACCTCTGTCTAAGAGGAGCATGTGTAAACTATTTCCTATGCATACTGTAGTCCTCTGTCGAAAAGGAGCATGTGTAAACTCGTTTATATGCATACTGTACTCCTCTGTCTAAGAGAAGCATGTGTAAACTAGTTCCTATGATTAATGTAGTCCTCTGTCGAAAAGGAGCATGTGTAAACCGTTCCTATGTATATTGTACTCCTCTGTCCAAAAGGGGCATGTGTGAACTGGTCTCCGTTCATACTGTACTCCTCTGTCGAAAAGTAGCATGTGTAAACTGGTTTCTATGCATACTGTACTCCTCTGTCGAAAAGAAACATGTGTAAACCCGTTTCTATGCCTACTGTACTCCTCTGTCGAAAAGGAAAATGTGTAAACTGGTCTCAATGCATGCTGAACTCCTCTGTCGAAAATGAAAATGTGTAAACTGGTTTCCATGCATACTGTACTCGTCTGTCGAAAAGGAGCATGTGTAAACTCGTTTAAATGCATACAGTTATCCTCCGTCTAAAAAGCGCATGTGTAAACTCGTTCCTTTGAATACTGTACTCCGCTGTCGAAAAAGAGCATGTCAAAACTCGTTTCTATGCATATTGTACTCCTCTGTGTAAAAGGAGCATGTGTAAACTCGTTCCTATGCATATTGTACTCCTCTGTCGAAAAGGAAAATGTGTAAACTGGTCTCCGTGCATACTGTACTCCTCTGTCGAAAAGGAATATGTGTAAACTGGTGTCCATGCATACTGTACTTCTCTGTCGAAAAGAAACATGTGTAAACCCGTTTCTATGCATACTGTACTCCTCTGTCGAAAAGAAAAATGTGTAAACTGGTCTCCATGCATACTGAACTCCTCTGTCGAAGAAGAACATGTGTAAACTCGTGTCAATGCATACTGTTCTCCTCTGTCAAAAAGGAGCATGTTTAAACTCGTTTCTATGCATACTGAACTCCTCTGTCTAAGAGGAGCATGTGTAAACTCGTTTCTATGCATACTGAACTCCTCTGTCGAAAAGGAGCATGTGTAAACTCGCTCCTTTTAATACTGTACTCTTCTGTCGAAAAGGAGCATGTGTAAACTCGTTCCTATGCATACTGTACTCCTCTGTGTAAAAGGAGCCTGCGTAAATTCGTTTCCATGCATACTGTACTCCTCTGTCTAAAAGGAAAATGTGTAAACTCGTTTCTATGCATAATGTACTCCTCTGTCGAAAAGTAGCATGTGAAAACTGGTTTCCATGCATACTGTACTCCTCTGTCGAAAAAAAACATGTGTAAACCCGTTTCTATGTATACTGTACTCCTCTGTCTAAAAGGAAAATGTGTAAACTGGTCTCCATGCATGCTGAACTCCTCTGTCGAAAAGGAATATGTGTAAACTGGTTTCTATGCATACTGTACTCGTCTGTCGAAAAGGAGCATGTGTAAACTCGTTTAAATGCATACTGTACTCCTCCGTCTAAAAAGAGCATGTGTAAACTCGTTCCTTTGAATACTGTACTCCTCTGTCGAAAAAGAGCATGTCTAAACTCGTTTCTATGCATACTGTACTCCTCTGTCGAAAAGGAGCATGTGTAAACTCGTTTCTATGCATACTGTACTCCTCTGTCGAAAAGGAGCATGTGTAAACTCGTTTCAATGCATAATGTACTCCTATGTCGAAAAGGAAAATGTGTAAACTCGTTTCTATGCATACTGTACTCCTCTGTCGAAAAGGAGCATGTGTAAACTCGTTTCTATGCATACTGTACTCCTCTGTCGAAAAGGAGCATGTGTAAACTCTTTTCTATGCATACTGTACTCCTCTGTCGAAAAGGAGCATGTGTAAACTCGTTCCTATGCATACTGCACTCCTCTGTCTAAAAGGAAAATGTGTAAACTCGTTTCTATGCATACTGTACTCCTCTGTCGAAAAGGAACATGTGTAAACTCGTTTCAATGCATACTGTACTCCTCTGTCGAAAAGGAGCATGTGTAAACTAGTTCCTATGCATACTGTACTCCTCTGTCGAAAAGGAGCATGTATAAACTTGTTCCTATGCATACTGTACTCCTCTGTCGAACAGAAGCATGTGTAAACTCGTTCTTATGCATATTGTACTGCTCTCTCGAAAAGGAGCATGTGTAAACTCGTTTCTATGCCTACTGTACTCCCTTGTCTAAGAGGAGCATGTCTAAACTAGTTCCTATGCATACTGTACTCCTCTGTCGAAAAGGGGCATGTGTAAACTCGTTTCTATGCATGCTGTACTCCTCTGTCGAAAAGGAGCATGTGTAAACTCGTTTCTCTGAATACTGTACTTCTCTGTCGAAAAGGAGCATGTGTAAACTCGTTTCTATGCATAATGTACTCCTCTGTCGAAAGGGAGCATGTGTACCCTCGTTTCTATGCATACTGTACTCCTCTGTGTAAAAGGAGCATGTGTAAACTCGTTTCTATGCATAATGTACTCCTCTTTCGAAAGGGAGCATGTGTAAACTCGTTTCCATGCATACTGTACTCCTCTGTCGAAAAGGAAAATGTGTAAACTCGTTTCTATGCATACTGTAGTCCTCTGTCTAAGAGGAGCATGTGTAAACTAGTTCCTATGCATACTGTAGTCCTCCGTCTAAAAAGAGCATGTGTAAACTCGTTCCTTTGAATACTGTACTCCTCTGTCGGAAAAGAGCATGTCTAAACTCGTTTCTATGCATACTGTACTCCTCTGTGTAAAAGGAGCATGTGTAAACTCGTTTCTATGCATACTGTACTCTTCTGTCGAAAAGGAGCATGTGTAAACTCGTTTCAATGCATACTGTGCTCCTATGTCGATAAGGAAAATGTGTAAACTCGTTTCTATGCATACTGTACTCCTCTGTCGAAAACGAGCATGTGTAAACTCGTTTCTATGCATACTGTACTCCTCTGTCGAAAACGAGCATGTGTAAACTCGTTTCCATGCATACTGTACTCCTCTGTCGAAAAGGAGCATGTGTAAACTCTTTTCTATGCATACTGTACTCCTCTGTCGAAAAGGAGCATGTGTAAACTCGTTCCTATGCATACTGTACTCCTCTGTCGAACAGGAGCATGTGTAAACTCGTTTCTATGCATACTGTACTCCTCTGTCGAAAAGGAACATGTGTAAACTCGTTTCAATGCATACTGTACTCCTCTGTCGAAAAGGAGCATGTGTAAACTAGTTCCTATGCATACTGTACTCCTCTGTCGAAAAGGAGCATGTGTAAACTCGTTCCTATTCATACTGTACTCCTCTGTCGAACAGAAGCATGTGTAAACTCGTTCTTATGCATATTGTACTGCTCTGTCGAAAAGGAGCATGTGTAAACTCGTGTCTATGCATACTGTACTCCTCTGTCTAAGAGGAGCATGTGTAAACTAGTTCCTATGCATACTGTACTCCTCTGTCGAACAGGAGCATGTGTAAACTCGTTCCTATGCATATTGTACTGCTCTCTCGAAAAGGAGCATGTGTAAACTCGTTTCTATGCATACTGTACTCCCTTGTCTAAGAGGAGCATGTGTAAACTCGTTCCTATGCATACTGTACTCCTCTGTCGAAAAGGGGCATGTGTAAACTCGTTTCTATGCATGCTGTACTCCTCTGTCGAAAAGGAGCATGTGTAAACTCGTTTCTCTGAATACTGTACTTCTCTGTCGAAAAGGAGCATGTGTAAACTCGTTTCTATGCATAATGTACTCCTCTGTCGAAAGGGAGCATGTGTACCCTCGTTTCTATGCATAATGTACTCCTCTGTGTAAAAGGAGCATGTGTAAACTCGTTTCTATGCATAATGTACTCCTCTTTCGAAAGGGAGCATGTGTAAACTCGTTTCCATGCATACTGTACTCCTCTGTCGAAAAGGAAAATATGTAAACTCGTTTCTATGCATACTGTAGTCCTCTGTCTAAGAGTAGCATGTGTAAACTAGTTCCTATGCATACTGTAGTCCTCTGTCGAAAAGGAGCATGTGTAAACTCGTTCCTATTCATACTGTACTCCTCATACTCTCCTTGGGGTTTTCATTTGGGACTCCGAAATGGAAACATTGTTCGACACAATATCATCGTAAAATATTATTATGATCAAGTTAGACGTGAACATATTGGAGTGAAAAAAACGTCGGAAAATCACTAAGAACATTTCAAGGTATCTAGAAATCTCACCCTCTACTTTAAAAAATTATAAATAAACGTTAAAATGATGGAATCAACAGTCAATTACGTAGAAACAGAAGACAAAAAACGCTGATCAACTAAATAAAAAAAAACTGTAAAATTTGGAGAAGTGGGGTATTTTTCATATTATGGCGTCGGAGAATTAGTTTTCATATGTGTGAAAACAGATGCGGCATATTAGTACAGCATTCTAAAGTTCTTCCTTATTTAATTATGTTAGAATATGTGGTATATTGAGACTTTCCGAGTACATTTTTGTCCAAGACAACGATACAAACTACACTAGCAAGCTTATCATGGACGTTTTTAGAGAAAATTCTTTAGCCTATGAAAGCTGGCCGGCACAATCATATGATTGTTTTTTGTTGTTTTCTGGGGGGCTTTTTGTGCTTATTTTTACACAGGCATCAACACATTATCAAGGCCAAGATGTCACTCAAGGATAAGGGTTAAAGAGTGTACAGTAGAAATTGGACAATATAGTAATCATTAGTAATGGAAATTCGGTAAATTTGTTAACTTATATGGAACGGCTCAAGAACTTGTTTACGTTAGACTTGAAGACAACCATATTGTTGTCAGCTGGAAAGTAGGAAAACGGAACACAATTCTACAGGCGTGCAGTTCTAAGAAAGAAGCTTTGTTCATGGAATCTCCGTTTAGGTTTAGGCGCAGATAAAGAGTTGGGGGGTTATTGATAGTGTTTTCAGCTAGACGAGTGTTTCTTGTGAAAGTTTGTAATCTTTATAAGAGAATTTGTGAGCAATTATAAAATCGAAAATTGGCGACAAAATGTACAAAAATAAAGAAAAAATAAATAAATATATCAACAGAAAAAAAGTGAATCGACTTATTCTTTGGCTTGGTTTCCTTGCGACATTGTTTACATGTTAACATGTGTGTAACGTTACATAGCGAGGAAACTCTATTTGAAACGTAAGCACAAATAAACAAGCTTGTAAAATTAACGAAAATGCTGTTTCAAACTTTATAATATCTTGTCACGAAAACGGCTACGGCGTTTTATGATGATATTTGAACAAATCTAAGATATTCCTATAGAGTCTTTACATTTCACAATAGAAAATACAAAATCGGCTTCGAAACTTAGTAGGCGATGCTCTTTTTTCTTTTTGTTTGCAACCTCTTTCCCATAAAAGAGAAGCTACGAGCCTATCTCAGTTCTTTCGTAATTTTTATGGCAAATGCTCGACTGAGCTTCAGTCTATGTCCCCCCCCTCTTGCCAAACTTTCACACAAAACACTCGACTAGTTACAATCTCTAGATACGATTTCCCCTACTCTCTATCTGTGTCCGAATCAAAAAAAAAGTTTCTTTCTTAGAATTGCTCGCCTGTGAAACACTATTCCGTTGAGCTACTTCCCGGTTGAATACAACATAGTAGGTTTTTTTTCTTTTTTTTTACACAGTGATCACCACTTACAAAGGCCCGGAAGCCACTCAGGGATAAGGGTTATTGCAAGTACATTACTTAGTGTGAAGATTTGATGAAGTGTTTACTTCATTAGGAATTTGTTAACGTTGGACTTGAACACATCCAAGTTGTAGTCCGGTGGGAAGCAGGCAGACGGAACAGAGTTCCACAGGCGTGCAGTTCTAAGAAAGAAGCTTTGTTCATGGAATCCGCGTTTTGATTTAGGCACAGATATCGAGTGGGGGAAATTTTTCACAGTGGATTCAGCTAGACGGGTGTTTTTCGTGAAAGATTGGCAAGGGGGGACCAGAGATTGAAGTTCAGACGAGCACCTGCCATGGAAATAACGATAAAACAAGGATAGGCTCGCAACGTCTCTTCTGTGGGAGAGAGGTTGCAGGGTAGAGAAAAGGGCACCCCCCACTAAGCCACGAAGTCTATTAGTAGATATTTATTTGCTTCCCCACGAAAGCAAATAAGACACAAGGTCTTTTTTAATGTGGGGAAAAACTAGCTTCCCAAAAAAAAGTAACACTCTGGCAGTATAAAAAAATAGTAATTGTCTCAGTATGAAGGGTTTCCCGTACATTGACCAAGGACCAATTAACGTAATTTAAGTGAAGCATTAGAAAAGATACTACACTCTGATCCTGGCTCGAAAGCAAAGAACAATACTTGTGACAATGTCAGGTATGTAGCCTTCAAATCCAATGTTTTTGTTGAGTCGCCCCCATAAATAATCAAATTTTACCCAATTTACACCATTAGCGATTACTACACTACAACCTTACATCCCTTAACCCTTATCCTCGAGTGGCATTCAGGACTTGATAAGTGGTGACTCCAAAGTAAAAAAAAATAGAAGCTGAAGCGTGACAGACCAGAACGAGGACTCAGCTAACACGGAACGCAATAAACAAATAGCATATGAAAACAATTAAACACTTCAACCATACACCAAGTAAAACCCATTCTCACCTTGTCATTATTTCTTTATTTCTCCATGTCTACTTTTCCATGTACCTCCCCTGTCATTTTCTTTTTCACTGTCGCTTGTTTCGTTTTGTTGCAGTTATTTTGTTTAGATGCTTTTCGTTTTAACAGAAACAGAATGAAGCCAATTCGATTCTCTCCCCTTAACGATCCGCTCTCCATTCATCTACAAAGGAAACGTGAAATTATACACTAGAATGAAATGATAGCGACAATAGCTATTAACCAAAGCAGAACAAGAAAAACATATAGATATAAAATGAATATATGAATATATATATATATATATATATATATATTAGCCGAACACAATGTTCGCTTTTTATATTCGCAAATAGATATTGACTGTATTCCTTATATATATATATATATATATATATATATATATATATATATATATACACACACACATGCATATACATATTTATATATGTCCATATGTAAATATGTATGTACATATATGTACGTACACATGCACATATATATGTACATACGTATATATATATATGTATATATGTATATGTATACACACACATATATATATATGTATACATATATATGTATATGTACACACACACACACACACATATATGTATATATATATATATATATATATATATATATATATATATATAGGGGGGAGGAAAAAATAAGAGCTATGGAAGAAAATGTCGAAATTTCGGCCCGTAATTGGTCTTTCTTGATCGGAGCGAGGTGTAATCAGCGGTATTTTCTGGTAATCTTAACGCAATAATTTCATAGCTATCAAAATGGACATTTATGTCACCACAGTTGCGTCGCATGGGGAACCGTATATATTTTGATATTGCCGTTACAAATTCCCCACCCGCCCTCACACAAAAATGGAAGCCATTAGTTTCTTCGTTTTTTGTTTTGTTTTGTTGTTTTTTTTGTTCAATTTTGTTTTTGTAATTTTATTTTTGTATCTCTTTTCACATTTTCTATTTTTTACACACACACACACACACACACACACACACACACACACACACATATATATATATATATATATATATAATCGTAATCTAATTCTTATACTTTTTTGTAACGTACACTCTATTTACTATACAACTATAACACATCTACTTCGCTTTAAAATCTATCTAAAAAATACTGAGTCCATTACATATACAAACTCCACTACCGGCTCGACATCGAAATCGTATTGGAACAACTATTTTTCAGAAGGTGATCATATTTACATATATAGAAATAGTCATTTGATGAGTATCTATATATCTATAAAAGTGAACGTGTCTGTGTGTGTGTGTGTCTGTGTGTGTATGTGTGTCTGTATACATTTCCCTACGCAATAACTCTGTAAATTTGAAGTCTACAGACTCGAAATTTGATATACAGGGTACTGAGGTTTGGGAAAACTTTGCAATCCGTTTTCGGTTAGAAATTTGTCTATTAAGGGGTCAACGTTCAACAATTTGACCTTTGATAACTCTACCAAACTCCTCCGCCAATTGTAGGTATAAACACTTGAAATTTTAGATATAAGTTCCTTGGGCACGGATCCAACTTAATAACTTGATTTGAGCCTAAAACAATAAATGTCAAGTGGTAATAATAGCGGTCAAATTAAAAAAAATTGACCGCTTTTTTTTTTTTGCTCAACATACACCTCCAAGCACGCGGGCAACGCCGGGCTGAAATGCTTATATATATATATATATATATATATATATATATATATATATATATATATATATATATATATATATATATAAGGTATTTAATTATTATAGTAAAAAAATAATTATGACAGCCCCTTTAAGAAATTCGTTTCTTATCGTTGAGCACTTTCAGTTGAATTAAAAGTCGGTCAATTTAGCTCTTATGCGTAGATCATCGTATAACGATTTGATCACTGTCTGTCTGACGTAATGAACATTTAAATTAAAATGTTTAAAATTCAACGCTATTTCACACGGTTAATGGTAGCCGAATGGATACAGCCTCCGCTAATCGAGCCAGAGATGTCTCGTGTCGCGGGGTTCGAATCGTTCGACTGGTAGTTATCGTGACACCCTGCACTGAAGAATCCCGAAAGGATGAAACACTAGTGTCTGTAGGTATTTAATTATTATAGTAAAAAAATAATTATAAATATATATATATATATATATATATATATATATATATATATATATATATATATATATATATATATATATATATATAATTACAGGGTTGGACGATAAAATTCTCGCCTTCAAAAACACGACATGACTCCATTTCCGTTTGATGAAAACTGTTTTTTTGTTGTTGTTGTTGCTGACCATGGTGGATTATGTCGGAGCAACATTGGGTGGTCCTGCTGATAGTCGGCAGAGTGATGAAAACAAAGTTTTTGGCCACGGTTATAATATTTGTTGTTATTTCAAGTGAGAGCCATATCATGCCACTTCACATCTTTGAAGTGTGCTTGAATGTGCTGAAGAGTATTGTGATTCCCTGGTGTAATCACGTGGCTACTGACAGACCCTGGGTGTGTCAACAGGACTTGGCACTTGGCCTCGAGTCTAGAGGGACCCAGGTTGGGCTTCAGAAGCAGTGCTACGACTTGTTCCTTTATCTCACTGGCTCAAACAAATTACCGGTCTCCAAACCTAAATTACTTAAGGATTATATAGGCTCTGTCTATCGCCCGGCTTCCATACTCCTCCTTTGCCTATTAGTCAGGCGCAGAGACACTACCACAGTAAATCGACAAAACACTTAGTGGTAGATCTTGTTTCTTGTCTAGGGCAATAACACATCCCACCCCTCAAAACTGGGCACTTGGGAGTGCTTGAGTACCACACATGCCTGTGAAATTAGATTAGGGTGACCTTCTTCTGATGGGTTGAGGGTACCGGATTGACAGTTCCTAGCTGCTGCTTCCGACTGGTAGTACATGAGCCCTAACTCTTTGGTAGCGCTTAGAGCGGCTGCTCCATTAACAGTTGTATAATATCGGGATGTTTTAGTCCCATGTCGCGCATGGAAAGGGACCTGCACTCATCCCCGATGAAGGTCAGCTAATGGTCTACTTGTGTTGCATGTCTGATACCCTGCATAACCTCTTGTTCAGCTCCCCCTTACCTAACTGAAACTCTTAAAAAAAAACAATGACAGTACAATAAAAAAAATAAGCTTAAACCAGACCTAGGGATAAACAAATCCAACTTGCGTCCTCCCTTAGCTGATGTTGAAGCATTTCTCCTAAAAAAATACTCTGGATATCTTAGCACTAAGCGAGACTAACCTACACTCCTCCATCCTCTCTAACTACTTTAACATGCCTGGGTATCTACCACTCTGCCGTAAGGACTATGACAAACATTTGCACGGACTTGAAGTCTACATTCGTAAAACCCTTCCCCTGACTAGAGAAACAAACCTAGATACTGACGATCAAGCCTTTATGTGCTTTAGACTAAACATACAACATAACATTAGCTACTTTTATTTTTTCTAGCGCTCTCCCTCGACCCAGGACTGCGCCATAATTAACAAAGTCTCTGACAAAATAGACACAGCACTCTCCCTCGACACTAGCGCACAGGTACATGTGTTTGATGATTTCAATGTTCACCACAAAAACTGGCTTGGATTTTCTACTCACACTGATGCAGCGGGCAGGATAACACATAGCTTCTCTATATCTCACTCCCTATCACTAATGGTTACGTTTCAACCCGTTTCCATGACCAGCAAGAACAACCCGCATCACTTCTAGATCTGTTTCTGATCACAGTTCCCGAGGATTGTATACCAAATGCTGACAGCCCACTCGGGAACGCTGATCATGCAGTGATAATGGTCGAAATCGCCCTTAACTCTAGAGCCAAAACTGAAAAGCCAGTGCTCAAAACAACGAGATATTATAAAAAGGCTGACCGGGAAGCCATCAGAGATCTTACCAGAGATGTTCCATGGGGAAATATTTTTCTCTTCCTGCTGAACAGTGCGCAAATGAGACCACTGAATGGTTCAAAACGGCAATTGAAGCACATGTTCCCATGCGGAAATTTTATAGCAAGCCCCAATCTCCCCAATGGTTTACTTCTACTTGCGCAACTGCCATTGCTCAAAGGCAGCATGCATACCGCAGATTTACCCGACATAAGTCCAGTTCAAACAGACAGAAGTATATAGACGCTAGAAGTAACGTTAAGAAAGAAATAGCGACAGCTAAGAGAGAATTTACGGAAACCACTAAAAAACGCATCGAAGCACAAAAACTAGGAACTCGTTACTTCTAGAAAATCTACAACAGTGTAGTAAATAATGGGCAATCAACAATTCCCCCACTAACCAACAATCACGAGGTTGTATGCTCAGCAACCAACAAGGCTAATATGCTTGCCAGTCGGTTTGCCTCAAACTCCACACTGGACCCTTCCAACTACCCACTGCCTGACTTTCCTTTGCAGACAGACGCCACGCTAGACGATCTAAAAATCACCCTGCTCAGGTGCATGCTACCATAAAAACCTTGACACCTCAAAAGCATGTGGACCTGATCTCATCCCAGCTGTGCTATTAAAAAAGTGCTCAGCCGAAGTAGCTCCAGTTCTCTCCAAACTCTACAACAAATGCCTTAATGAATCCTGCTTTCCGGGCTGTTGGAAAACTGCTTCTGTGGTACCAGTATTCAAGAATTCTGGCGAAAGAACTGACCCATTAAATTATCGCCCTATTAGCCTCCTCCCACTTTTTGCCAAAATATTTGAGACCTTAATTAACCATGCTCTAGTCCAGCACCTTACAGATGCTAAACTTCTGACCGACCAACAATATGGATTTAGACCAGCCCGTTCCACAGCAGACATTCTCACTGTAATCTCTGAACGCATATACCATTCACTGGACAAAGCGGGAGAGGGCAGAGCGGTAGCTCTAGATATATCTAAGGCTTTTGACAGGGTATGGCATGAGGGTCTCCTCAGGAAGATTAGATCATACGGTATCACTGGTAGAATACTTAACATTATTAAATCCTTCTTAGATAAGAGAAAAATCCAGGTTGTCCTCAACGGTCGTACATCTAAACAATATGATATAAATGCGGGAGAGCCCCAGGGATCTATCCTTGGACCTCTACTGTTCCTGATATTCATAAATGACCTCCCCGACAAAATTGCCTCTGAGATGGGTATATACGCTGATTACACCACACTCTATAGCAGGCAAGACAGGAAAATAAATGAACATATATCTAAAGTAATGGCAGAAACACTAGAGGATGACCTCCAATCAGTAGTGGAATGGGGACAAAAATGGATGGTCACGTTCAATGCCGCCAAGACTAAACTGGTTTCATTCAATAATTACAAGAAACCTTCTCTACCACCTATAGCAATGGCCAACGACTCTTTATCTGAGAGTACGTCTTTCAAGCTCCTTGGCCTAACGTTCACAGGAAACATGAGTTGGAACAATTACATCGAGGGCATTGCCAGGGCCGCTACAAGGAAGGTGGGCTCTCTCTACCGTGCTAGAAAACTACTAACACCTGAAAGTATCCTGTACCTCTATAAGGCCACCATTCGCCCATGTATGGAGTATTGCTGTCACATCTGGGCTGGTGCATCGGCTACTAGTCTCTCGCTCCTTGACAAGTTTCAAAAGAGAGTCGCAAATCTGATAGGCCCTGAACTGGCATCTAAGCTTCAGCCTCTGTCCCATCGACGAAACGTTGCATCCCTCTGCCTGTTCTACAAGTATTTTAATGGTGAATGCTTTGATGAACTGCAAGCACTTGTGCCCCCACGACGTGAACACCTTCGACAGACCCGACAAGCTGCAAAATCCCACCCCCACACTGTAGAGATCCCTAGATATAAAATATCTTTCTACTCCGGTAGTTTCTTCCCCAGAACCGCTAGACTTTGGAATTCCATTCCAGGTCACTGCTTCCTCAACTGTACTAACATGCAGAAGTTCAAGTGCAACGTGAACCAACATCTTGCTGCCCAAATCCCTACATAGCACCCCAGTAGAATTTTCCCCTGATAGTAGTCCCCTACACCAAAGTGGCAATGTGCCTTTTTTGGGGTGAAAATGTAATAAAAACAAAAAAAAAACTCCAAAACTAAAGCATTACCCACGGACCAAGCACACCGCCTCCCACCTTCTCCCTTTTCTCTTTCCACTTTTCTCGCACCCCTCCCCTGACATCATTCATTCCTTCATTCCACCATAAACGAACTTTTCTGTAAAGTCTGAAGAGGCTACATAACCGTCAAAAAACGGTCGCGTAGCTGAAACAAAAATGTAAGTGAACAGAAAAAAAAACGGTAATAATAAATAAAACGCATATTTGCTCTACAACAGTATTGAGCACTTTCTTCAGATTTTTATTAATTACCATTTCTACTAAACTATATATATACATTTTATTTTTTATTGCTGTTTTATCTGTTCAGTTACATATGTTTCGGTTGCTGGACCATATTTACGATCCAGCAGTCTCGTCAGACCTTACAGAAATGGCTATTATTATTTGGAAAAACGATTTTAAAAGAAATACGAGAGAAAAAAATAAAATAAAGAGGAAAAAAGAAAGAGTGGAAGAGAAAATAAGGGTGTGAAGATCGACAATAATTAAGTTTTGAAGTTTAAAATGCATTAGATTGTAGTGTGTTGGGGGTAGTAAATTCAGCTAGTAAATTCAGTAATGATATAGGGAGAGAGAGATAGAGGGAAGATAAAAGGGAGGGGTAAGGGGAGGAGGGAGGACGAATTTCAATTTTGGGTTTTAAGATTTGGCTGTATATAGTAAAATTATTTAGCTATATACTGGAGTATATGAATTGATTGGAGGGAGAGAGGGGGAGAGAGGGAGAGAGAAACGTTTAGTGAACGTGTCATATTCGTTTGGTAAGGGTTTAATTTTAGAACGCTCGCCACGGCAAGTCCAGACGTACATCCAACAATAAATTGTTTTAGGCAGTTAAGAGTGAATAAATATGCCAATACACGCGCATATACGCACACATACATACTCATATAAACCCGTGCATGGATATATATATATATATATATATATATAAATATATATATATATATACACAAATATAAACGTATACATAACAGTACATCAGCATATATAAACACAACCACATACGCACATACAAATATATCCAGAAAGTATGCGGAAACATACATGCCAATAAATGCACACACATGCACACATCCATATATACGTATACACACAGACACGCGTATACATATATATATATACATATATACACATATATATATACATATATACACACATACACATATATACATGCACACACATACACATATGCACAGACATATATCTCCAGTAGGATATTGTTGTATATATACATACATACACACACATGTATACTTACATTCATACACTTATATAATAACATACATATCCATAAATATATACATACATATACAGACATACACATATGCATAGATATGTGTCTGTTTATACTAAGTAACTAAAGTAAAGTTAGGATAAAAAAATAAAAAATAAAATGTTGTAGTTAATAATGGGAGTTTAGGTAGACGCATGATAAAATATGTTCCAATATATGTTACTGGCTTAATATTTAGGAGTCTGTATGGGTTTGGTTTGCTGATTATGAGGTGGGGGTTAAGCTATATTGGCTTGTAAAAAAAAAATTTAATATAATATAAAATAAAGTAAAATAAAATTTTAGATTTCTAAATAGAGAATAAAAAAAAGAAACAGAAATTAAATAATAAAATAAAAATAATAAAAATAAAAATAAATTTAAAAATAAAATAAAAAGAATGTGTGAATGAGTTGAGGGATTAACTTTTATTTTCTTAAATGGTGTTTGTGTATATATTGGTTAAATTTATATGTATCGGGGATATAAATGTAAGTAGTAAGAGTTATTAGTAAGACTAGGATATTCAGAGTTAGGTTGAGCTATATTTATAGTTATATGGTTAGTAGGATGTCTAAGAGTTTAAATGTGGTTTGACCGATATAGAGAGCCAGAACGTATAAAGGTTAAAGATTATAAATGTAGTGTTAAGTTTTAGTCAGTTAGGGGTTCTTGTAGCTTCGTTAAGTTCATATATATAGGGGGTGGGCGCCTAATTTGGTGTTTGGGGAAATGGTTATGTCTAACCTTATTTTCAGTGTCAGGTGTATTGCAAATATGATGATGATTGCAACGTCTTGTCAGACGAGTGCCACTCCCTCAGACACTTAATGTCCATGAGCCCAAATGCCTGCGTGAGTATCTATACAAAGATGATATTATAGAGTTTTAGCTTTGTATGACAGCTAAGTCTCTCTCTCGGTTTAAAATGTTGAGATCCAGCAACAAGCAAGAGTAAGATAGCCAGCTACAAGTTAAACTGCAGACCAGCTTAATGCGGTCTCCCGCTTTATGGTTTGTTTTAAATCAGAGATTTGCTTCTCCTAAAAATGTTGCCTTCACCACGGCTTACGGGAGCCCTCTCCACCCCAACACATATATGTATATACACACAAATATACACGGTGCTAGTTGGCCGTAGAACCCGAAAAAGGGTTCAATCACCCTTTGGAAGGTCTTGCTTTTAATCATTCAGGGAGACTAGCCACCCTCCTCACCAAACAAATCTAGTCGCCGGTGACCCGACCATAAGGCAGGTAGTAATGGGTTACATGGTACCAGTAGCATATGGCATGATCTGAACATTGCAAATATAGATATGTACATACAGACACATACACGCATACGTATTCAGATATAGATATACCTGCATACGTACGTTGACCCATGTAGGCATATACATACACACACATATATATATATACATACCAACACCCAGAAGTATACATACGTCTGTATGTGCACATAGGCATAGATACACGAAATATGGCATAGAAGAGAATGATACCATCCAGCATGCCAAGATGAGAAACAAAATTGGAAGTGAGTACATACGCCGAGTCAGGATGATATGTAAAACAGAACTCACAGGCAGAAACAAAATAACTGCCATTAACCAACTAGCCATGCCAGTGGTAACATACAGTTTTGGTATTGTCGACTGGCCACAAAAAGACATAAATAGGCTAGACACTAAGACACGTAAAATGCTGACAATGTATAAAGTAATATACAGAAACCAGTGTCTGTCTAGAATGTATCTGCCCAGATGGAAAGGAGGTATGGGGCTCTCGGAGATTAACCCTCAACATCGTGCAACTATTGTGAGCACCGGACAATATCTGATGAGCTCTAAAAACCCAACTCTCAAGATGATACACCAACATCTGGAATCAAGAGCCAGTAGGACAACATCCATCACAAAACTGGCCAAACATTTTGGGAAAGACTGTCTTACAAGTGAGACAGAAACAGAAAAGATACCTGCGACTGAAATAGCCAGAAAAAGTCGCCAGAAATACACTAAAGCTTTCCATGACAAAAAAGTTGAAGAATGGGCCAACCAACAACGGGCCAAGTATTTTCTGGACGAATATAACCAAGACTATATTGATAAGGAAGGGTCTATAAGCTGGTTAAAGGATGGATCGCTCCACTATGACCAGGAGAAGTTTATAATAGCTGCCCAAGATCAAGGCTTGATGACCAATGCGTTTAAAAAGATGAGTGGTCTCAGCAAAGACAACAAATGCAGGTTCTGCCACACAGAAGTAGAGAGTGTGAGCCACCTGATTTCTAGCTGTAAGGTTCTGCTAGGGGACGGCTACTATACAATGCGACACAATGAAGTATGCAAATATCTCCACTGGACGATCTGCAATAAGTTAAATATCGAATGCAGCAAGAAGTCATGGGAACATATACCCGAAAGAACAGTCGGAAACAAGTCATATACCATCCACTATGACTATGCAATCCCTACAGCCACGTACCTAGAAAACGGAGCTATAAAACCCGACATTGTAATATGGGACAAGAAGGAGAAGGAAGCAACCTTGGTGGAAGTTAGTGTCCCGAATGATGCTGGGTTAAACAGAGCTGAGAGGGAAAAGATTACCAAATACCAGGGTCTTATGTATGACATGAAAAGAAACTGGAACCTTAAGAAGATCTCTATCATTCCAGTAATTATAGGAGCAACCGGACTTATGAAAAAGAATTTTACAAACTATCTTACAAATATACCAGGTAAACCAAGTGCAAAGGAGATTCAAACAATTGCACTTAAAGGGACGGTTAGAATCTTAAAAAGATATCTCGGTTGGAGTGTCTAAAATAGCAGGTGTATGTTTGGCATCTGGTAGGATGCCCGATCCCTGGCTTAAACAAAATGATAAGAAAAATGAAAAAATATATCATACCATATATGCATGAACCATGAGCACACACACTCATATACGTAGATATACAAACACGTATACAGATACACATAAACACATACACCACACATCCATCCACACATACATACAAAGACACATCTACTTGCACATTTCAGGTCTGACGAGCTGCTGGATCGTAAATATGGTCCGGCAACCGAAACATATGTAACTGAACAGATAAGACGCTAATAACAAATAAAATGCATATTTGCTCTGCAATAGTATTGAGCACTCTCTCCAGGTTTTACTAATTACCATTTTTACCATATATATACCTTTAAGAAATACGTTTCTTATCGTTGAGCACTTTGTGTTGAATAAAAGTCGGTCAATTTAGCTCTTATGCGTAGATCGTCGTATAACGATTTGATCACTGTCTGTCTGACGTAATGAACATTTAAATTAAAATGTTTAAAATTCAACGCTATTTCACACGATTAATGGTAGCCGAATGGATACGGCCTCCGCTAATCGAGCCAGAGATGTCTCGTGTCGCGGGGTTCGAATCGTTCGACTGGTAGTAATTGTGACACCCTGCACTGAAGAATCCCGAAAGGATGAAACACTAGTGTCTGTAGGTATTTAATTATTATAGTAAAAAAATAATTATATATATATATATATATATATATATATCGTAATTGATTTCGACCACTTTCTCTATGTATGGTATTATTTTTTATTTCATTTTGTTCGGGCATTTTTGCAGTGATTTGATTGGTCGCATCGTTACTTTTTATCTGCCACTGACGTAAGATTGTTAGTATCAGTCCTTTCTCTAAATATTATCATGGTGTGTGTCTTTCAGAATTTTCTCGTCTATTTCCTACCTCCTTTCTTCCGGGTTGATTCACTACTTTGTCTAGTGGTCTCCATCAATTTTCTGTTCTCATCCCTTATCTTATTCCAGTAGCTTCTTTCCCCCCTCCCCCCCCCAAAAAAAAGAAAACAGGTCATGGAACTCTCTTCATGCCGACTGTTTTCCTCCTACCTATAATTTTGGTTCTTTTGTTCTTGTTAGTTTCCACGACTTGTCAAAAGCGATTTCCAGAAAATATATAATAAATTATGATATTGTTATAGAATTTTTGAGAACTTAGATTTCATTTTATCTAACACAATCGAATATATGTGTGTGTGTGCGTGTGTGCGTGTGTGTGTGTGTGTGTGTGTGTTAATTGATACCGTCCATTTTCTCTAGGTAGGACATAATGACAGTTTTTTTAATTTCATTTTTATTCCTGCATTCTTGATTAAAAGAAAGAATAAACGCTTATTTTTCTTCTATCTTGTTCTGCTCTTATTCATTGACATTTTTTTTGCCATCTTCACTGTTCTTGTGTTCGTTCTTTCATTTTGGTAATGACAATATTTTTACATTTAAGGCGAAAAAATCAGGGGGGGGTTCAGTCATTTCATTTCACTTTTTTCTTTTGCTCTTTATTTTGTAGGATGTTTTATACCACAACTGACCAAAACAAGAAAAAAACAACATGCAAGTTAAAAAAAAAGGAAATATTAAAAACTTTACGAAACCGAATGGATGTGTTTAAAATGTGTTTAATAAATCTGTTCGTGGGGTCATTAAAATATTATTTTAAACCTGACGGACAGATAGAACGCTTTATAAAGATGCCTGAACGCAACTAAAAACAATTTCAACGGATTATTTAAAGACTATTTCAGTGGCGGGTGAATTGACATACATAGCATTTTTGACTCTATATACAGGTGGGGCATAAGTTCTGTTACAAAATTTCGGAACTATGTTTTATGATACCGAATGTGACGCAGGTTTAAATTAAGGCTAGACATAGAAAAAAGGGATTAATTTTGAAAATATCGGCGAAAAAAGCGACCCTTCACTGTGAAAAAGTGCCCAGTGTTAAAGAATTAACGTTTTTGGTCAATTTTTCGATATTTGTCAACCGACATAATGATGAAGTTCATTAATTACACCAAAATGTTTTCGAGAATTTCGGGAGAGTTACCAGTTTTACGTTTTGTTATTACTATTTCTAATTATATTACTATTGTAACTACCACTGTTACAATTATTATTGTGATTATTATCTGTTTTACGCTTAATAATATCATTAATATTAGTATTATTGACATTTCATTTCTTAATATTATTATTTTGTATTTCATTTATTTTCTTAGTTAATATTTTTAGTTTGACTTTTGTCGGCTAATTTTCTTATTAGTATCAGTGTGTGTATCGCTATCAGTATTATCATTACACATTTTATTATATTTTCTCAATATTATCATCATCATTATCATTATTATTAGTATTTTTTAATTTTACTATTATCAGTAATATTATAACTAGTAGTATTAATAGTAGTTGTATTACAGTTTTTGTTGTTATAATGTTTGTATTAATAGTTATTGGTTCTGGATATGATCTTAAACTATATCCGATGGTGAGGTCCCAACTTGCGGGCTTTGGGAAGTGTGGAGCCACTCTTTAATTGCCATTGCTCCCAGGTCCACTCTGACCCGGAGTGGTAGTACCTATTAGTGTCCCAACTATGCGTTTAATAGAAATCGACTCGGAAAAAACAAATCTCTTCTATTAAAAAAATGTTCTTCAAAATCACTGGATTCGGCATTAAATAACCTGAAAAGGGTTGATATGCCGTAAAACAAAAACAACCAGCCAAAGATTAATAGTGCTAACATCACTATCAATATTCGTTATTAATTGTAGGTTAAGCTTATGTGTTGAAATTTTGTCACATATTCTGATTTCCCGGTCAACGCTGAGACACGTGTAATATAGTTAATATATAATTAAACAATTTAACACGATGACGCACAACAGAGAAGTATGGAAACTCACAGGGGGAATAAATTAAAATAAATGTCTAAAACTTTTTTTTTTTTTTTGCTTATTGTGATCACATAACAATTTGATGTACCGATTGAATTATGTAGCATTCAAGTTTCATGATGATCGCTTAAGATGAAAACGGTTCGTTTGGCATGCTTTGATGAACGTATCATTTTATTGGTCTACGATGGAAACAAGGGCATAACTACGTACACCGAGGCAATGAATAATTGAATCTTCATAATTGTCTACTTAGATATACGTAACGAGCCTGTGACAGCTTCTGATTTTTCAATTCATTCGACTGACCATAAGGGTCGCTTGAAATGATGCCTGCGTATTAATAAACGACAGTCTTATTAATGATAATAGATACCTTTGAATTAGACTATCATAAATAAGCCTTGGTGTAACGATATACCAGTAAATATAGCTGTGTCTTTTTCTCGCGTATATAGAGTTAAAATTTGATTCATGTCAGGGAGTTCGAATCGTACGACGGGATGTGAATAACATTTTTTAAATATTTATTATTAAATAATTATTTATAAGTTGATTTCGGCTATACACTATAAGAGAAAATGAATATGACGTCTAATCTAAGCTAAATGCGAGTTTCTTTTCACGCAATTTGTCAATTTCTATAAGAAATGATATAAAGAGGGTGTTTGTGTCCTGGAGTATGATTTGTAGTAAGGCTGGGCAGTTATATCGGCACTAAAGATTCTGCAAGGATGAAACGGCTACGTATGTACATAGATAATAATTAAAACAATATATATATATATATATATATATATATATATATATATATATATATATATATATATATATATATATATATATATATACGGTGTTCCAAAATAAGCTGACGCATTTGAAATTTAAATTTAACCGCAAGTAACACTCTACGATAAATATCCGCTCCTCAATGTTGTAACAAAAAAAAAATTAATCGATCAGCATTTACCGTGCCTGTTAAACTTTTGCGAAGCCAGTACAGTTGGTGTCAGCACAGTAAGGAGATGGGTTCTTTGCTTTCAGAGTAGCGACAGAGAAGTGAATGATAAAGCTCGCTCTAGACTTTTACGACCGAGACATTTTGAAACGCTGGCAAAAGTGCATCGAGATTGATGGTAATTCTGTAGAAAAATAACTTCTGGAGCACAAAGAAGTTTCTCGTTTTAATGTTACCATTCTCGTCTTCGTAGCTCTTCAGCGTTTAAGTTTTTTAGTTAAAAAGTAGGAGGTCTAACATTTGGAACGACCCTCGCATTTTTTTTTCATCTTGTAAATGCGAATAAATCCCTACGAAGTACAGGGTCCCCCCCCAAAAAAAAACGCGCCCCAAATCTAATTAGCCCCCGTTTTTTTTAGTGTTTTGTCCGAATTAAATGAAACTTTGGTCATAGCTAGTTTATTATATTCAAAACATCACATCAAAACACTAGGGTCTTTGGCCTTTTTTTTCTCCGTTCTACAGCATATGTTCTAGATATACTTTCTATGTTTTTTTGTTTTTTTTTTGGTGGGGGGGTCACCCTGTATATCCGTTTTTCACTTTATCTGTCACGGTTAAGTTTTAAACTAAATATTTTATTAATTTGTAGCACCGAAGTTCACCCTTCGATATCCAAAATCGAAGTGAATAAACTTGTTTCTGAGCACCAAATTCGTGCATGCCTTAATTAATGAAAACAAATAATTTAGGGTGTTTTGTAATAAGAGGAGTATCTTTGGGGTGAGCTGGATTCATAAAAATATTTTCAGTGAGAATATTTTGCAAGTTTTATAATCAATTCTGAGAAAAACGAGGGACATGTTATAAGGTAAAAAAAAACAACCAAATAATGAGTCCAGAAGGTATACAGGGTAGAACGATAACATTGTTGCCCTAGAAAAGACGACATGATTTCATTTCCGTTTGATAAAAACCGATTTTGTTTTTTTGTTGAAGACCATCCACTATTTGGCCGCTTGTGTACAAATCTCAATAGCAATAGGAGTCTTCTATCATGTCCTAATGTGACACAATGTTCAACAAGCGAGATAGGAGATGTGCCGCTGTACAACTCATGCTCTCTACCGATCCAAGTTATGATAACAGGATCATTACCAGCACTCTTAAAATGCAAATCTGGGCGGTTCAACGATTAAGGGCAGAGCTCAATGAAATTTCCGGCCACAATTATGGAATTTGGTGTGGTTTCAAGTGAGGGCCACATCATGCCACCTCACATTTTCGAAGTCGGTTTGAGAGCCAACACTAAAGTGTACTTGGATGTCTTAAAAAGTGTGGTCATCCCCTGGTACAATCAGGTGGCGGCTGGCAGGCCCTAGGTGTGGTAGCAAGACTCGATGCCGGCCCACAAGTCCAAAGAGACCGAGGCTGGCTTCAGAAGAGGTGTTACGACTTTGTAGCCTTCTCTCACTGGCCCGCTCCTCACTCGAATTGAACTCGCTATTTACTTTGTTTGATTATACTTCGAGAAAATCACCAACATGACCTCTTACAACACCAAAGCCAGCCTGATCGCCGCCATCCGCCGAGTATTCGCCGAGCCCCCGCCGTCGCTTGGGGAAAAGGCATGCTCCCGGTTCTGACCCGTATCGTGGCCGTGATTTAGGCTAAAGGCGATTACCTTGAATAGATGTAAGCTCTACTACATAGTCAAGTTTCCTGAATTGATTTTTTTAATAAAAGATTTGAAATAAAGCGATTGTGTTGTTTTCTTTAGGGCGACAAACTTATCGTTCCATCCTGTATATTCACAAAAGAGGAAGTTTATATCAGTTTAAAATGGAATCTTACAGCCATAAGAAAAACATAAAATGTCTGTGAATATTTCAGAGGTTTTATAAAATCAAGAGAAATTCATTAGTTGAGACATTGAAGAAGTATGAATCGATTGCGTTACAAGGGTGAGAAAAATTGTTTAGAAAACTTATCTGCTCAATTAAATAAATTATAATTCATTGGAAGTTGTTGAGGAGAGTCGATGTTTTTATTGGGTTTTTATTTTAGTAAGGTAGTTCAGTGATAAAGTTTGGGAATATTTTAATTGATGAGTTGTTTTAAATGAGCAGACGACAGTACAGCAGTGTGTGTGTGTGTGTGTGTGTGTGTGTGTGTGTGTGTGTGTGTGTGTGTGTGTGTGTGTGTGTGTGTGTGTCGCGTTTTGTAAGTATGAGCATGTGAGTGTCAGTGTATGATTACGTGAATTGAGGATTACGGAAATTAAGGAAGCATAGTACTGTCTGGATTTTTGGTCTCAACTGTTTATTGAAATAAAATGTGGCCCTTTTAAGTTGTTTAGGCTGCTCCTAGAAAGACTAATTTGAATAAATTCAGAAATTTCTCTGATTAGTCAAACTATAATTATCTGTTTTCATTAATACAGACCTGCGTGAATTCGACACGCAGAGACGAGTTTACGCAATTTGATTTTGGATACTGAAGTGTAAACTTCGATGCTACAAATTGAATGGATGCATCTGATTTTTATATTTATACAACCAACTTCGACATTCATCAGATCAGCCGCACTCAAATTATTATAATGCACTAAAAAACTCTTCTGTGTGTATTTGATCTTTATAAGTTGGGTTGAGTCGAATTTTTTTAAATAAGGATTGGCTACCATTTTAGCATTCTTTCCAAAGGCTATAAAACAGCAACCACATTTCCTCAAAAACACCCTCCCATCAACCTGTTTCCATTTAAGGTTCAATGATCATAGTAGCTCTGTAGAGCAGATCACGTTCAATATATATTATGTCCCTTTGTCACGAGGTGCGCGTTCTTTTAATTTGTTTGTTTTTGACTAGTTTTAGATACGTCTTTCCATCTGGATGAGAGGATTATGTACTGAACAGTCGGTCTGTCATGTTGACAATTTTGTTTTTAATAAATAAGCCGTTCGAACTAATTTTCACTCCAGACCTGAAATGGAAGACTTCTATGAAAGTAGCCAGAACGCCCGACGTTGCCTGGGAATGAATGCGGATCAACGAATGTTTCACCCTCCCATATTTTATTGTCATCGAAATCGGTAAATTCGACCATTTTTTCAATCCTTCCCGCAATTATTTATTCCACAATATATTGTCTGAATCACTGCAGAGAACCTTCTATTGATTTTATAAAATTATTTTTATATAATAGCTTGAATTACAGTTTAAAATGCAAGTATCAAGTATGATGGTCCAATTGTGCTCTAAACATAAACATTCATTTCGAATTTCATATTAAAAAAAAACTACTGTTGATTTCATATGCCGGGTCTTTCTACTTGTGCGATTATAATGACTTGAATGAAAATTTAAAATGTAAAAGTCAAGTATCATGGTTAAATTGTGCTCTAAACAGAAACATTCATTTCTAACGCGCTCCTGTATAACAAAAAGCGCTTACTGTTAATTTTATATGCCTGGCCTGTCTGCATTTGCGGTAATAAAACTTCTCAAATACACTTAGATATTAACATTGATCAAAATTTCTTTTTTAGATTATCGATTATCGACACTTATCGAAGACATTCCGATGCAAAACCTATCTAAGAACATTGTCAGACACGTAAAGTACCTTTGTGTGAATTTTTTTTTAAAAATCACTATTGTTGTTTAGGAGTCTATAGGGAATGAACTCGCATACACATACACACATATGGAGACAAGGTTTCTTTTTATATATAATAGTAGAGATATTTTACTAATTTAGCTGGGAAAAAGTTTTGGATCATTCTACAGCTCCAGAAATTACTTCACTTCTGACACAAATATATATCTGTATAAAATGTCTTAAGTTGCTCAGTTGCCGTTCCAAGCTTCCTCTCTTGCGGATGAGCTCTTCTCTTTCTCACAGAAAAGACGTGGCTAGTCTTTCTTTACTCACTCATTGGAAGGTGACGATCGTTCAGTGGTTAACGGCACGGATTGACAACCTCGGTGTCTCAAGTTCGAATTCAGTTCGTTCCACAAAATCTTACTTTAATTTAAGACGTTAGCAACCTTCTCGTGGTCTTTTATGTAAGTAACTGATGTCGTCCTAGAAAGAATTATGACTAGAAAAATATCGGGAAAACTAATTCCAATAACGGAATCTTCGGATTCATACGATATAATGATGACTCGATCACTATTTTCATGATAAACTCCAATCACGAGATCCATCATAAAGTAATTACAGCAGAAACTCTCTGGTTTAAACTGTAAAAAATTAAGTCCTTATACAAAAAAGCGGGGTGTTTATATGTGCTGGTCTTTTATTTCCTTGCCTGACGGCGTTGTTTGTTTTCGCTGGGTTTCATGAATGGCCGTAGATCGTTACGATAAGGGAGAGGGACCATTGATATCCTTCCTAATTATTTACTTCTTAAACTTCATTTTCTATATTAACAAAATTAATAATGCCCTCAGATAGGCATCACAATAACATTCGCCTTAGATTTTAAGTTTCCTACATTATTGGCGATGTCTCGTTCGCACTGCTTCCTGGAGAAACTATTCGGAAATGTAGCGTCCCTAACATGTATCACAAAAATTACAGAGAACTTTTCTTTACCTTTCTGTGTACCGAATATCAAACTTAACTTTTATGAATAAATTTTCTTTCTTAGAACTTCACGGAACGGATACATCACATATCTTTCCAAAATCATTGCAAAAACAGTTGAATCATTCTATACCTCCAGAAAGTATCACATTTCTGATGCAATCGTCTACCTTCATAAGAGCCAGATACGGCTTGAGTTGGAGTACTGCTTCTACATCTGGAGAGGTGCCGCTCAGAGCACTCACTTTTGTCTAGACAATGTACAAAGTAGACTTCGAAATTGAGTGGGTGGTGTTCTTTTTTTCTTTCATTCAGCATCTTTTTTTATGACAAAGATATTATTTGCGTTTCTCTAGCGTTATTTTCATGGGAGGTGTTAGACTGAGCTCCAATCTTTGGTAAAAGCACCACTAGTTACAACCATTATTTACTTTGTGTAATTCAAGCTAAACAGAAATTTAGTGAGCGGAGTTTTGTTTCCAGTAACTCTCCGCAAATTTGAGAATCAGTTAATAATGGGACTTTTTTAGAAGAGAGTCACCACTCATCAAGGTCCAAAGGCTACTCAAGGATCAGGCTTAATTAATAATAAGGTGGTAGTGTAGTAATCGTTAATGGTGTAAGTTGGGTAAAAAAAAATTATTTAAGAGGACGGCTGAACAAGAACTTGTTTACGTTGACTTGAATGATACCAAACTGTATTCGACCAGAAAGCAGGTTAGCGGGACAGTGTTTCACAGGTGGGCAGTTCTAGGAAAAGTTCGTAAAATCTGAGTTTAGATTTAACCAGAGATAGGGAGTGAGGGAAATTGTTGATAGCGTTTGTAGCTAGTCAAATGTTCTTTTGTGAAATTTTTGCAAGGGGGGGGGGCAAACAGTAGAGCTTAGACGAGCAATTGCCATGAAAATAACGATAAAACAGAGACAGGCTCGCAACGTCTTTTCTGTGGGTAAAAGATTACAGAGAATAGAAAATGGCATAACCTATTAGGTTTAGTGTTTGTTTGCACCTGATATATGCTATAACCTCTATTAATGTATTACTAATAATGATTTTCTATCTGAGGCCAAAATAATACTGTTTTTATTTTTCACACTAGAAATGTGATCACCACTTACCCTACATTATCCAGATTATGAATGCGATTCTCCGGCGTTGGTCATCAGAATTGTCATTTTTTTAACAAGAAAAATTAATAACAATTTGACAACTGTTCTTTTTTTGTATAAAAATATTTATTTGAACTTTAGAACTCACTTCCAGGATTCTGCTTTCCCAATTATACTGACATGGAGAAATTCAAGTGTGATGTAAACAGACATCTTGCTGCTCATCTTCCTTCATAATATTCCCTGCTAACTTTCACGATACAAATTACCCGCAACATGTCCCCCGATAGTAGCCTCTACTTCAAAGTGGCATTGAGCCTTGTTTGGATTGAAAATTGAATTAAAAAAAAATGTTACAACATAGAGTTGAGGAATAAAAACAATGTATAATAATTTTTATGGAAATCGCTCGAGACAAGGCATGAAGCCACTTGATGTAAGGAGCTAACAAGAGCGAAAGTTGTTTATTGTGAAGACGGGAGATGCCTATTGACCTTAGTCTGAAAAAAAATAGGATGTAGGTAGAAAAAACAGTGAGCAGGAAGAGAGTTCCACAACTTTGCAGTCCTTGGAAAGAAGCTACTAAAATAGAAAGCTGTATTAAAATAAGGTACAAAAAACAACGAATAGATGGAGACTTCTAGACCAAATAGTCAAACGAGCTGGAACAGCAGAAGCATGAAATAGATAAGACAATTCTGACGAACACATGTCATAATAATATTTGCAGAAAAGACTGAGACTAGCAACATCACGTCTGTGAAAGGTTGCAGTGAAGAAGAAAGTTTGGGGCCAATCAAATTACAGGTTCGTTTCTGCAATTTATCATAAACCTTCAAATGGAACAAAGATTTACAAACCTATATATCACAATAGTACTCAGCGTGATCTGATAGATTTGTAGAGAGAGTATGGCTTCAAGTGTGAGAAAGTGTTTAGAGCGATACAGAGAACCGATTTTCCGAGAAGCAGAAAAAGCAGCGAATTTAATATATGCACTGTTTTGGTATTAGATTTTCGTTTTTCCGTCTTCAAGTTCTGGACGAGCTTAATTGGAGACAATTGCAAACAATCGCGGCAGGGTCACAGGTCACACCTGTTATTCGAATATCCCTATTACTTGAAAACAATTTTTATTTGCATTTCTCACAATATTTGATAAATTTGTAGGTTTCTTTTTCCTTTTTTTTAATGTGACAATATCATCACACCAGCAGAGTTATTCGGCGTTGTTCCGAGCACATCATCATCATCATCAACAACAACAACAACAACACCATCCGGCAGCCTTAGCCGAGATTCAACTCATTATACCAAAAAGGTCTTCCTTGCAGATGAATGTATCTCGTTGTATCCTATCTGGAAAAAGTTAACTTACGTAATCGATTGTGAGATGATTGGTGCCTCTACAGTACAAATGATGAAACAAGTTCATCTTCGTCAGCGCACAAATATCGATATAAAACACTTCCACCATAACTAATCACTTGCACAAAGTAATCTATAAAGGTTAAAGATGTATTGTGGAAATGATAATCAGAGGCCACAATAACAAAATATCAAACGAGAGTAGGAGAGAAAAGATTTTTCAAAAATGCAAGATGCGAAAATATAACTAATGTATTTTTTTCGTTTTTATATCTGAATGGAACAGAGGAGATTGCAAATTACATTGTTAGGATGTCTGAACTAATGCATTCAAAATATAGTTTGAGCCATTGCCATTTCTTGTGATATAAGTATTGTTCTTAATACGAGGGTCGTTCCAAAAGTAAAGCTTACTATTTTTTTTACACCAAACGTTTAAGAGCTACGAAGATAGAGGGGTTCAAATTTGGGCTCTAGAATTTATTTTTCTGCATAATCGCCAACATTCTCAATGTGCTTTTGCCAGGATGAAACAAAACAAAAATTAGAGATATGGTATTAGAAAAACAAAACAAAAATTAAAGATATGGTATTGCAGTCATATAACTTGGGGGTGTTGAAGTTAGAGACGGGTCGGTGGGGTAAGTAAAAAGTCATTAACTCTAATAAAAGAATGCATGGCATGTTTTAGGGTGAATAAGTATAGCAAATAGAGAAACGTATCAACATAGAAATACGGTAATATAACAAAATAAATAAATGCAGAAGTAATAAAATGTAGAAATGTAGACAAAAGGGCAACAAAATAAAAGCATATAAAAACATTAGGACCCAACTATATCTTTTGTTTGTTTTTTTCTTCGTCGTTTATGCCCTTTATCTTTTATTTTATTTTACATTTTTATCATAATGTATTCTAAGCTAGATGTCGTATTTCCATATATCTGTAACATAGATTCCTTTTCTTCTGTCGAGAGACATTAGGCTTCGAAATGCCTGGGTATAAAGACTCCTTTCTCTCTATTATGTTTTTCTTTATTGAACTGAAAAATAAATTCATACATATTTATTTTACTTGCTTTTAAATCTAATCATATATATATATTATAAAAGTAAGTATATATATAATGGATTAAGCATGGCTCTTTATTCTCTAAAAATAAACAAGGACAAGTCAAATTAGAATAGAAACCAACCTAATAAAAGCAAGAAAATTGGCCCGTGAAAATAGTTTAAATGCCATATGTATTTCCATAACTACTTGCATTGCTATATTCTCTTATTGAGCACTAATAAGGAAATATTGAAAATCGGTACACAAAATAGTATATCTCCTTATAAAATTTTATATGGACACATGAAATTATATATATATATATATATATATATGTCATATAAAATGAAATACATATATATATGTGTGTGTGTGTGTGTGTGTGTGTGTGTGCGGATTTTATGTGAACACACACACACATATATATATATGTGTGTGTGTGCGTATTTCACGTGGACACATGAAATTATATATATATTATATATATATATGTCATATAAAATGAAATACATGTGTGTGTGTGTGTGTGTGTGTGTGTGTGTGTGTGTGTGTGTGTGTGTACTAGTAGGTCGGCTGATGTTTACTGGTCGTAAAATTCACATGAATATTTTATTTTAATTCAAACAGAAACTGAGAAGTGTGCATGCGGGTATTATGCTTTTTCTAAACAGTCAT
Organism: Euprymna scolopes; assembly: GCF_053919585.1. NCBI lineage: Eukaryota > Metazoa > Mollusca > Cephalopoda > Sepiida > Sepiolidae > Euprymna > Euprymna scolopes. Next base: position 133,803,241 of record NC_136491.1, on the reverse strand, counting down.
CTTTTGTAAGTAAAAAAGATACTCGGGATTGGATCAGAACCAAAACCTAAAGACAGCGAGTTAAGTACGATAACCATTAGGCCAACTTTATACGATATTTATATACTGTTTCGAACCTACTTATTCTTAAGGAATACGTTATGTGAATCAGTCACTCATGCAAATTTGTGAAACAGTTGACAAACAGATAAAAGTCCAATGACCACTACATACCAATTTTTCAATCATGACTTATTAGCAGCCCCTTTTACCGGATGAAAACTGATTAAAAAAATTTCCACTCGTCTGAATACCTTATATATCAAAGTTTTAGTCTGTAGATCAAAACTGCATTGGATATATAGGTTGATAACTGTCCTCACAAAACACATTCGCACTTATATATATATATATATATATATATATATATATATATATATATATATATATATATATATATATTATTAGAGGTTACTATTTTTTAAAGGTAGGGTAACCAGTGAAATATAGTGAGGTTAATACAAGAGTGCTCAATACGGAAGTAGAGCAAGTTACATTTTCAATTTGTCTTTACATACGCAGTAATTTGTTGCTACACAGTCATGGGCATATTTCAGTCTTCTAGTATTTAGTAACTAGAGATCTCATCAGGCAACAATGCTTATAAGAATTCCGCTTTCGAAAATAAGCGTTGTTGCCTAAAGAGGTCTCTAGTTACTAAATACTAGAAGACAGAAACATGCTCATGACTATGTAGTAACAAATTACTGCTTATGTAAAGACAAATTGAAATATATATATATATATATATATATATATATATATATATATATATATATATATATAAATTTTGGGACGACTAAAAGGAATCGGAATCATGAGTCGGAGGTATCGGAATCGGTATCGGAAAAGTTGTGCCGATTTTCCGATGCCAAAATCGATTCTGATAATTGGAATTTTTATTTGATTTTGTCTAAAGCAAAATCTCTAACTGCATGTAGTAATGATAAAATAATAAATGTTTATTAGTTTTAAATTAAAAACTAAAATAAATAGATCATCGCCACAAGTGTTTTCCTTGCGTTTTAGAAATCATCTGTACATATCATATGTGTTTTTTACGTAAATTGGGAAAATAGCAACTTATATATATATATATATATATATATATATATATATATATATATATATATATATATATATATATATATATCATTATTGTTTTCTTTTATTTCAGTCGATGTTCTCGGAAATCAAGGGGCAACTTCCTCGGACTAAGACTATTTTTATGAAATACATCGATATTCGAATATTCCATTAAAGTTATCGTTTACCTTACCAACACAGAGTTAGTAAAGACGTGGAGCACATAATTTACCTCTCCACAATTGGCTACTTAAATATATTATAATATATTTTCTTGTGTTTTCTTTATTCTACTCGATTCTTGGACAAAAATTCATCTAGTCTTGTAGAGTAACATGACCTTTTTCTGTTAGGGCTAATGTGGGTAAAACACAGCGGGGAAATCATATCTGGGTCGTGAATATTATGTGATTTTGAATATTTAGTCAGCGTTTACTTGTAAGGAAAATGACCATTATGCCAAGTTGTCCTGAGAAATGTCTAGTAGGCATTGTTGTATGTGCGTATGTGCGTATGTGTGTGTATGTATTATTCCCCGGCTGATGTATAAACTATTTCGCATCATTTTTTAAAGATAATTATTTTAAAGTAACATCATTACATTAGTGGATGCGCGACAAAGAACAGACTTGCATGAACGTAAGAAAATAGACATACTTGTCCATATGTATGATATGTAAAGTTCATTCGTGTGTGAATGCTTTACATCCACGCCCAGTTTACATGTGCGCGTAGACTTGCCGTCTCCCATCTCATCCACGTGCTGTCCCGTCCTGATATGCACACAAACATTCACATATAGAAACACAACCCAAAGAAAAACACAATCACATACATGTAGTAACAGATAAGCGGACCACACGCACTCGAGTGCCCAACTTGTATACAAGCAATAGAAAAATCCATGATTATTGTTTCCAACATCGGTGAAACTATGAGAAGCTAATCGCTCGGAATATCGGTAGTTTTTTGTATGTTTTATCGCAAGGGGGGTTTCTTTGTGTGCAGGTGATGGGCACAGGGTTGTATAGATCAAAGTAGCAGTTAACGCCTCGTTCGAAGCCAATGAAAGGACTAATTGAGAATTAAATCTAGATACATTGGTTGCAAAATGGGGACAGCCACATAATTAGGGCACGTCTTTTAATTGAATCGATGCGCTTCGCCTTCGCAGTGGGGGTTCCTTCCATAAAGCCGAAGAGCTATCTCCTCCATCCTCTTTCACCGAAAAAGAAAAGCAGAAATAATAGCATGGAATAATAAAAAAAAAGAAAAGAAAAATAAAACGCTTTCAGAATTGGGGAACTCAAAGAAAAATAATAAAATAATAAAATAATGTCGTAGGTAAATGCGATGGGGTGACATATCCCCAGGCTAGATACTTGACACTGATCTAAAGACGTCTGCCGTTCAGCGCCTATGCACAAGAAGCATATTTCAATAGACTATTCAAACACCTTCGAGTAAATGTTAGTTCTTTTTTGGCTCTTGGCTACAACTTTTGTTAAAGTAAGCCGAAAGCAACGATCGCTTATTTATATATTCTCGCTAAAGATGGTACAATAATATAGTGAGATCTGCATTCCATACTATATATATATATATATATATATATATATATATATATATATATATATATATATATATATATATATATAGGATGTATGTGATTCAATTATAGCAGATATATCAAGAATACTTTGTTACTTGTTCAGGAAAATATCTCCATATATGATAAAATGATTGCAGAATGTCCCTTCTGGACCAACTTATCGTAGGTTTGCAACAACAGATGTCACATACAAATTCAATACATATCCGCTATTAGCCACTATCTTATGTAACTTTCTAACACTATTTTTAGGCACATCCAATCGTTATAATAAAATATTACATTCCATCTTAGAACAAAACTATTACAATCGGAACATCTTTAGAAGAAGGGGTACCTATTTTCCCCTCATAATATTTAGTCCTACCAATCGACACCGGAAGGAAATCTACAGATTTTACTCCTACACTGCCCATAACTGATTAATAGATACACAGATACATCATTAGCTTTCCTGTAGTAGAATCAAAAATAATAAAGTTTCCCTCGGGAAAATCTGCTGTCTCTGGTTGGTTGCCCGCTAATTCTCTTATTCCGGAATTATATCATCGAAACGAACAATACAGAACATTATAATATGGCGTCGCTAGGACACACATTCTTTCGCACGACATCAATTTCAGTTATTACATATTTATTTCCAACATATACCAACAGCGAACGAATCTTCTACCTGTTTACTTATGTGTTTAGCTTCTCTGCTAAGACTAAACTATACACAAACACGCGTATAGCCTTTCTTTTTTTTAGTTGCTGACCAATATTATATCAGTCGGGGTTTAATGATTAATATTTCCTTATTTTTTCTATTTATGCATCAAATTATACACATTAACTGGTACTTCTGCGGTTTAAATCTCGTTTTTCTGTGTGTCTCGCTCGGCGATGCCTGGCGAATGGCGAAACCGTCGGATTTTCCCTAACGAACGAAAGTCATTAATACAAACGACCATGAAAGCAACTTACGCTATTAATTTCATAACTTTTACTATTTTTATGTATCGACGACAACCCTCAGCCTATACCGAACGAACGGAAGTCACTTAACAAAAAAAAAAAACGACAAAAAATAACCTACCCTAATAAATTTATATCTTTTACTATTTTTGATTATTTATTTTCGTTTCGAACTGGGGTTTTTTTTCTGAATTTTTTTTTAATTTCTTTACCTTAGGTTTACCTACAACAGTTTCGGAATAAACACTCCCCGACCTCCCCATGTTAAGAACGACTTCCGGAATAAACACCCCACTTGAGAAGGAGTTGAAAAAATATTTCCCCAAAATTTAGTTCCTATTTCTTTCAGCATATTCACCCGCAAATACTATAAAAAATAATTGGGAGGGACGCAGTGTCAGTTGCAGAAAAGTGGATCTGTTTATTGCGCATGCGTACAAACATGACGGCCAGTGAATTACAGTGCATGATACAGGTATTATATCTCAAAAACTACTTTCTTTTTAAAATTATAATGAGATTTTCTTATTAAGCATAGCCGAAAACCAATGAGTCGTTATTCAAAGAAAAATGTGGAGGTGAACCCATTATAAAAATTTACCTTTTCTTTTTTTAGGTTTTGTGTCTTCATTAATTTACCAAATATATTTTTCGTTTTTTTTTTTTTTGCATGGAAAGTAATTTTAGTACTTTTGTACGACGTAACCCAGCGTCCTTTAACATCTAACAAATAAATACTATCTACTTTTGGGGGAGGGGGGCTATTACGTTAATACAGCCTACAATAATGTATTCTCTAACGACTATCTCCCATCTATACCTTCACAGAAACACTAACAACTATCCCCAGGGTTAAAATTTACAGTTGACGTTACATTATGTATCTTAAATCCGGTAAATTTACTTCTCGGCGTTTTCGTATGTATATATATGTTTATTATACAAGCATTATTAGTTACATATGTGCATACAGGCTCCAATGAAATATCAGTTAAAAGAGATCATCTCATCAGACCAAAAAAAGGAACGATATTGAAACGAGAGTCAGCTTTACATTATATTTGGGTGTGGTTACGACCTAAAAGAAAGGGGTATATTTTGTGCATGTGATGTGGACTTCTATTTTGTAAATAAACAAATAAATAATTAAAAACGCGATACAAAAGAACGGATAAAAAAGAGCAATAAAATAAACAAACAAACAAATAAATGAATAAATAGACACTTACCAATAAAATAGATTGATAGGGAAATCGCCACCAAAAAAGAAAACCCAACCATAAAGACTAATAAAGAAGAAACAATGATTAAGGTATAATATTACTTCAAATGTAAACAAAAACTTAGGGCAATAAACAACCGCCATGTTAAAATGCAACCAATTCTTTCCCCGCTGCGACAGGTTGACCACACGGATTGTACTTCCCCTTTCTTCCTACAATCCCCACCCCTAATCCCTTTCTGCACTACACCTTACTTCAAAGCCTTTATTGCTCACATTCGCAACTATACACTCCCTTTCTTACAGAGCGTAAATCACACGCAAATATATTTATAAAAACGAATGTAATATTAACTCTCGTTCAAATATCGTCCTTTTTATCCATTGGGGTGGTTTCTTTGAATTGAGATTCCATTGAAACGTGTATGCAATAATGTTTATGGGAAAAATATGCTTATCAATTAGATTTTATCTTTTATTAATACCAACACTTTAAATTATGAAGCCCTATGTATCAACAGAGCATATATAATAAATGACAAATGATGTAACACCGTATCATATAAAATTAAATGACAAAAAATAATAAAATAATATATATTAATACGTTGGTATGGGGTTGGCGACTCTGCATTAAAATTCAAAGATGGCGTAACTAAAACAAAACACAATTGTAACCACGCTTCTGATTTTTCGGATTTGGTATTCATGCGTATATTCTTTTTATTTTATTTTAAAGTGAACGACTCTCTATTATTCTGATGAGTACGTGTTGAATAAAGTTAAAGAATGACATAATAATTACATGCGCTACGAAACAGGTGCTGTCAAGAATTGAACCTTATAAAATGTTGATAGAAATAAACGGTAAGATGTACATTTTGAAATTTGGGATATAGACTTTTTTGTCATATATATATGTATATATATATATGTGATTAGTTTTTTTTTTTGGAAAAAGAAATCTAGCAGATTGCTCAATTAAAAGGAAATCCGAAATATAAGAGCGTATTTATATTTTGTATTTTGTGTACAGAAAGTTGTTAGATGAGACAAGTCATTGATACCGTCGGTTTCAAGCCCGATAATTAGGACCGTTTAAGATATTTATATCAAGCTCTCTTCAGCCAATACTCATCTGTTTTTATAACCGGAAGTGGAATATATTTAAATTAAATATTTTTGGAATATATTTAAATTTTAAAGTTAATGAAATATGATGATTTCATTAACTTTAAAATTTAAATTATTTTAATTTGAAAATCTAATTTAGATTGAAATTTTTTCTATAAAATGTTTTATGTATAAAACGATTTTAACTTGAAACAAATTTAATTTAAAACTCAATTTTTTTATATATAAAAAGTCAAACTGAAATCATCATCCGATAAATAAGCGGGGGAAGGGGTGACAAAACGAGAGTTAAACGTGAACTCGTGAGGTATATATATTTTCCACTTTCGGTTATAAAATAGATGAGCATTGGCTGGAGAGAACTTGATATGGATATCTTAAACGGTGCTAATTATCGGGCTTGAAACCGACGGTACCAATAACTTGTCTCATCTAACAACTTTCTGTAGACAATATATATATATATATATATATATATATATATATATATATATATATATATATATATGTACTATTCATTAAATATTTAATTAATATCCATATACATATGCGATTTATCTTAGGAAATTTTCCATTGTTAAGATTACTGTTCAAACAGTGTTGTACGATCAAGCCAATTAAGTCAATTACGGCACCTTAGGCAATAAGACTCATTCCAACCGTTATACTTTACACACACACACACACACACACACACACACATATATATATATATATATATATATATATATATATATATTCGTGTTACAACGATCGATTGGAATCAGAATTTAGAATCCTAATAAGCGGAACTATTTATGGTTCTCGGCCTATTAGTTAAACGTCCTTACGCAGTCCATCCGGAAGTTCGCAGTTGAGTTTTAAAAGATTTAAAATGCTTTGGACGATATTTTTTTCAATCTCCCCGGCGCTGGCCTGATATCCGTTGTCTGGTCATTGTCTTCTGAAATAAATAATGTTTTATTGCATTAATTTTTCAATTTAAACACAAGTGAAAAATATGGATAAGACTCTCATAAAAATTTTGATTAAAATATATAAAAAAAAATATTTTGAAATTTTGTCGAATTAAACAATGAATTATACCTTCATTTAAACGTACCCTGTCTCCAAAAGAAGAATTATATCGAGTATTTTTTACTGTCACTAACAGAAAAAAAAAAGATATTAAAAATAAACAAATATGTAACCAAACGCAAGATAAGTTACTTCAATAGCTGTATGGATAAGATAAGCACATCCTTCGGCTAACATCCACATCTGTGGTGACTTCAACGTCCATAACGTGGAATGGCTGACCCATTCAAATAAGACAGACGATGAGGGGAGGTTTTGTCATGATTTTGCCATTGTTTATGACCTCACTTAGATTGTTCGCGAACCCACCCGTGTGCCCGATACACCCGGTCAATATGCAAGCCTCCTAGACCTTTTTCTCTCAACTTCCCCTGAGCTATGTTCATGTTCCGTTCATTCTCCTCTAGGATCCTCCGACCACTCAGCTGTATCAGTTAAGATAAAAACGAAATGTAATAAGTCCCCTGACGTACCCTCAACCGTACTGTATACCGATACTCTACGGCTGACTGGGATAGCTTCCGTACATTCATATCTGATTTACCTCTGCACTCCATGTTTAAAAAGGAAGTGTCCTCTATAGTATCAGATCTGACCGAATGGTTAATTGTAGGCATAGACCAATTCATACCATCTAAAAAATTCCAACAAAAACCTAACAGCCAGCCATGGTTCTCCCCAGAATGTGCTGCTGCTATCACGCACAGAAATCACTTTTTCCCTAGCTACCAACGTAATAAATGCACTGAGACTAAAGCTGCTTTAAGGACTGCCAGCAACCACGGTAAAAGAGTAATAAAAAAATGCAAGAGAGCTATTTGCCCAGTCTGTTACATCCAAGGTAGCTGATCAGCGGCTTGGTTCCCACCAATTTTGGGAAATAACAAATAGGATCCTGAACAGAAGTGTGCGTTCTATCCTAACCATTATCAATAGACCAGAGGTCATCTCGTCAGCGTCAGACAAAACTAAACTATTTGCAAAGAACTTTGCAGCTAATTCTACCCTATGCGACGAAGGCCATCAACTCCCCATATTTCCTCCTATAAAACAGAACACGCTAGGTAACATACAAATATCCGTGCATGAGGTCGCCAAGCTAATCAAGAACCTTGATTCCAGAAAAGCAACTGGCTCTGACGGCATCCCAATTATAGTTAAAAAAGCTTCAACCAGAACTTGCTCCTATACTTACGAAACTATTTAAGCGCTGCCTTAAGGAGAAGTGCTTTCCGACTCCCTGGAAGACCTCATCAGTATGCCCTGTATTTAAGAATTCAGGTGATAAGTCATCTCCCTCTCAGTACAGACCAATAAGTCTCCCGTGTGTTATGAGTAAGTTGCTGGAATCCATATTAAATCGAGAAATAGCCAACCACCTCAGTAGAAACAACGTTCTTAGTGACACACAATATGGTTTCTGCTCTGCAAGATCTACCGCAGATGTGCTGACGGTTATATCTCACAGGATTAGTGAATCTCTTGACAAAGGCTTCCTTTCTAGGGCAATTACTCTTGACATAGCAAAAGCCTTCGACAAGGTATGGCATAAGGGTCTACTTCACAGATTTCCAGCTACGGTATAACTGGAAATGTTTTCTCAATCATTAAATCATTTCTCTCCGATAGGCTCATAAGAGTAGTGGTCGATGGACAAAAATCAGAGGCCTGCAGTATTAATGCTGGAGTCCCTCAGGGGTCAATCCTGGGTCCAACTCTCTTCCTGGTCTACATCAATGACCTCCCTAAACACATACTTAAATCATTCGTTGACATCTATGCTGATGACACGACCATCTACGGCAACACATCAAAGGCTGTAAATGACAAAGTTTCTCTGATTCTCTCTCCTCTGATCTCGGGCGCGTGGTTCAGTGGGGGAAGACGTGGCTATCCTTACATGATCAACGCTCTGATCCCCATCTGGCATCAATTGTGATGGATGGTTCTCGTCTGGGAGAGGCCCCGTGTTTTGACAAGATTCTGGGTTTGACGTTTACTCCTGATCTGAAATGGAACACGTACATTAAGTCTGTTTCCAAGGTCGCTGGAAAGATGGTTGGATCCTTCTACCGCTCCAGAAGATATCTCACTACTGATGCAATTCTCTATCTATATAAAAGCCAAGTACGTCCAAGGATGGAATACTGCTGCCATATCTGGGCAGGAGCTGCTAAAACAGCATATCCTGCCTTGACAGAGTACAAAATAGACGTCGTGGCTTAGTGGGGGATGCCCTTTTCTCTACCCTGCTCCTCTCTCCCACAGAAGAGACGTTGCGAGCCTATCCTTGTTTTATCGTTATTTCCATGGCAGGTGCTCGTCTGAACACCATTTTCTGGCCCCCCCCCTCGCCAGTCTTTCACGAAAAACATCTGTCTAACCGAATCCACTGTGAAAAATTTCCCCCACTCTTTATCTGTGCCTAAATCAAAACGTGCATTCCATGAACAAAGCTTCTTTCTTAGAACTGCACGCCTGTGGAACTCTGTTCCGTCTGCCTGCTTCCCACCTGACTACAATTGGATGTCTTCAAGTCCAACGTTAAAAATTCCCAATGAACCGCCCCCTTAAGTAAACACTTCATCAAATCTCCACACTGACGTAATGTACTTGCAATAACCCTTATCACTGAGTGGTTTCCGGGCCTTGATAAGTGGTGACCACTGGGTAAAAAAAAAAAAAAGATTATGTTTTTATTTTTGATTAACACAGTGTCCACAAAATTGCTGCCCCTACACTAGGACCCCTTAATCTGTTTGTTGCAGAAAAAAATACCTGAGTCTCATTTTCCAGAATCAAAAATGAATCAAAATACTGGTAGAAACGCATCAAATAAATGTCAACAATTATATAAAATGTAATCTGCTATTAGTATTTCGTGATAATTTAAAATCAGTGATAAAAAATGTTAATGCCTATAAAAAGTAAGAATCGGCTGGACCTGATGGTCATTTTGCATTAGATTTTCATACGAAACTGATTTCTTACTCGAAATTCTAAAACAATTGTTTGGTTTTCTTTCGCCTACGTAATTATCTAAGAAAAAGGCAGAAGCTCATCTGATGAAGTGATTTAGCTTAATGTATTATTTTAAATATTATTATTATTATTATTATTATTATTATTATTATTATTGTTGTTGTTGTTGTTGTTGTTGTTGTTGTTGTTTATATATTAATACGATATCGTGTGTGTTCTTTTTTGTGACAAATTTAATTGGTTGAGATTTAAGAACACGCACCCTATCGCATTGATATATATATATATATATATATATATATATATATATATATATATATATATATATATATATATATATTATACTAAATGTGAGTTAATGGATTTAGTGAGTGTTTAATGAGATCCCAGACATAATCACCATCTTCTTTTCGAATAGGGGGTGGTGATAGTCTGACGTAGTTACTTCCGGTGATGACAATTATCTTCTGTTAAAAAATATGCACGTAATATATTTATGATGTACTACATTGACATAATCATATGAATGTACTGCTGATTCAAAAAATCAGGTAAATGGATCAGTGTAGCTGAATAAGCTGGGAACTTATTTATAGCATTCCAAAAATCATGTAATCGTATCAAGTAATCCTGGGGTCATATTTTCTTCCTTAATGTCCGCATGGCAGTAATTGCAAACTCCCTTCCAAGGATAGGGGGTAAAGTTACTGGAATGCCGAGACTGATACTGCACTCAGAAACTCATGTTGAATAAATGGTTGCCTAATCTCTAACCGTGTTAATGTTTTTATGCATTAATTCTGAAAAGCTGCGGAAACAATTTATTATTCAAAACTTAATTTATTTCAAGTATATTTTTACCAGTGGGGTGGGGAATATGAAGTCAGTCCCGGAAATGGCTGAAACCGTTTATGATTTAAACATTACTTTATATCATGTATATGTTTAACAGTGGGGTGAAGGATATGAAATCAGTTCCGGAAATGGCTGAAAAATTTTACGATTTAGGTATTATATTATTTCATGTATATTTTTAACAGTGGGTTGGGCATAAAAAGTCAGTCCCGGAAATGGCTAAAACATTTTACGATTTAAACACTACTTTATTTCATGTACATTTTTAACAGTGGAGTGGCGGACATGAAGTCAGCCCTGGAATTGGATGAGATAAGTGCAAATATATAGTAGCAGAATACTCAGCGTCGCTCCAGATCGACTGAGATAGCTGAAAGATATATACTAGCAGAATATGCGGTGTTGCCTAGGATTTGATAAGATAGGTGGAACATATATTCTATGAGCATACCCAGAATTGATTGATGTGTTTGTAGTGAAATAATCAGCCCAGGCAATATATCAAAGTTATTATTTTAGTAAAGATGGGGGCGATAATGTGGGTCAAATTTATGAAAAATGATTGTTAAAATTAGTAACATATACAAGAATTATGAAAAATGATGAAATATGAGTTAATTGGTTAGTGTGTTTGTAATGAAAGAATAAGCCCAGATAATATATAAATCTTATTATTTTAGTAATGAGGGGGCGATAATGAGGGTTTAAATTATCAAAAATGATGAGATATGAGTTAATTGATTGGTGTGTTTGTAATGAAATAATAAGCCCAGACAATATTGTCTAAAAGTTTCACAAGAAAAATAAAACTTCAACGTAACAGACAGACGGATAGACGAAGTCACTTATTAAGATGCATGTACGCTTCTACAAATGCTATTTCAAACTTAAGCTTTACGGAACAAAGTTCAACTATTTTGAACCTATAATCAACAAAGGAACAGTAATACACCGTTTTTTTTTAATTTCGGCCTTACTGACAGAACATCTTATGAAAACGCTTTGACGTATCTAAAAGTATCTTTATGGAAGTTAAAATTGATGGCATTGAACAGTTTATTATTATTATTATTATTATTATTATTATTATTATTATTATTCAAACTTTTTACGGCTTCGTTCATTGGAAAAGGAAGTTTAGCAGTGAGAAAAACTATCCGACTTCTAAGGTAGAAACAAGGAAAAAAATGGCGACGGTTTAGACGACACTTATTCATTATGGAAAGTAAATGCGTATGCATGGCATGATTGATGTTCATCTAGAAGAGAGAGGGGAAAGAGAGAGAGAGAGAGAGGCAGAAAGATAAAGAAAAAGAGAGAACGAGGGAGTGATACACAAGGAGCCTAAATTCATTTCTGATTGAAAGATTACCCGTTATTAATTAAGAAATGAGGGTGCTTAATAAGGAATAGAAGTGACAATAAAAGATACTTTCTTAACAAAAATAACCATCTTACTCTATAGCATGCATAATTTGCATTACTGTCCACTGCCAGGCTTGCATATATAAACGAGGGACGTTCCAAAAGTAAAGCCTCCTATTTTCTTTTAGCTCACCATTTAAAAAGTTACGAAAACATTTCAGCGGCATTTTGTACTCCAGAATTTATTTTAGTGTTGGGACGATTAATCGGAATCGGGAATCGGAAAATCGGAACATTTCAAGGTATTGGAGTCGGTATCAGAATCAAAAAGAAATTGTGCTTATTGTCCGATGCCAAAACAATTATTTTAATTGTCTTTTTGTACTTGATTTTGTTTAAAGCAAAATCTTCCATTGCTGATATTAACGATAACATAGTAAAAATATTATTGATTTTAAACTAAAATCGAGAGAACATACCCCACAAGTGTATTTTTGCGTTTATGAAAAATATTTGCACATTTAACATGTGTTTTTACGGTAACTGGGAAAAATAACAAATCTATAGTTAAATATTTAGAAATTTGTAAAGAATTGCAATCGGAATCAGTAATTGTATCGGAATCGGGAATTTAGTATGGAATCGGTAATTGTATCGGAATCGGGAAAAATGTTGGAATCGTCCCATCACTAATTTATTTTTCTACATAGTCACCCTTACGAAGACGGAGGTGATACAGTTAAAACGAACGACCAGAATGTGTTTTTATACAGTGTCACCACCATTCCAAATGCACTTTTTGCCAGGAATTCAAAGACAAGTCTCTACTTCTGACGCACGACCCTGACAGGGTTAGTTTTTTAGAGTCTCATACCGCCAACACCTGCAGCAGAGAAGTGAGAGTTTCAGGTCGTGAATGCATAAGTTCAGTTATCATAACAATGCAATTTGCAATGCTCTCTAATCCATTCGGTCGGAATAAAAATGGAAAGCATTACTTTTGAAATGCCAGTCGTATGTTGTTTAGTTAACTGTTTTCGTTATACATTATAATTACGTTAAGACACCAGTTCTCCTCAGATCGCTTAAGTTAAGCAGCGATGAGCCTGGCCAGTATGAGATGGGTGACCATTTGAGAATAGCAGACGTTTTATGTGTTCTCCGCTTATCTTAGCATGGTTTTCAATGGTCCTGAATTTCTACTTGTCATTGGAATAAAACATTGCCGACCCAGGAGAGGTGTGGTTGAAGATTGCGCAACTTTTGCCACAAACATTTCACACGCAAGTCACACAATGAACTAACATCACTTTACCGTTTTGGTTGAATAGTTCTAGGTTTCTTGTTATCTACGTGAATCTGCATCAGTTTTGTTGTGTGTAGAGATGTATACTAATTTACGTGGCATTGTTTTGTATTTTATAGTTTTTCTAATAGTATTTCTTCTATGCATTAGTTTATTATTTGTAATGTGTATCTTATTTCTTGTAGTTCACCCAGTTGAATTATTTGAAGGCGTTTGTCACTGACTAGAGTGCAGATTCTGTGTGCTAGGAGATAGGATATATATATATATATATATATATATATATATATATATATTATTACATTTTCACCCCAAACAAGGCACATTGCCACTCAGGTGTAGGGGGCTACTATCAGGGTCAGCCACTACTGGGGCACTATGTAGGGATTTGGGCAGCAAGATGTCGGTTCACGTTGCACTTGAACTTCTGCATGTCAGTACAGTTAGGGAAGCAGGATCCTGGAATGGAATTCCAGAGTCTAGCGGTTCTGGGGAAGAAACTACTGGAGTAGAAAGATCTTTTACATCTAGTGATCTCTACTGTGTGGGGGTGGGATTTAGCTGCCTGTCGGGTTTGTCGAGGGTGTCTGCGTCGTGGGGGCACAAGTGTCTGCAAAAAGGAATATGGTTAAGCTTAAACATGGAAAAGTAAAGGACTAGTTGTTAAAACTGGAAAAGAAAAGGACAAGATATTCTAGTAGAAAATATAATAAATTTGTAACTTAAAATATTGCAGCATTAAGAATTGATTATATGTTATGAATTAAATTTTTAAAAACTTTCTTAATGCTGCAATATTTTTAGTTATGAATTTATTATATTTTACTAGAATATTTTGTCCTTTTCTTTTCTAGATTTAACAACTAGTCTTTTACTTTTCCATGTTTAATCTTAACCATATTACTTTCCATGTTCGCATTTTTCTATTGTAATCTATGATTTTTCCAGGTTTCCTATAAATTCACTTTTACTTTGCTTAATTTCAGTCTTTCTTTTTTTGCCCTCATAAACACATATGTAATAACAATATACGACACTCGTCTGCTTTCAATAAAATCCCCAATTGTCTCCATTTCCTGCTTTCATTCTGTTTGTTTCACTTGTAATTTCACTTTTCCCGACAGCAATGAATTAGTAGCAATAGTAGTCGCTGAAGGGACGTGGTTTCTATTGAAACCATTCATAAAAAGCTTCGCTCACCTTCTTACATATCTTTATGATTTTGAACACCAGAAAATCCATTATGACTTGTTTTACTGAGCGAAAATTGATTTTTTCCACAATATAGCTGAGAAAGTGATCTATAAACTATAATAATTTTTTTAAGTTTGGTCAAAAAATGAGTGAGCGATGAAGCTTTAAAGAAGTTCTAAATGACTAGAACTGCCACTACCGTGTTTGAATGATATTACAAGCAGTTTTGATGTATTCTGTTTTTAATAATATGATTGTTTTAATTCTGCCTAGATTTTAGGATGATGACATTTAAAATGAAAATATTGTCAGGTTCATGTTGTTTGTAATAGGTGTCTGTGATATGATTCTTTTTTTTTAAATTATGCCTAGTATATCTAATTTTTAATTTTTAATCTAATTAATAAAAATATCAGGCTTTTCTTTTGGAACCACTCTCGTAAAACAAAGCATATTCCGGACGCCCATGCACAGCCATCGTTTATTGATGGCAAAAGTGCATTGCGATTGGTGACTATGTAGAAAAATTAATTCTAGATCACGAAAGGTCGCTTGTTGTAATGGTACTACTCCCGTCTTCGTACCTCTTCAACTTTTTGAGTTAAAAAGGGGCCCTGTACTTTTGGAACGATCATCGTATTAAAAGTGGCAAAAATAATAAAACGTAAACGCCATTCCCCAAAAAATTCAAGCATTCTAAATTCTCCCGAACTCCACCAGAACACAACATAAGCAACTACAAAATGCAAAAAAAAAAAAAAAAGAAAACTATAATAATAGTACTGCAAGATTTGACCCTACGAATAGAAACGTTCAGATACATTGGCCTGTTTGCATAGCTATACAGCAGAATGTAGAAACTAAGTTATGATATTAATAAAAAAAGGAAATGTTTGACATAATAGAATTTACGATAAGAAAAATATGGAAATAAATTTACAATAAAGATAATTGTAAACAAAGGAATTAGAAACTTAGTTTAAGCAAAGAGATAAAAATATTAGAATATTTACATTAAAAAATTTGTTGTACAAAAAATAGTTTAACACTGAATAAAGGCTGTCTTGAGGTACGTAGATCGGAAGGTTTCGATAAAAATTAGGATATCGAACACATCGAGAAAAAAATGTGCCAGTCGGGGATTTGAGCTTGGACCGACATGTTCGTTTGATGAATTCATCGACTTACAGTTGAACTAATAATGTAATCAGCGTAGTATGTAAAACAGATGCGACTTCGAAAGCCGTAGAAACATTAAATAAGTCTACAGAAAATATAAAAAGCAGGTGTCTGGGTGGAAATAAAGATCTTCTTTTGTAAAGTTCTGAGCAGGTGCCAACCACCAGAAGAGAAGGACGTTCTAAAATAAGATATATTTGCCTTTGTATGCCACGCAAGCAATAATGTGTTTATTCGTCCCGTTTTGTTAACTGTTAATTTAATATGTTACAAACATACATGCGCGCAATGGTAATGAAATTTATACATTCATTTAAGAGACAGTATTAGTATATTATACATCCCTTTAAACCTTTAAAGAGACATGATTGGTGTCACTGTCTATACGTACAAAGACAACGGCAGTATATTTTGTTCATACATTGTAAGGACTGTAAACACACCACTAGACGATACTGTCGTTATGCAACATTTACACGTTTTAAATACACAGTCTATGTATATTGTCTTGCGCGTCTTATATACACGGTTATATAGTCCCGCTTTATAACAATAGAGGGAAACTCATACACATTATAAAAAAACAACACATTAAAAATAAAAACCGCACCTCCTAAAATCTGCTCCATATACTAAAATGCATAACTTGTGACTAATCTTGTTTAGGCGCCACGAAAACACTTAGCAATAGAAACCCTTTATGCAACAGAATTATCGCAGAAGGCAGACATTTATTTGTTTCACAACATATACACACATGACGCAAAAGTAGGTTCAAAATTATACCAATTTTGCAAGCTGAAGAGTATGCTTACCTCCTTACATAAAAACATATTTATAACAAAATTGACATCAATTTTGAACATATTATAAAACAACGCATCCAAGCACACACTATACGGAGAACATATATACGTACGTATGCTATATTATTCAATGGATAAATGCCTTGATTCACTGATGGCGCTTTTAGTCGACGTCTAAATTACAAGTAATTAGAATATACTCGGATTGGGAAAAATGTTTGCTGTGTGTATCATTTTTAAAATTCATCCTAAATGTTTTTCATGTTACCTTGTTTAAATTCGTTTTTCTTGTTTTATTTATGTATTTATTTGTATCTACTTTCCTGTCTTATTCGTCACCCCCATGCTACAAAGTAAACCAGCGATAAAAAAAATGCCGGGAATTATTTTCTCTATTAGAGTAGATAAAGTTAGAACTTTATTTAAGTAATATACTTAATATATACTATTACTGCAAGCTTGCCTATATTGAAAATGCTTGCTTCCTGGCTAGCCAATCAAACCATCTAATATAGTTAGTCTTATTTTCTATTATATTCGAAATATAATACAGTGACATTAGCAAACTCGAGATAGATAATGACAAACTTCCACCCATTAATATGGGGGGGGGAGATTATCATCAAAAGTGTCCTGAATTGATAACTTAGCACCGGACTTACTACTTAGATATAAATAAGTCACTTGTACCCATTCCCCCCTTTTTTAAATGGAGAGTATATAATACAGTGGATGTGTTATCGGCAGCTCCAGTAACTCTTGCTTCTCCTTTTTTGTCCCTCAGTCCTCATTCAATGAGAGATTTTTCTGACAAAGGGTGAAGAAAAAGCTGCTTAAAGGTCGGTAGTACTTGGTGAACATTAGTCTGAGATCCACCTGATAGTCAGGGCCCCAAACCTTGGATTAACCACTAAGGAGGCTGTCCTATCAGCAGGCGCAAAGTACTGGGACTGCTGTATTGCCATTTGGTGAGTGGATCTGAACCATGCAGAGGTCTCTGGTGGGGCCTCTCGATGCCATACTAGTGGGTAATTGTTACGGCTTTACCTTTTCGTGTGCTACAAAAAAAAATTCCTGTCTTTTTCTCTCTTCCTTTCCCTCTCTGTACTGCTCTAACCAAATATGCCGACCTGTTCCACAAATCTCAAAACCTCAACATGAAATATCTCCAGAAAAAAAACTCGAATAAACCTAGAACCCCATCTTCCAACGTAGACCCCTACTACCAGGTCTCCTTCTCTAACATCAGTGGTCTACGTTCCAACCTTCCAGAGGGTGAAACCCAATTACAGGAGACGAAACTGAACATATTATTTCTAAGCGAAACTGGAATAGGGCCGACCACTTCCCTAGATGAGTTCATAATTAACGGATACTCTAATTAAACAGCTAAATCTGACCCCCAAGATCGCCATGGGTATGGAATGTGTGCCTACATTAAAGATGGCTTCCCATGTGGCAGGGATATCTCTAGAGAAGATCCTAACTTACCCTATATGTGTTTCCGGGTTGCACTTGCTTACGCCACTGCATTTATATTTGCCCTCTATCGGCCCCACAACAGCGGAGAGCATATCTGAGAAAATAGACCACATCCTGTCTGCACATCGCTCGGCTAACATCCACATCTGTGGTGACTTCAACGTCTATAACGTGGAATGGCTGACCCATTCAAATAAGACAGACGATGAGGGGAGGTTTTGTCATGATTTTGCCATTGCTTATGACCTCACTCAGATTGTTCGCGAACCCACCCGTGTGCCCGATACACCCGGTCAATATGCAAGCCTCCTAGACCTTTTTCTCTCAACTTCCCCTGATCTATGTTCATGTTCCGTTCATTCTCCTCTAGGATCCTCCAACCAGTCCGTCGTATCAGTTAAGATAAAAACGAAATGTAATAAGTCCCCAGACGTACCCCTCCACCCTACTATATACTGATACGCTAAGGCTGACTGGGATAGCTTCCGTACATTCATATCTGATTTACCTCTGCACTCCATGTTTAAAAAGGAAGTGTCCTCTATAGTATCAGATCTGACCGAATGGTTAATTGTAGGCATAGACCAATTCATACCATCTAAAAAATTCCAACAAAAACCTAACAGCCAGCCATGGTTCTCCCCAGAATGTGCTGCTGCTATCGCGCACAGAAATCACTTTTTCCATAGCTACCAACGTAATAGATGCACTGAGACTAAAGCTGCTTTCAGGACTGCCAGCAACCACTGTAAAAGAGTAATAAAAATGCAAGAGAGCTATATACCCAGTCTGTTAAATCCAAGGTAGCTGATCAGCGGCTTGGTTCCCACCAGTTTTGGCAAATAACAAATAGGATCCTGAACAGAAGTGTGCGTTCTATCACAACCATTATCAATGGACCCGAGGTCATCTCGTCAGCGTCAGACAATGCCAAACTATTTGCAAAGAACTTTGCAGCTAATTCTACCCTATGCGACGAAGGCCATCAACTCCCCATATTTCCTCCTATAAAACAGAACACGCTAGGTAACATACAAATATCCGTGCATGAGGTCGCCAAGCTAATCAAGAACCTTGATTCCAGAAAAGCAACTGGCCCTGACGGCATCCCAATTATAGTGTTAAAAAAGCTTCAACCTGAATTTGCTCCTATACTTACGAAACTGTTTAAGCGCTGCCTTAAGGAGAAGTGCTTTCCGACTCCCTGGAAGACCTCATCAGTATGCCCTGTATTTAAGAATTCAGGTGATAAGTCATCTCCCTCTCAGTACAGACCAATAAGTTTCCTGTGTGCTATGAGTAAGTTGCTGGAATCCATATTAAATAGAGAAATAGTCAACCACCTCAGCAGAAACAACGTTCTTAGTGACACACAATATGGTTTCTGCTCTGCAAGATCTACCGCAGATGTGCTGACGGTTATATCTCACAGGATTAGTGAATCTCTTGACAAAGGCTTCCTTTCTAGGGCAATTACTCTTGACATAGCAAAAGCCTTCGACAAGGTATGGCATAAGGGTCTACTTCACAAGATTTCCAGCTACGGTATAACTGGAAATGTTTTATCAATCATTAAATCATTTCTCTCCGATAGGCTCATAAGAGTAGTGGTCGATGGACAAAAATCGGAGGCCTGCAGTATTAATGCTGGAGTCCCTCAGGGGTCAATCCTGGGCCCAACTCTCTTCCTGATCTACATCAATGACCTCCCTAGACATATACTTAAATCATTCGTTGACATCTATGCTGATGACACAACGATCTACGGCAACACATCAAAGGCTGTAAATGACTAAGCTCTCTCTCTGATTCTCACTCCTCTGATCTCGAGCGCGTGGTTCAGTAGGGGAAGACGTGGCTGGTTACCTTTAATGCATCTAAAACCAAACTCCTATCCTTACATCATCAACGCTCTGATCCCCAGCTGGCATCAATTGGGATGGATGGCTCTCGTCTGAGAGGGGCCCCGTGTTTTGACAAGCTTCTTGGTTTGACCTTTACTCCTGATCTGAAATGGTACACGTACATCAAGTCTGTGGCCAAGGTCGCTCGAAAGATGGTGGGATCCTTCTACCGCTCCAGAAGATATCTCACTACTGATGCAATTCTCTATCTATATAAAAGCCAAGTACGTCCAAGGATTGGAATACTGCTGCCATATCTGGGCAGGAGCTGCTAAAACAGCCTATCCTGCCTTGACAGAGTACAAAATATACTTCGTGGCTTAGTGGGGGATGCCCTTTTCTCTACCCTGCAACCTCTCTCCCACAGAAGAGACGTTACGAGCCTATCCTTGTTTTATCGTTATTTCCATGGCAGGTGCTCGTCTGAAATCCAATCTCTGGTCCCCCCTCGCCAATCTTTCACGAAAAACCCCCGTCTAGCCGAATCCACTGTGACAAATTTCCCCCACTCTTTATCTGTGCCTAAATCCAAACGTGGATTCCATGAACAAAGCTTTCTTAGAACTGCACGCCTGTGGAACTCTGTTCCGTCTGCCTGCTTCCCACCTGACTACAACTTTGATGTCTTTAAGTCCAACTTTAACAAATTCCTAAACACTTCATCAAATCTCCACACTAATGTAATGTACTTGCAATAACCCTTATCCCTGAGTGGCTTGCAGCCTTGATAAGTGGTGACCACTGTGTAAAAAAAAAATCAAGCGTCTGAATATATCTTATTCAAACAATAAAGAAATCTAAATGCAAAGCTTCCAAAAGCAGGTCAAGCCGAGGGCAAGTCCTTGCTGTTGAATCACACATTTCATTTTGACATAGTTTACATGTGTTAGTTAATCAATGGCCTTTGTTTTAGTTTCCACTTAACTGTCTGATTATCTGAATACTTGACAATCTATAAATCATTTTTTATTATTTTTTAAATCTCATAATGTTGTGTTCCATCAAGTATTCGTTCACAAATGAAAAACTTAACCTCACACACTTTTCACGCCACACCTCATAAAATTGATCACGTTATGCATTTAAATATGTATTTGAAGATTAACATCAAATTTGCAAATTGTTCAGACTTGAGTATATAGGAAACCTCAGCATATATAATCCTGTATTCAATCATAATGAACCGATATATTTATTTATAAATTAATACCCGCCTGTCATACAAAACATAGAATGCCAATCTATTTCCATACTATAATAATCATTTATTTCTGTTTTCCCCTCTGCTTTCCTTGTCGATTGATATTTTGTTCTTCTTATGTTTTGTTCTCTTAAACGTTTCTATTAGAAATGTTTTCTTGTTCTTAATTTCCGTTTCTAACGCTTAGCTCTGCTTATCCTCTAATAATCAAAAGAAAAAAATCAATATTCTGTTTCTTTTCATATCGTTTTAACTTATGATCGTTCAGTTCTATTAGAAGAATAAAAAAGATTTTAATTATTTACTTTGGAAAACAAAATGTTAGTCTGAAATTAATTCGAAAAGAAATTCTCCATTCTATGATAAAAATCAATGATTAGTGTCTTTTTATTCTTAGTTCATTAAAAGATCTAATAGTAATATATTATATTAGTATATTATATATTATATTAGTATTATAATAGTAGTTTACATATATTAGTATAGTATATATTATATTAGTACTATAATAGTAATTTATATATATATATTAGTATATTATATATTATATTAGTATTATAATAGTAATTTACATATATTAGTATATTATCTATTATATTACTATTATAATAGTAATTTACATATAAAACATTAATTACGTAATTCTCGGAATTTATATGAATGTCAATTCGAATACAGGTGATGCGTATTTTCCTCGTCATGTTTGAAGAGTGAACACTAGTACACAAATAATGAAAATAATTTTAAATACAGAAAATACATGATCGCATGGTACAAGGTAGGAGAGCGCATCAGCCGAAACATCGTCGAAAACCCCATCGCTACATTTAAAGTTATTATAACTTATCTTGCAGATTAAAATTAGATTTCATTTAGATTTTTTTTTTCTTCAAAGTTTCGCTCATGGTCAAAATTGTGGATGCCGGTGGTGTAATGGATACCGGTGACGACTCCTAGAAATGCTATGTTTGAGTTCTGTGTGTTCTTCGTGAGGGATGTTGATAACTGTAATGTTAGCCTTCTCGGGAACACCTAGTTATATCAGAAAAATCAATGTTAACGGAACAGAATCGAAGGAGGTTGCGAATTACTAAGGATCTACCCAGCAATGGCTGACGGAAAGAGGGCTTGCTACCCCCGTGGATTAAATATAACGCGGCTCGAAATTCCGACAAGACATGAAGGAGATCGGGCCGTTACTTGAACTTGTGTCTAACCTGTTGAGGAGGAAAATAAAATAAGGTTTTGTAAAGGGGCATAAATCTTGTACATAACTGTTCTATTTGAAACATTAATTTTATCCATCTTTATACGGGGATTCCTTTAGCGCTGTGCAATTTTAAAATTACATAGGTTATTAAATTGCTTAAAATAGTTTAAAATATATTTTACAACAGTAAATCTACTAAGAAGATAGTCTCTTCAGGCAAGAGTATTAGTTGGCCAAAACGTGGGGAGAAAACAACAACTATGGAATGCAGTAATTACTGAGGGTGCAGTTACAGGACTCAATATTATATCCTGTATCTGTTAATCGCCTGAAGAAGGCCAGAGAATGAGTTAGTCGAAACGTGGTAAAACAACAGGAACTATGAAGATGAGGATAACTGTACGCAATAGAACGAATACAAAAATGATGAAGCCTCATCTAAATAGATTTTAAAATAAACTAAAACTAAAATAAATAATACCATTCGGTACGAATCCGACAATGGAAGAGCAGATAAGAACACAAAATTGAATTTACAAGACCAAAAACTTCAATCTTAATTAATTGTTTAAATAGTTTTAAATATGTTTTACAATATTAGGTGTACGAAGAAAATTGATTCAAATCGCATTTCCATAAAGTAATGTCAGTCACTTCTTTGGCCTCTCTAATTAATAGCTTACTTTCACCAATATTTCAGTCTGTTATTAAAGTGAATTCGGAATTAACTTTCCTTGAAAAATAATTTATTTGTGTCAATATTGCATTATATATAAATTAAATTGAATACTTTTTTAGGAAAATATATGTATTTTTTCGCTAAAATATTTATTCTCTTTTCAGATACCGCAAGACTTTTTCAAACGGACACCATCTTTCTTTTCTGTATGTAAATAATAATAATGTTACATTATTGCATTCGTTAATAAAAATAATATGCTAATAATATAATTATTTTTAATATATAAACAAATGAGTTAAAAAAGGAAATCTTTGGTGAAAATTCATTGCTGTATCTCGTGATATCACAGGTCTAACATATGTTACGATATGTATTTAAAAGTAATTTCTGGCAAAGATTAGTTTATGAGCAAAGGTAAAGTTTTATTTGATTTTTACACAGTTAATTATCCTTTTTTATCACTAATTGAATAGTTGTTCAGTTACTTCCTGGGAACCATGGGAATCGTAGGTACTAACACGTTGTAGCCCAGTCGCAAAGTAGACAAAGAATAGAAAATAACTTTAAGTCGCGTTTTTGTTACACAACGACATTTATTTCCTCATTTTCTCGTTACAGCTGTGACGTCCCTTGAGTGGTCGTGTTCTTGGGCGTTTTCTCGGACGTCATTTGTGCTTCTAATGTGATCTCGAATGTTCTTCTCATCTCTTATGTGATCTTCTTTTTAAATTTTTTTTTATTTTTCCTATAGTGACGTCATTTCGCATGCATTTGCATACACACATGCGCTCTATGTTACATTTATATATAAGTTTATACATAGGTATTTGCATACTTGTGAAAACGAGTAAAAAATTCTCACATCATTTAGGTTAATTCAAATATGACGTACTGAACATTTTGAAAGATTTTAGTCTAGAATTCATATTTTTGTAGAGTTGAGAACAATCAAGCAATTTATATCTATTTTTTTTATAATTTCATAATTATTTAACCGAAAAAGTAAATATTAAAAAATAGAAACAGTGTTTTCATCTATAAAAACCTTATTGTTCGTGCATTACTAATAGATAATCTAAAAACAACTACTGGACCGATTGCTTCGACATTTGGGCATAGGATTTTCATCGTATACATGCGTGTTTTTGTGTGTCTTTTTTAATTATAACGTTCTACTTATTTATTTATTTAATAAATTAAGTAGTTTTCTTGGTAACGAGGTGGCCATTTTATTATATGGAAAACTATCATTACCTGTGATGCACCGGCCATGTGACACCGACAAAACATTAAACTGTCCACAACACTTTTAGAGTGTATAGAGACATTTTCATAAAAATACATAACTGCAGAATATCTGTCAACCGTTTATTGAATGATGTTTATTTAGTTTTATAAATGTATCATATATAATTGTTTTTTTTTAATAAATATTTTTATAAAAATGAGTTTAAAAAATATTTGACATAAAAAATCGTTAAAACTTTAATTGATAAACTGTTTAACTGTACAAGGCACACACCCTTTATATATATATATATATATATATATATATATATATATTATTTCTGTCATTTTTCAATTTTTTTTAATCTACCGAAAGAAAACGCGAAAAAAAATTTAATGATTTTTAGGGGGTGCTAATAAAATCTTCTGGTTTTAGAACTACTCGATGGTACACGAAACCGATTTATTGAAGATTCTGTTTGTCATTGTTTGAGGGATAATTTTACTAACTGTAGTTAATTCATATTTTAGTCGCCTAAATTACTTAGAGTGAAATGAGTTTTGGAATTTACAGCCAAAAACATTTTTCCTTTTAAAAAACATGAAAACAATTGAATTCAAATAATTGTATGAAGTTAAAGTCGTGCGAAACACAAGAAATTTCTTACAGGTGTTCTATGAGTGTTCTTCTGTAAGAGACCGATCAGTATCTGGTAGGTCCGTTTCGTTCGTTGAACAGCAAATAAAATAGGAAGGAAAAAAGGCTAACCCTAGGATCTCATCATCTCAGGTGGGATGAGGCTAGGTCGCGTAGTTTCATGATATCTACGACCTTCTTGACCCCTTTCTCTCAAGATTATAAAAAATCTGACCTCAAAATTTCATTTTTCTGAAAGAAAATAACTTTGTCGTCCCTAAAGGTGTGTCTGCTTGACAAAAAACATTGTCTAAATTTGGTATTTCTCCACGTTTAAGCAATTAAGTCATATGCAATAATCAGTCGCATGCAAACTAAATCTTAACTAGACATTTTAACCCGTACAAAATACTACTAACGCTGTATTAGAAACCGAACGGCATTTAAAAATCTTTAATTATTGATTTTGGCACTTTTTTATTTTTGCAAAATCTGGAAGATGAGGGTCTAATGAATAATCATTTGCTAAACATATTGAGAATTACGAAAAGATCATCCCCCAACCATACGAACATTAATTCGGTTTCCTGTTTCCACACAGTTTTTCCAATAAGGGGAGGTCGATTTACTAGAACTTTGTATTAGAAACTGAGCACCCTTAAAAATCTATTTTGTATTTTGTTTTAAATACTATAGAAGATTAGATTCCAATCGTTAATAGGCCGCTCAAAAAAAATGAAAAGACAATATGAAAATAAAAGAGTGTATATATCAGGGATGTTTCTTAGTTATGGTAGCGAAATCCTACAGCCGAAAAGTTGATTTGTCATTAAAAAAATATCAATGATAACTACCTAAATTTTTGTCAATTTCAACAATAAGCAATGTTATCTACCTAATTGGCTTGTTACAATTAGTTAAATATTTCTGTAATATTACATAGAACTTTTTCTTATATTATTCAATGAAAAAATGATTTCGGCCATGTTTGTTTTGTCACGTGACATGTGATGTAAACAGAAATGGAAACAGCTAAAATTTCTAATTTCTTCGACAATTATTCTTTAATAATAAATTTTCTACCTTAACGTTTTTCTTAACCTTTAGATATTTTCATTACTACGACATGGCAATTCAGTAAATTTCACTTTAAAATTAATATTTCAATTTTGAATTTCGTTGCAATAACGAAGAATAACAAAAATTTTTCTTATTTATATTTATTATATTTGAAAGCAATATTTGTTCTAAAAAATGTGTGAATTTAACCATATTTATTTGAATAAAAAAACAACAGTTTGCCAAACTTTTCCTTCTTTTAAAACTTATCCTACACCATTTTTACACTCTTTTCTCCTTTCTGTCTCCCTTCTGAATTATCATCGGTCTCCCATTTACTTTGTTGGGTAAGTTTTTTTTATTTAACATTCTCCTGTGTGTTTTCACATACATGTCCATATTAAAATTAAGCCCTCATACTTTCCGCTCTGTACAGCTCAGGAAGAATGGGCATAAGCGATGTACATGAAATGATTTCAACGGATATACCATTTCAAATTTAGGTATTGCACTTCACAATTCGCTTGGCGTTTGCAATAACCATCAACAAAGCTCAGGGACAATTTTTTATATTTGTGTTACTTACATCTACACACTGATTTCTTCCAACATATACAAGTATATGTTGCGTGTTCTACAGTCAGTAAATCAAGCAATATTTGTATATATATAGAAGATAGTACACACAAAAATATTGTGCATTCACAAGTATTGAGAACATAAACATAAAAATGTATTTTCTTTTTTCTTTTTTTTCTTTTCCATTTAATCAAACTAAGCCACAGCAACGTATGGCCGAATACAGCAAGTTCTAATATATATCTGTATGCTACTAATTTTTATGCACAGTATTGAATAAAGTTGCACACATCGATGAGTTTAATCCTTGAAAAGAGAAAGTGACATAGATAGGGGATAGTGAAAGAAAGAAAAAAAATAGGAGCAAGTTTCTGTGAAACATTTTATAATGAGAATAAGTTAATGAAAAACATATGCCGTGCGATCTAAGTGTTATAGCCAAAAAGAAATTACTAACGTAACAGGGCAGTTATAAAACAATTATAAAACGATAAAATAGTTTTTTGTATTCATATAACAAACTAGAATTATAGGTTGTACGGACCTATGTCCTCAGCCATGTTAAATATTAAACTGTTTTTAAAGCCAGTAGATAGTTAAAACACAATGAATTGTTTAAAAATATTGAAATAATTTTCAATGGCAATTGATAATATTCACCCATTCATTTTTTTATTGTTTCGTTTGGGTTCATGTTGACGTAAATCATAAAACTATGACGCCATACTAAATTTATAATTACTTTGTTACGGTAATCTTTTAAGCTAACCAAGATCAAGTTAGTCCGAGTCGTACAGTTGGTAGAAGGTCAGACCGTAATTGTAGAAATTTCAACTATAAAATATTACAGTAGTTCAAAAATTTACTCCAACTCTCACCAAAATAAAAAGATTCCTAAAAGTCATCATTTGTTTAATATTATTTTTTAATTCTATCTTTAAGCATTAGGGATCCGGATTTATTTTAAATGGAAGAAAAGTACAATAAAAACAATAAACGAAATTCTGGAGCATAAAATATTTCTCGTTCTAATGGTACTCCTCCCGTCTGCGTAACTCCTCAACTTTTTTAGTAAAGCAAATAATAGTTTTTACTTTCGGAACAATCCTCGTACAATGCTCATGAATAGGGCTAGGACAACAGCATATTCGTTTCATTGTTTTGACTCTCAAGTGTGTATTTGTAGATATCTTATATGCTTTTATATAGAGTGATGTACGAGGGGCGTGCAATAAGTAATGCCCCTGATCCACTTCTAGTTGTCTGATCTTGCTGAAATTTTGCATGTGCAATGATTTATATCTCTACGGGTATGTGGAAAAGTACATCTCTGAACTAATTGTGGTTTCTGTTTTACAGGTGTTTGAACTAAGTCAGGTGTGAAATGGAGCCTGTTACACAAGATGAAACCTGAGAAAACTATGATCCAGAGACCAAAGCCCAGTCAATTCAGTGGAAGCACTTGGACTACCACCTCCAAAGAAGGAAAGGATGCAGCCCTCTTCTAGCAAGGTCATGCTCACAGTCTTCTGGGACCAGGACGGAGTGGTGATGACAGATTTCCTGGCAAAGGGTACCACAATTACAGGAGCCTATTATGCTTCACTTTTGACGAAATAAGGGAAGCTATCAAAATCAAGAGGCGGGGTAAGATCAGCAAAGGTACCCTTCTCATGCAGGACAACACTCCGGTCCACAACTCGCATGTCGCCAGATCAGAAGCACGGGCGTGTGGTTATGAAATCCTCTCCCATCCTCCCTACTCTCCTGATCTTGCATCCTCTGACTTTCACCTCTTCCCAACTATGAAGTTGTTTTTGAAAGGAAAGCGTTTCCCATATGATGCAGCCTTGATTTCTGAAGTCATGTCGTGGTTGGGGGACCAACCTGTGGTTTTCTACAAAAACAGTCTCCAGAGCTGCATCAAACGATGGGACAAATGCATAACTCTGAGTCCTTCCTATGTAGAGAAAGACTAATAACTGTGCCAAGTTTCGTTGCTCTACTGCTATGGGAAGTGGCTCAGGGGCATTACTTATTGCACGCTCCTCGTAGTTCACGGTTGATTAACTGTGTCGGAGATTCATCTGAAAGTCAAAACAATGAAAAGAATATTCTGTTGTCATAGTCCTACTCATGAATAAAAAAAGGCGGTTTTCATCAGCAGCAGCATAATCATCATCATCGTCATCATCATCATCATTATCATTTTTTCTACTTCTTACTTCTTTGGTTTTTCATACTGCCATTTGTTTGGACGTTTTTTAGGACATCACACGGTTAGGCCTTCCAAATACACCCTTGGATTAAATAAAGCATACAGTTTAAAGTTATGTATATTACCGAGTTAGACAAGAGGAGCCTGAAATCGGTCAAAAGTTACTGTTGTGGTGGCACTCACTCATTTACATATGTGGATAATATTACACATAAATAGCAAGACTTGGTTAGTCTGAGTGTGCGTTAACCAGAAGCCACCGAAGGCCGAGCCGAGAGCAGATATGTTCTCCAGCCAGGACTCCCTTACCTGACAACCATTATGTAAATATACTGTGAATATACTTTTTCTAATACACTTCTTATTGATCTACCTTTGTTTGTTGAGTCTTCATTTGTATTGTCTTATACGTTATTTGGTTCAACTGGCAAACATAACAGTTGGCGACGAAGGTGAACGTCAAACATAAGAGGTACATTAGTCAATACAGTGACAAGTTTTTCCAAGATGAGAACAGCAGTTTGAATAAACCAAATTACAATCTTTGATATCAGGCATGCAGGAGTAGCTTCTTTTATGTGTTATACTCTTGTTAGTACGGCATAATCACGTTGACACCCCGCAAGTTAAGCAACGTTAGGCCTGGTCATTACTAAAATGGATGATTAATTTGGGAATTCCAGGCGCTGTATATAGGAGGACGTCGACATCTTCCTGCAAGAGTTGCAAAAATTCTAACGTCATCATCTCCCCTAACCGGGATATAATGCAACTGGGAACCGTTTGTGAATTTTATACTCTCATGAAAATTCTTCCTTTGGATGAAGCCGGTTAAACCCGCGTAGGGTTGGTGCCGTTTCTATTATACTCTTGTTACAAATATTCTGTCAACTTTATGTGAATAAATCTGTCTGCAATGTACTCTTATGCTTTTGATTAATGTACGAATGGATTGGAATATATGAACTTTTCGTATGGTCTTTTTATATAAAAGAAAATGTTCTTTTATTAGACAAAATGAGAGGTGATGGTGGTCTAGTGGGTAACGACACAGACCGACGATCTAGATGTTCAAAGTTCGAATCTAGTTTATTCCACAACAATCACTTTCACTTAAGACGTTGGCAACTTTCTCGTCGTTCCTCGTTAAAGTACCCGATGTCATTCTAGAAATAATTCTGACTAAAATATATCGGGGAAACCAATGCCAACAATAGAATCTTCGGATTTATATGATATGATGATTAAAAGATTCTGAATATAGTTTATTGTGAGAAACTTTTGTCTATTTATTTTGCGAATAACAGTAACGTTTTATAAAATAGCCAGAACTAATGGGATCTTAATACTATGTTGCGAGCAAGTCCTCTTATTGTTACAAAATCCGACATTGTGGAGTGTACACATATCTTCATTGGACTATCTGTGAAAGTTGGATATAGAATGTAGCAGTCAATTCAGAGAATATACACATAAAATAATAGTTGAACATAAAAGAATAGTTGGACAAAAGTCAAATATCATCCAATATGGCTATGCAATTTATACAGCTACGTTCCTACAAAACAAAGCTATTAAAACTGATATGGTGATATGGAAGAAGAAGAAGAAGAAGAAGAAGAAGAAGAAGAAGAAGAAGAAGAATAAGAACAACAACAACAACAACAAGAAAAGCAACTATTTTAATGTTCCAACAAAACTAGCTTAAACAGAGCTGAGAGGAAAAGGATAATGAAATACCAAAGTCTTATGTACGATATGGAATCTTAATGAGATCTTCATCATTCCAGCAATTAGAGGAGCAGTCAGACTCATGGAAACGGATTTACAAAAACTACCTGGCAAATATACCCGGAGAATCAAGTGCAAGAGAAATACAAACAATTACCATTAATGGAACAATCAAGATGTTTCAGTTGGGGTGTATGAGATAGCAGGTAAACGTCTGTTATGCCCCTTCCTCGCCTAGAACAAAATGATAACAAATTTGAAAAAAGAAATTAAATTACCTACCGTAGCTCACACGTAATCTAGAGATCTCATTTTCACAAACTCTACGCAACCAACTATGCTAGTTTCTACAATAAGGCTTCGAATTTTGTATTCTAAGTAGTCTATTGTGGCTGGTTTATCGGCGGAGACATGGGAGTTTACATATTCCCGAAAATAGTAATCTATTTTGATTAATTAGCGCACGAAGAAACTGGCCAGTTGACAGGCGCATTTTGTAAAATGTAAATTATTACTTCATGAAATGTAAATAATATAAATTTGCATACATTTACAAATGCCGCTCAATTATCAGTCTCTTCTCGATGAATTGCTAAACCAAGCTAAACTTAAAAACGAATGTTGCCAAATCTGCAATTAAAGAAAATATAGTTGTAAAATTAAAGTTCGCCACGCCGCCTCTAAAAAATCTTTATATATATATATATATATATATATATATATATATATATATATATATATGCATTATAGTCAACAACCCCATGTTGTTTTCCGCTACCAAATAGTCAGATGATCCCTCTTCTTTTTTCGCCCACGAACAATATACCTTACCTTAAAAATATACCTTAACCTTCCATGCGAAAGGAAGATAGTCAGATGAAGAAACTGTTGCCCATCTATATCTCCCTCTTTTCCCTCTACCTCTTAAAATAAAGGAAGATAAACGTAGTAATAAATGGAGTAAACTACTGCAAAGAACGGGACAAAGTCTCTAATTTGTTAATTTAAGAGACAAATATTAAACAAAGGCCATGAGGTGATAAAATTTTTCTCAAAAATAATTTCACATATGGCCAGCGCCTAGAAAAGGCGCAGGAAATCCCACGTCCCGTTTAGTTAAGTTATCGTGTAAATTCACGGCATATCAACTTGCATGTCGTGTGCCCACATCAATTCACGCGAGAATAATTGAGAAAGGGTGACGATGATTCAAGAGTTTCCTGTGTACGAACAAACGAAAATGGGCAATGTTTTGTTTAAGTCAGGGATGTGAAGGATTATGAAATCGTCATAATACAACTTATTGTATTTGTTTGAACAACATGAACCAAATTAAAATCAACACTGATTTTATTCCAAGGAAATAAAAGATTCTCAAAAGTACTGTAACGAACTAACACGCCGCCTAAAATTAAGAATATTTCGCACGAAAAAAGGACCAGAATTAACAATTAAATGAAATAGAAAATACTAATAAAAACGAAACAAGAAAGAAAAGAAAAACATGAGAAAAGAGATGCAGATAAAAGTAGAACGGAGATATTCAAAACTGGGGGCCATTTTTGTGATGTTATTCTATATATAATTTTTGTGATGTTATTCTATATATAATTTTTGTGATGTTATTCTATATATAATTTTTGTGATGTTATTCTATATATAATTTTTGTGATGTTATTCTATATATAATTTTTGTGATGTTATTCTATATATAATTTTTGTGATGTTATTCTATATATAATTTTTGTGATGTTATTCTATATATGATTTTTGTGATGTTATTCTATATATAATTTTTGTGATGTTATTCTATATATAATTTTTGTGATGTTATTCTATATATAATTTTTGTGATGTTATTCTATATATAATTTTTGTGATGTTATTCTATATATAATTTTTGTGATGTTATTCTATATATAATTTTTGTGATGTTATTCTATATATAATTTTTGTGATGTTATTCCATATATAATTTTTGTGATGTTATTCTATATATAATTTTTGTGATGTTATTCTATATATAATTTTTGTGATGTTATTCTATATATAATTTTTGTGATGTTATTCCATATATAATTTTTGTGATGTTATTCCATATATAATTTTTGTGATGTTATTCTATATATAATTTTTGTGATGTTATTCTATATATAATTTTGTGATGTTATTCTATATATAATTTTTGTGATGTTATTCTATATATAATTTTTGTGATGTTATTCTATATATAAGCGTTGTTTAAATTTTCAAATGAATTAGTTTCTTATACGTTTATGAGTCAAATACAACGCAAAGGTTTTATAAAATAAACAACATTTATTCATTTAAAGTCAATATATCAACGTGTTCCTTCTTCCCCGGGGTATCTTTTTCTTTTTTCGTGCTTTGATGTTAAGACGAAGAGAATTTAGTAGTAAAAATCCGTGTGATTTTCTTCAACGGTGACAACTTTTAAATATCCGAGAAAAACGCGTGGCGTGCGTGCAGGGAATAGTTACGGTTGTATTGCTCGTGCCATAAGCGCTGTCTAAATTTTAAAATGAAATACGTATGTTATGTGTTTATAAGCTAAATGCAACACGAAGATTTTATAAACAAACATTCATTTTCGTCAAATCAACAGTTGATACGTCTTTGCGTTGTGTTTGGCTTATAAAAATATAACAAACGTATTTCATTGAAGAATATATATATATGTATATATATATATATATATATATATATATATATATATATATATATATATATATATATATACCTATGCGCAGTTTTTCCCCTCTGAACGTAAATACCCTAGGTTTACAAAACAGATGCCACATACAAATTTATTGGGTGTACACTATTAGCCATTACATTATTAAACTATAGAACTACATTAATTCGTAATATTAAAGCATTACATTTAATCCTAAGAGTGACATCATCACAACTCCAAAGATATTCAATGGAAGTAGCTGTTCCCCCCCCCTCTAAAAATAAGTACTACTCCACTACTATATGACACCGAGAGGTTTTCTGAATTAGGGTCATATATGGGGTTTGTCCTAATTTTCTGGCCTATATACTTATACACACACACTAATATTTCCTTATAAATATCCCAAAACATAATGATTTCTCTCTCCAGAGATTGAAACAAACATGGTTTGACGATTATAATAGGTAATCATTTATGATTAAATATCCCGATTACAAACTTCGGAAACTCGAAAAAAAAATGAAACGAACTTTATTTTTTTATTACCAGAAAAGATATGCTTCTCCTGTTATTATTCTAGTAAGAACGAATTACTATTTCCTTTTCTTATTACTAAAATACCATTGTCGATTCTTTCATGTTTTTTACATGCGCACTTTTTAATTATTTTAACTTTTTTAAATTTATAAAAATACAATGTTTTTTACATTACGAAATTGTTTTACTAAATTACGCAGACTTTTCAATAAATGTGTTTACAATTATACATTTATAATTTTATATACAATAACTGCTTTCGTTTAGACATACCTTCCATTCGGAAAAAAAACATTGGTTTATTACTTTTTTTGTTATTTGACAAGAAGAAATCGGAGTATTTTTGTTTGTTTTTCCTCCCTTTTTTTTATTCCGTTATTATTACTCGACAACGCCCGGTGGACGACGGAAACCGCCAGATTATACCGAGCGAACAGAATTCAATAAACAAACGAATAAAAAAGACTAACCATAATAATTATATACATTTTTCTGTTATATTTATGACAACTGTTTTTTTTTTGTTCTTTTTTTTCGTAATAAAAGTTTAGTTTCTATGAATTAGTGAACAAATATATTTTTGGTGCGTTTGCATTTTTTTTAAATAGTTTTATCAGGTTAAATTCAAGTTTCGCGATATTTTTTATTATTATTGTTAAATAAATACAAAGTACAATTATAGGTGCTTATCTATTTTTGGTACCTTTTTTATTTACAAAGCCATTTTAACCTCGGTGAGGGGGAGAGTGTTTTGTCACTATTTTTCCACCTCACGATTAAGTGAAAAAAATTACCGTGAAACTTGAATTTAACCTGAAAACACTATTTACAAATAGCGCGGTAATAAAATTGCAAAAGTTTAAAGTTGATATTTATCTCGGATGCAGATGATGGCAGAGCGCGATATCATCTGCCATCATCTGCATCTGTAAAAACTGAAGCATAGATTAGTTACAAAACACTCTCTCCATGTAAAGAATGGCTTTCAAAATAATAGCATTATTATTCCAGCACGGAACAAAATATACATAAGTACCCAGAACCTGCATTATTTCTTTTTCTTATTTGTTAAACAACGTGTATAGCTTAAATTAAAATATAATCGCATGTCATATCTGATTTACCTCTGCACTCCATGTTTATAAAGGAAGTGTCCTCTATAGTATCAGATCTGACCGAATGGTTAATTGTAAGCATAGACCAATTCATACTATCTAAAAAATTCCAACAAAAACCTAACAGCCAGCCATGGTTCTCCTCAGAATGTGCTGCTGCTATCGCGCACAGAAATCACTTTTGCCATAGCTACCAACGTAATAGATGCACTGGGTCTAAAGCTCCTTTCAGGATTGCCAGCAACCACTGTACAAGAGTAATAAAAAAATGCAAGAGAGTTATATGCCCAGTCTGTTAAATCCAAGGAAGCTGATAAACAGCTTGGTTCCCACCAGTTTTGGCAAATAACAAATAGGATCCTGAACAGAAGTGTACGTTCTATCCCAACCATTATAAATTGACCAGAGGTCATCTCGTCAGCGTCAGACAAGGCCAAACTATTTGCAAAGAACTTTGCAGCGAATTCTACCCTATGCGACGAAGGCCATCAACTCCCCATATTTCCTCCTATAAAACAGAACACGCTAGGTAACATACAAATATCCGTGCATGAGGTCGCCAAGCTAATAAAAAAACTAGATTCTAGTAAAGCAACTGGCCCTGATGGCATCCCAATTATAGTGTTAAAAAAGCTTCAACCAGAACTTGCTCCTATACTTACGAAACTGTTTAAGCCCTGCCTTAAGGAGAAGTGCTTTCCGACTCCCTGGAAGACCTCATCAGTTTGCCCTGTATTTAAGAATTCAGGTGATAAGTCATCTCCCTCTCAGTACAGACCAATAAGTCTCCTGTGTGTTATGAGTAAGTTGCTGGAATCCATATTAAATAGAGAAATAGTCAACCACCTCAGCAGGAATAACCTTCTTAGTGACACACAATATGGTTTCTGCTCTGCAAGATCTACCGAAGATGTGCTGACGGTTATATCCCACAGGATTAGTGAATCTCTTGATAAAGGCTTCCTTTCTAGGGCAATTGCTCTTGACATATCAAAGGCCTTCGACAAGGTATGGCATAAGGGTCTACTTCACAAGATTTCCAGCTACGGTATAACTGGAAATGTTTTCTCAATCGTTAAATCATTTCTCTCCGATAGGCTCATAAGATTAGCGGCAGATGGACAAAAATCGGAGGCCTGCAGTATTAATGCTGGAGTCCCCCAGGGGTCAATCCTGGGCCCAACTCTCTTCCTGATCTACATCAATGACCTCCCTAAACACATACTTAAATCATTCGTTGACATTTATGCTGACGACACGATCATCTACGGCAACACATCAAAGGCTGTAAATGACAAAGTTCTCTCGAATTCTCTCTCCTCTGATCTCGAGCGCGTGGTTCAGTGGGGGAAAATGTGGTTGGTTACCTTTAATGAATCCAAAACCAAACTCCTATCCTTACATCATCAACGCTCTGATCCCCAGCTGGCATCAATTGGGATGGATGGCTCTCGTCTGGGTGAGGCCCCGTGTTTTGACAAGCTTCTGTGTTTGACCTTTACTCCTGATCTGAAAATGAACACGTACATCAAGTCTGTTGCCAAGGTCGCTGAAAAGATGGTGGGATCCTTCTACCGCTCCAGAAGATATCTCACTACTGATGCAGTTCTCTATCTATATAAAAGCCAAGTACGTCCAAGGATTGGAATACTGTTGCCATATCTGGGCAGGAGCTGCCAAAAAACAGCATATCCTGCCTTGACAGAGTACAAAATAGACTTCGTGGTTTAGTGGGGGATGCCCTTTTCTCTACCCTGCAACCTCTCTCCCACAGAAGAGACGTTGCGAGCCTATCCTTGTTTTATCGTTATTTTCATGGCAGGTGCTCGTCTGAACTCCAATCCCTGGTCCCCCCTCGCCAATCTTTCACGAAAAACACCCGTCTAGCTGAATTCACTGTGAAAAATTTCCCCCACTCTATATCTTTGCCTAAATCAAAACGCGGATTCCATGAACAAAGTTTCTTTCTTAGAACTGCACGCCTGTGGAACTCTGTTCTGTCTGCCTGCTTCCCTCCGGACTACAACTTGGATGTCTTCAAGTCCAATGTTAACAAATTCCTAATGAACCGCCCCCCTAATTAAACACTTCATCAAATCTCCACACTAACGTAGTGTACTTGCACTAACCCTTATCGCTGAGTGGCTTCCGGGCCTTGATAAGTGGTGATCACTGTGTAAAAAAAAAAAATGTTACATCTTCAAAATTTAATCCATTTACAGTTTAATAGGCGGATTAAATTAAACTAAACTTTAATGCTTTTACATATTTGGGATCAAGCTATTGGTGAATATTTTTTTTTCAGGTTAAAATCGTGTTTCACGATATTTTTAAATAATTATTCTTTTAGAATTATGTAATGGTGGTGGTGGTGGTGGTGGTGGTGGTTGTTGTTGTTGGTGGTGGAGGAGGAGGAGGAGGAGGAGGAGGAGGAGGAGGAGGAGGAGGAGGAGGAGGAGGAAATCAAATTATATTACCCAGGAAAAAATTATCAATTAATATTTTTTTAACATAATAATATTGAGTTTATGTCAAATTTTATTTACAACATTAAGGTAAATGAAATAAACTGGATTATATATATATATATATATATATATATATATATATATATATATATATATATATATATATATATATATATATATATATATATAAAAATTATTTATTTATTTGATCTTTTCAGCTGTAAAACATGTTGAAATTGTTATGAACCTACGTTTATTTTTCTTAGTTTCCGTAACATTAAATATGGGGGTATAACATCTAAAATAAAATATTTCCTCTAATATATTTAACAGAATCTACTTTTATTTAATAATGAATAAATATCGAAAATTCCAGGAAAATAATATGACTATTATTATTTGATTATTTTACTGGGTTTTTTTTTTTTTACATGGATATGTCTACGGCTTCACAAACGTCACTACATAGGAACGTTGTTTTAAAACGTCGATAATCTGAACATGGTTTTTGTCTCGCATTTTCATTATTTTTGTATGCTATAAAAAATTTTGTAGAAAGTATTAGCAGTTTATTTAAAGCTTGTTCATTTAAATGGTAAAAAAAAGTTAGGATTAAATTACAGTTACATAATGTTAGATGCACCATGTTAAAACTGTGGCGCGGGTTGGAGGTACCTATTATACACTTATTAAAAAAATAAAACTGATTAGCCTATTTTGGCATTACAGACTTGTTTCTTCAACCTTAGGGCGTTTAATATTTAACCCATTGATTATTCAAAATAGCATGTACATTTACTTTTAACATGGATATCGTTCTCGAATACAAATATTGCAGGTGCTCTGTTTTATCATTAAATTTTATAAACATTGTCCAACAAAACTAAGCTGTTGGTTTAATTCTACAGTAGATAAACTTCTGTTTACATTACGCGACTTATCGATGTCAACTGAACGAGTCACTTTCAGTGATTGTTTAAAGAAGTCATTTCGAGGGTCGTAGCGTATTGCGTTACTCGTGGAGCAGGAGGTTAAAGCGATTCCTTCTTCACAACTGCTTCTACAAATTTCGCTGCATGTTCGCTCCTGACTTCTGCGGATAGTTTTTGTGTTTTTCATTTTTTTTTTTTTCTTAACATCAAAAGGCTTGGATTTCTTCTTTTCCATTCGTTTTTAGGGAAACGCAAATAGGTCTAAAGCAAACATATAGTGTTTCTTCCTATTTTACCATTAAATAAGCCGTTCTGTTTATAATGTTTACTTTTACAGCTTAATCAAAACGCTCACTTTCTTAAAATCCGTTTACATTTATACTTGCTAACGTACAGGTGACTACAGGAATTGAGTTCCCTTTAATGGACACAGGGTTCGATAGTTTTTTGCCACCATAACTCCAGTCTTGCTAACAAAAATACCTTGCCCTGAACTTTACCCTGAAACATACCCTGAAAAATATCTTTAACCTTCCAGCAAATTTTGTGACAACCCCATCCCTAAGCACAAAATGGGGTGTCTATTCCGAAAGCCATTTTTAATATGAAGAGGTTGGGGGTTGGCCAACAGCAAAAACCACAAATTTTAAAATTTTTATGGGGGGGGTGCATGCTAACCGGGCAACGCCAGTTAACGGGTCCTGCTAGTAGACACACACATACACACACACACACACACACATATATATATGAATATATATTTTAGTAAATGTTCTAAATCTGTTTTAAAACATTTCAATTGAAACGATCGCTTCTATCCATTTAAAACATGATAACAAAAAAAAGTATTTTTTAAAAGGCTTTATTACTGAATTTTTTACAAGCACATATAAGATGAAACCCCTAACATGCAAAATTATCATTCGCCCGTAAGAAAGAATAAAGACGACAAAAAAGCTCAATGTTCAATATATTATTTAGATAATTCGGACTACTGTTCTCATCTAGGATATTTTCCTCACAAAACTGCGGCAGATGTAACCTCCAACCTTTTTCGGGTAAGATAGCTTGCTTTAGTTCTGTCAGCTATGATCGCGAATAACTCTTTCATAATTATTGATTATATTCTTAGTATTTCTTATAATGAAAATTGACTTTTCAACCTCCTGATGACTGTCACTTTGAACTGATTATTATTAGCACGTTATCTATTGTTCCAGGGGTCTATGTCGATGTATAAATTCCTAAATTTTACAAGGCTCGCTTGCAAAAGATTGGAGATTCCGTCACACGAAATGCAGTGAGCATAAATAAATAAGAGTTCGAATAATCCAAATAATACAAATTCTCAACCGTCGTTTAAAACATATCCTTTATTTATACAAAGCGATGAATTTGTTCATTTAATTCAGTTCTTCATTTGCCATTGAAAAACGTAGCCAATACGCATGCGTATCAAAAGTCATAAATCGGTATCGGTAATGATTTCCATTTCGGCACATTGTTCATTGTTAATTCGTTTGCGCCGTTTTTGATCGTGTATATATGCGATCAGTGCGAGGAGCATCAGCATGCTAGCAATAAGCGTCAATACCATTTGAGTGACGTATATATAATTCTTCAAATTTGTATTGTCATACAAAGAACAAGAACCTCGTCCAGTTGACGAGGAATTCCAAACGATGCAGGCGTTGTCGATGAGCAATCCAAAAACCAGCGGCCCCATCATCCAACCTTAAAGAATAGAAAACATTAAAAATAATAGCAATTATAATACAAAGACACAATACTACTACTAATAATAATAATAATAATAATACTATTGCTACTACTAATAATAATAATAGTAGTAGTAGTAGTAGTAGTAGTAATAGTAGTAGTAGTAGTTGAATTTGTCTGGGCATTACCTAAGACATGTACATGCGAGTATTGTTTTTTTCTAAACAGTTCACGTGCGCAGGTAAAATTCTACAAAAGTACGCATGCACAACCGGAAGTCGTGTAAACCGGATGTTGGGTTACAAACAACGTTACAAGGTCATTTGAGT
This sequence comes from Euprymna scolopes, assembly GCF_053919585.1. Taxonomy (NCBI): domain Eukaryota; kingdom Metazoa; phylum Mollusca; class Cephalopoda; order Sepiida; family Sepiolidae; genus Euprymna; species Euprymna scolopes. The sequence continues at coordinate 133,762,696 of NC_136491.1, read as the reverse complement.
TATATATATATATATAAGGTAGCCATCACTTATCAAGGTCAGTAAGCCACTCGGGATAAGAGTTATTGCGTGTACAGTACGTTAGTGTTGAGATTTGATAAAGTGTCTAACTTAAAGGGACGGTTCATCAGGAATTTGTTTATGTTGGACTTGAAGACATCCAGGTTATAGTAAGATGGGAAACAGGCAAACGGAAGAGAGTTCCACAGACGTGCACTTCTAAGAAAAAAGCTTTGTTCATGGAATCTATTTTGGTTCCAAGAGTTTTGGTTTTGGCAGCACAGATAAAGAGTGGGGAAAATCCTTGACAGTGGTCTCAGCTAGACAGGTGTTTTTCGTGAAAAATTGGCGAGGGGGACCAAGGATTGGAGCTCAGACGAGCACCTGCCATGGAAGTAACGATAAAACAAAGACAGGCTCGTAACGTCTCTCCTGTGGAAGAGAGGTTGCAGGGAAGAGAAAAGACCATCCCCACTAAGCCACAAAGCCCATTTTGTACTCTGTCAAGGCAGGATAGGCTGTTTATAGCAGCTCCTGCCCAGATGTGTCAGCAGTACCCCATCCTTGGACGTACTTGGCTTTTATATAGATAGAGAATTGCATCAGCAGAGAGATATCTTCTGGAGCGGTAGAAGGATCCTACCCTTTTTCCAGCAACCTTGCCAACAGACTTGATGTACGTGTTCCATTTAAGGTCAGGAGTAAAGGTCAAGCCCAAGAGCTTATCAAAACATGGGGCGTCCCCTAGACGAGAGCCATCTATTTCAATTGATGCCAGATTGGGATCAGAGCGTTGATGATGTAAAGATACGAGCTTGGTTTTAGATGCATTAAAAGTAACCAGCCACCTCTACCCCCACTGTACCACGCGCTCGAGATCAGAGAAGAGAAAATCAGAGAGAACTTTGTCATTTACGGCCTTTGATGTGTTGCCATAGATGGTCGTGCCATCAGCATAGATGTCAACGAATGATTTAAGTATGTGTTTTGGGAGATCATTGATGTAGATCAGGAAGAGAGTTGGGCCCAGGATGGATCCCTGAGAGACTTCAGCATTAATACTGAGGGCCTCTGATTTCTGATATATATATATATATATATATATATATATATATATATATATATATATATATATATTTAATTATATTTTTTGGAAAAAAGGATTCCAGCAGAGTGCTCTATTAGCAGAAAAAATCCGACAATAAGAGCGTATTATTTACGTTTTATTTACAGAAAGTTTAGATACCGTCGGCCTCTAACCTTAGAATTGGGGACCGTTTTGGATACTCTTCCGCCGAAAACGGTCCTCAATTATCAGGTTTGAAACCGACTGTACTGATGGCTTATCTCATCTAAACTTTCTGTAAATAAAACATATAAATATATATATATATATATGTGTGTGTGTGTGTGTGTTACAGAAGATCAGTAAACATTGGTATCGTCTGTTTCAAATCGAACACAACGGCGACCAATCTATGTTGAACTCTCTTGAGCTTATATCTGCCTCTCCGGAAATACGAGACAGATATTTGATACTGATGGTACGGATGTTTTTCTGACCTCTGTAATACACACACAGACACAGACACACACACACACACGCGCGCGCACACCCACACACACACACACATATATATATATATATATATATATATATATATATATATATATATATATATATATATATATATATATATATGTAAGTAGATTTTTGGTACAACAGAATGGAAGGAGAAATTTCAGAGGAAACATAATTTAATTTAAATACCAAAAAAAAAAACAAAGAAATGGGCAGGTGAAATTAAAATTTTTTCCCTAAGGCCTTATCGTCTGACCCTCTAAGAGGAAACGTCAGAATGATAGATTAAAAACTAAGAAAACGAATGAGGGAAGAGGGGAATTTTGGTTACAGTTGGAAGAACAGTGGAAAAAAAAAAAAAAAAAAAAAAAAAATCTCACTGTTCAGGTGGTTTTAAATCAATGAATATCTCCAACTGATGTCTAAGAATCTTTTGTCTACACAGGCTAGGTCGAGAGTTGTTAATAACTAACGCCTCAATGATATTGAGATGATAGTTCGACCTAGCACTGTATAAAACAGAAAACCACCCATCGGAATATTGATCGGCACACCTATTTATACTCAACAGGTGATCGCCGATGGCAGACTCATGAGCCTGGGAGTGCCCGGATGCTCTCGAAACCTGGTGTAGTCGAATATCCCGAGGGATATGTTGGGATATTCTCATTTCTAATCTTTGGGACGTTTTGCCAACGTAGTCAGCTCCACACTGACAAACGAATTTATAAACAACAGAGTTCTTTTGAATGGTTGGCAAAACATCTTTACGAAAAGAAGAGAAAAAGGTTCGAGTTGTGTAAACTACTCTAAGCATAGTAGCTGGAAAACATCGTTGAGTAGCAGAAGAAATCCTTTTAACAATATGAAGGCCATCAGGACCCAACCATGGTAATTTTAGATAAATGGGACAACGTGATGGACCAATATGTTTACCGCTATTAAATGTAGTAATTTTACGTTCAATAGTAGATTTTATTATATTAATGGGATATCCATTATTAAGAAAAATAGTTGTAATTTCACTAAGTTCCGTATCAAGACGGTTTGGTGAACAAATCATAAGTGCACGATGCGTAAGAGCGCTAATGAGGTTTATTTTTCTAGACTGAGGGGCAAAAGAAAACCAATTAAGATAGAGCCCTGTAAATGTAGGTTTTCTATAAACAGAGGTCTCAAACGTAGTACCAACTTTAGAAACACGAACGTCGAGGAATGGGAGAGAGCTACAGTCTTCAACCTCCATAGTAAATTGTAAAGATGGATGCAGGTTGCAAAGAAGACGAAGAAAATGTTCAGCTTCGCTCCGAGAGGGAAAGCATGCAAAAGTATCATCAACGTAGCGTGTGTAGAATGCTGGCTTAATAATTTTGGAAAATAATTCGTTTTCCAAAAATCCAACGAAAATGTTGGCTAACGAAGGACCAAGAGGGCTACCCATTGATATCCCATCAATTTGACGGTACATAATGTTGTTGAAACTAAAGGAGACTGATTTAGTAGCAAGTTCCATTAGTTCAACAAAAATTCGTTCAGGAAATTGTGGAGATTTTAAGGGGCCACGGTATAGATAGTCAGCACAAATACCAATGGTTTCATCCAAAGGTATATTAGTATAAAGACTATTAATGTCAAAGGAAGCCAAGAACTCGGTATTTTTAGATAAAGGTAATTTTTGTATCTGAGATACGAATTGAAAAGAATCAGAGATACAATGGACCGAATAAAAAGAAAGCACAGGTTTAAGAAGGTCAACTAGCCATTTACCAAGTTCGTGTTGTGCAGAATCCAACATAGATAAAATGGGTCGCAAAGGAATGTTGGGTTTATGGACCTTGGGTAAACCGTACATTCTAGGCCTTTGAGAACCGATGTTTATATTGTTAACCTTTGAGAACCGATGTTTATATTGTTAAAAGGATTTCTTCTGCTACTCAACGATGTTTTCCAGCTACTATGCTTAGAGTAGTTTACACAACTCGAACCTTTTTCTCTTCTTTTCGTAAAGATGTTTTGCCAACCATTCAAAAGAACTCTGTTGTTTATAAATTCGTTTGTCAGTGTGGAGCTGACTACGTTGGCAAAACGTCCCAAAGATTAGAAATGAGAATATCCCAACATATCCCTCGGGATATTCGACTACACCAGGTTTCGAGAGCATCCGGGCACTCCCAGGCTCATGAGTCTGCCATCGGCGATCACCTGTTGAGTATAAATAGGTGTGCCGATCAATATTCCGATGGGTGGTTTTCTGTTTTATACAGTGCTAGGTCGAACTATCATCTCAATATCATTGAGGCGTTAGTTATTAACAACTCTCGACCTAGCCTGTGTAGACAAAAGATTCTTAGACATCAGTTGGAGATATTCATTGATTTAAAACCACCTGAACAGTGAGATTTTTTTTTTTTTTTTTCCACTGTTCTTCCAACTGTAACCAAAATTCCCCTCTTCCCTCATTCGTTTTCTTAGTTTTTAATCTATCATTCTGACGTTTCCTCTTAGAGGGTCAGACGATAAGGCCTTAGGGAAAAAATTTTAATTTCACCTGCCCATTTCTTTGTTTTTTTTGGTATTTAAATTAAATTATGTTTCCTCTGAAATATATATATATATATATATATATATATATATATATATATATATATATGTGTATATATATATATGTCTGTGTTTTATTTTTTTAATGAACAAGTCGACCTATAGCGACCACGAAAATTTTAAACGGAACCTTGTACTTGTAAAAAACATGATATCTACACTAACCCTTCCTCTCTTTCTCTCTCTCTTCTTCTCTTTTCCTCTCTCTCTCTCTCCCTCTCTCTCATATACTTAATACACTTTGCTAAACAAGCAAAAAGCAGTTAAAATTTAAAACCTAAAAACTGAAACTCCTCCCCCTCCTCTCCTTACCACCCTCTCTTTTTTCTTTACTATCCTCTCTCCACTTCCCCGATCCCTATATCCATATATCTCCACCCACGCCTATCTGAATCTGCTATTCCCACACACACAATGCAATCTAATGTATTTTAACCTTCAAAACTGAAATATTGTTAATACCCGTCTCTTTCCCACTTATTATTTCCTACCCCAACCCCCCTTTTCATATTTCTTCTAAAACACTTCTTCCTAATACTAACATCCATTTCTGTAAGGTTTGACGAGGCTGTTGGATCGTAAACGTGGTCCAACATCCGAAACATATGTAACCAAACAAATAAAACGGTAATAAAAAATAAAACACATAATTGCTCTACAATAGTATTGAGCACTCTCTTCAGGTTTTTATTAATTACCAGTTTTAGCATATATATATATATATAGCATAAGTATGCGGATAATGCCAAGCTCAATAATTATTATTATACAACTCTGACCCCCTACTCCTCCACTTGTCTTTCTTTTACGCACCCCTAATAATTATTATTAACAGTATTTTCATTATTATTATTAGTAGTAGTAGTGGTGGTGATGGTGGAGGTAGTGGTAGTAGTATTTTTACTACTATCTCTATTATTATCATTATTATTACTGTCATTTTTTAACGCTATTACTATTATTATTATTATTATTATTATCATCATTATAATTGCTGTTGTTATTATTATTATCCCGGTTATTATCCCCGTCATTGCTACCATAGCCGCTATCATTATCTTCATTTTCACTGTTATTAACATTAAATTTGAATTTACTTTTATCACAACTTATCTTTAATGTTTAAATAAATGTTAAAATAAATTACCACGCAGCAAAACTACACCCCTAATTTAACCCTAATACATATACCCCTTAATCTCAACACTATGTTAAAGACCATATACAATCTTATATATCATACTATATATACCAAGCTTCTCCTTATTTATTTAGAATTCAATAAAGTTTCCCCCAACATTTTATAATTCCTATTAATCTTTTTCGTCCCTAATGAACCTTACGCTAGACGCCGCAGCTTCCCCATGCTACCTAGCACCTTCTCTACTCTTCTGATAAGAAGCATTAAGCTTCGAAATGCCCTGGCATAAAGAGTCGCCAATATCACCCAAATTTTGCCTATATTCCATTATATCCATTCTATATCTACCAATATATAGTTTTGTGTCTTCATTTCATACTCTTATATATATATATATATATATATATATATATATATATATATATATATATATATATATATATAAATATATATATATATATTATGCTTTATATTGTTTTTTTTTCTTCATAATTGAACACGTTGGAAGGGTTCCATCTCATAAACGTTGCACAGTTATATATATATATATATATATATGTATGTATATATATATGTATATATATATATCCAGATAGACAATTCATATTGTCTGTCTGTCTGTTTATCTGAAAAACAGTCTCTACCAAACTATCTCTGTCAATGTTTAGTCAACATAGTTGAGACTTGATAGCTAAGAGATTTTGAGTATAGAACAAATTCGATTTGGTTTTTAGCCGGTAAAAATAGCGGCTAAGGTGTCAACATTAAAAAAGATGGCATTTGGCAGGCGTAAGTCGACTGAAAGTGCTCTTGCACGCATGCACAAATATACATTTATAACATTTTAACAGTATTTTAAAGTATTTCAATACACAAGAACATCGTACAGATATTAACCTTGGATTATATATATATATATATATATATATATATATATATATATATATATATATATATATATATATATACTAGCATTTCAGCCCGGCGTTGCCCGGATGGTAGGAAGTGTATGTTGAGTAAAAAAAAAAGGTCATTTGTTTTTAAATTTGACCCCTATTATGACCCCCTTAACATTTATTGTTTTGGGCTCAAATCAAGTTATTAAGTTAGAGCCATGTCCAAGGAAACTATATCTAAAATTTTAGACCCAAAATTTTCGGAGTAGTTTGATAGAGTTCTCAAAGATCAAATCGTTGAACTTTGCCCCCTTTAACAGCCAAATTTCTGGCCGAAAACGGATTACAAAGATTTTTCCAAATCTTAGTACCCTGTATATCAAATGTCGAGTCTGTAGACTTAAAATTGACAGAGTTATTGCGTAGGGAAATGTATACAGACAGATACACAGACACACAGACATGTTCACTTTTATAAATATATAGATATACACACACAGAGAAGGGTCGAAATAGATTATAAAATTTTGTAGGCTTAAGCATCTAATTAGAGCTGAATAATTCAAAATAAAAATAACGTTTATTGTGTCTACGTTTTATTATTATATATTATTTAGTGATGGCGAGATGGGATTCAGTAATAGTTTAACTTACCGAGCAAAGACGTAGAAAATGTTAGCATTCCAATCGATAAGCTCTTGTCTTCCTCTCTTACGATTCTGCAATTAATGATGTTATATTTTGTTAATGCAAAAAATAAACTAAAATCCTTTATATTTGCATAATGATTATATATATATATATATATATATATATATATATATATATATATATATATATATATATATATATATATACAGAGAGAGAGAGAGGGAGAGAGAGAGAGAGCCGCCAACCTGATAGGTCCTGAACAGTCATCTAGGCTTCAGCCTCTGTCCCATCGACGAGATTTTGCATCCCTCTGCCTGTTCTACAAATACTTTAATGGTGAATGCTCTGACGAACTGCAAACACTTGTACCTCCCCGACGTAACTACCCCCGACAAACCCGACAAGCTACTAAGTCACATCCCTTTACAGTAGAGATCCCTAGGTGCAAGAAGGCCTTTTACTCCAATAGTTTCTTCCCCAGAACTGCAGGTCTTTGGAACTCCCTTCCGGGATTCTGCTTTCCCAACTGTACTGATATGCAGAAGTTCAAGTGTAATGTGAACAAACATCTTTCTACTCATCTCCCTTCATAATTCCCCTCCAAATTAAGTCCCTGATAGTAGCTCTCTGCTTTACAGTGGCACTGTGCCTTGTTTGGAGTGAAAATTGAATTTATATATATATATATATATATATATATATATATATATATATATATATATATATATATATATATATATATATATATATACTAGCAGTATTACCCGCCCTTGGTCGGGGGTTGATTTAATGCCATTTTTTATGGTTTTTAAGTGTAAGATAAGATAAATATGTATAAATATAAATTTTCGTAAAAAAAATCTCAATCGAAATTTATGAGAAGATTAAATGAGAAGAGAGAATTTTAAATAAGTGTTCGTAAATGCATGAGTATTGTATAAGCACAGTGGTTTTATTGTTGTTATGACGAGTGTTTTGTTTTAATTAGTTTGTCAAAGAAAACAATCATTTTTAATAAATTAATAAATTTGTATTTGTATAAATAAATGTTATTTAAAGTGTTAATTAAAGTCAAGTTAATGAAGAAAATGGAAGAACTACTATAAAATATAAAAAATGTTAAGTTGTATTTATACTGTAAATGTCTCTGAATGTTTGATTCAAGAAAGTAAATTGTATTAATAATCGCCTTTGCAATTAACGAAACAGCATTAAGTTACGTCGTCAAACAAGAAAAGGAAAGAAAGAGAAAACACGCTGCAATGGTCGTGTGTGCGTGTGTGCTTTTTGTTTTATTTTACGTCAGTCGAAGTTCTCAGAAATCAACCTAGGGCTAACACTTGAAGTTCGAATGTTCCATTAAAGTTCTTTATGTCTCAAGCACTGAGTTAGTAAAGAAATTGAGAAAATAATTTTCCTCTCCCCAATTAACCATTTTCATACGTTATCAGATATCTTTCATGTGTGCGTGTGTGCATCTGTGCGTGCGCTATAAGGTGTGTCATCAACAATTCCATATAATAAATAAAAGTGGCAGCGTCGGTTTGGCTTGTCGCTAAGCTACGATCTGGAAAAATGACCGGTCATTTTCATTTGCATACGCACAATACATAGCGAATACCAGTTGCCGACACTTGTTGGAAGTATTTCAATGCCAAAACCTAACTTAAAACACTGCCAGGCACATCAAGTACTTTTGTGTGAAATTTCATAAAAATCGGTCCAGCCGTTTGAGTCTATAAAGAACGAACTCACACACACAGACAAAGTTGCATATATATATATATATATATATATATATATATATATATATATATATATATATATATATATAAAGTTATAGAAATATATATGGCAATTAAGCTACGTAGAATACACAGAATATTCCGCGTTTCATTCTCGTGAGAATTCGTCGGGCTTATATTCTGTGTAACTTAATTGCCACATATATTTTCATAACTTACTACCTAGCTGTTCCTATGTATTGAGCACCGTTCAAGTCAATACTGAAAATTATATCTTCATTTATTAATTTATGATTAAATAAATTAAGTAGTCATATATATATATATATATATATATATATAGAATTATATATATATATATATATATATATATATATATATATATATATATATATATATATATATAATTCTATTTTCACCCCAAACAAGGCATAGTACCATTTTGATGTAAGGGCTACTATCGGGGACATACGTTACAGAGATACTATGTAGGGAGATGAGCAGCAAGATGTTTGTTTACATTACACTCGAACTTTTGCATGTCAGTACAGTTGGGAAAGCAGAATCTGGGAAGGAAGTTCCAAAGTCTAGCAGTTCTGGGGAAGAAACTTTTGGGGTAGAAAGCTTTCTTACATCTAGAGATCTCTACTGTGCAAGAGTTAAATTTTACTGCTTGTCAGGCTTTTCAGGGATATGTACGCCGAGGGAATACAAGTGCTTGTAGTTTTTCAGAGCATTCACCATTAAAATACTTGGAGAACAGGCAGAGAGATGCAACATTTCGTCGATGAGACAGAGGCTGAAGCTTAGATAAAAGTTCACGACCTATCAGGTTCGTGACTCTCTTTTGAACCCTGTCCAGGAGTGAGAGACTAGTAGCAGATGCACCAGCCCAAATGTGACAATAATACTCCATACATGGACGAATGATGGCCTTATAGAGGTACAGGATACTTTCAGGCATAAGTAACTTTCTAGAACGGTAGAGAGAGGCCACCTTCTTCGCAGCGGCCTTGGCAATGCTCGCAATGTATCGGTTCCAACTCATGTTCCCTGTGAATTTTAGACCGAAGAGTTTAAAAGAAAGATTTCTGGCAATGTCTCTTTGGCCATTTCTATTATTGGTTGAAATGGTTTCTTGTAATTACTGGAGGAAACAAGCTCAGTCTTAGCAGCATTAAATGTGACCATCAATTTTTGTCCCCATCACACTACAGATTGGAGATCCTCCTCTAGTGTTTCTGCCATTTCTTTAGATATGTGTTCATTTGTTTTCCCATCATTCCTGTTATAAAGCATGGTGTCATCAGCAAATATACCCAATCAAAGTCAATTTTATCAGGGAGGTCATTTATGAATATTTGGAATAGCAAAGGTCCAAGAATAGACCCTTAAGGTACTCCTGCATTTGTATCATATTGTTTAGATGTACGACTGTTGAAGACAACCTGGATTTTCTCTTACTTAAAAAGGATTTAATTATGTTACATATTCTTCCAGTGATACCATATGATCTGATTTTCCTTAGAAGAGCATCATGCCCTGTCAAAAGCCTTAGATATATCTATGGCTACCGCTCTAAACTCCCCTGCTTTGTCCAATGTATGGTATATACGTTCAGAGATTACAATTACGATATTTGCTGTAGAACGGGCTTGCCTAAATCCACATTATTAGTCGGTCAGAAGTTACAGTAAAATGGTATCATATTTGATTGTTCGAATCATACGAGCGGGCGAAGGATTATCTTTCATACGAAACACATTAGAAAAGGAAGAGACAGCGATCAAAATGAAATGCATCATACTTACCTTAGAGTTGCTATGTACGAAGGAACAAAAAGTGTTGATCCAATGAACACAGTTAGAAAGGCAGTTGCCATATAGTAATACAAAGTATTACAACCGGTATCACAGATTCCGCTGTTCACTGTTGATCCATCTGGTAAACATTTGCAATTCGTGTACGTCTTTGATAGAAAATAGATTTAAATTTGTGAAAATGGACAAATAACGTAAAAATCGCCATATAGATAATAATGTTATAATTGTTTATGGATCTTAATGTAAAAAAATATGAATAAATTTTTAATCAAGAACAGATATAAAATAAGTTTTATGCATTACTTTCGCCCTGTATGATGTTCAAGAATGCACTTTTATTCGTATGCGTCTCTCTCTCTCTCTCTCTCTCTCTCTCTCTCTATCTATCTATCTATCTCTCTCTCTAAATATATATATATATATATAATATAAATAATACATATATATATATGTATTATTTATATTATATATATATATATATATATATCTTTAGTTCTATCTCTCCTTTCTTACTTTATATTTATAAGGTGATAAACAAAGAACAAAATAAAATGATTACAATAGTCCATTAAAAAACATACAAAATACAAGGTGCCTTCAATAAGTTTCCAGACTTTTTCGTGTGGGCACTTTTATTGATACTACACACATGAAACTCTAATCCCTTTCGAAGTAATCTCCTTCAGCTGCAATACGCTTGTTGTACCGTTTCAACAACTTCTGGAAGACCCCCATGGAAGTCCATTTGTGTGAGCATGCCAGCCTCTCTTATCTCCTCGATTGTCTCATAACAACAGCCCTTAAAGTTCTCCTTTAGCTTAGGGAATAATTGAAGTCACAAGGAGCAAGGCTTGGACTATGGGGAGGGTAAGAAACTGTATTGATGCCCATCTTTGTCTGTGACAAGGATGAAGTTGTGGGCCGGTGCATTGTTCTAGTGGAAATGTAATCAACCCGATTTGAAGAGTGCTGTCTCTTCCGATGGAAGTTTTTCTGAACTCCCTTAAAACCTCAACAGAGTATTCTTTGTTGCCTGTCTGTCCAGTAGGAACCCAGTGCATGTAGATCATGCCAGTGCTATAAAAAAAAGGATCATCATAAGTTTCTGGGTCGATTTACTCTGTCTGTCATGCTCGGATCTGGGAGAGCCAGCATGTTTCCACTGGAAACTCTGTCTCTTGCTCTCTGGCTTATAGCTGTAGATCCAGCTTTCATCGTAGGTCACCAGAGCATCAAGAACATTGGGATCTGAATTGATCAGTTGGATCATCTCCTTGCTGTCATGACGACGTCTTTCTTCTGATCTTCTCTGAACAACCTCAGAACAAACTTTGCATCAATTTTCCATATCTTCAGTTCCTCGTGAATAATTGTGTATACAGTTCCCATACTGATATCAAACTGTGCACTTATTGTCTCTATAGACACAAGACGGTCCTTATCCATGAAATTCTTTATTTGGTCAATAAACTCTAGTGTTCTAATTGGCCTACACAAGTCCAAATTTGATGTTGAAGAGAATTTATGAAATATTGTGGATGTGTAATCGAAAGAAAAAAATTGTTTGGTGATGGAAAATTTGATTTCAATCCAAGGATTACTATACCAACTTTACGATACCAACTTTACTATACTGACTTTCCTTTTAACTAAAATGACCTGTATTCTAATGCTGCAAGTAAAAATTGATGAAAGTAAATTGATCGAAATACTCTTTTTCATTAAAAAAAAATGCTATAGAAGTGTGGGTCATAGGAAAATTTTAACAAACCTCCAATAAGAGACTATTTTGACCTCTGTCAAGGGATGATAAGCTGCTTCCAGCAGCTCCTACCCAGATGTGGCAACAGTACTCCATCCTTACACGTACTTGGCTCTGATACAGATAGAGAACTGCATCAGAAGTGAGATATCCGCTGGAGTGATAGAATGATCCCAATATTTTTCCAGCAGCCTTGGCAACAGATTTGATGTACATGTTCTATTTCAGATCAGGACAAAGGGCAGACCCAGAAGCTTGTCAAAACATGAAGCCTCCCCAAAATGAAAGCCATTCATTTCAATTGCCAGACGGGAATCAGAGTATTGATGATGGAAAGATAGAAGCTTGGTTTTAGATGCATTAAAATTAACCAGCCACATCTTCCCCTATTGTACCATGTGAGATCAGAAGAGAGAGAATCAGAGAGAACTTGGTTGTTTACGGCCTTTGAAGTGTTGCCATAAATGGTAGTATCGTCGGCATAAATGTCTATGAATGATCTTAGGATATCATTTGGGAGATCATTAATGCAGATCAGGAAGAGAGTTTGGCCTACGATGGATCCCCGAGGGACTCCAGCATTAATACTGTGAGCTTCTGATTTCTGCCCATCAAACACTACTCTTATGAATCTATCAGAGAAAAAATGTTTTAATAATTGAAAAGACATTTCCAGTTATACTGTAGCTGGAGATTTTGTGGAATAGACCTTTAAGCTATGCCCTATCAAAGACTTTTGATATGCCAAGAGCAATTACCCTAGAAAGGAAGCCGCCATCGAGAGATTCGCTAATCCTATGCAATATAATTGTTAGCATATCTGCTGTAGATCTAGCAGAACAGAAACCAGATTGCATGTCACTAAGGAGGTTATTATTGCTGAGGTGGTTGACTACTTCCTTATTAAATATGAACTCTAGTAACTTACTTGTGATGCACAGGAGACTTATTGGTCTGTACTGATAGGGAGATGACCAATCACTTGGGGCATACTTATGAGGTTTTCAAGGGTGTTAGGAAGCAATTCTCCTTAAGACAACGCTTAAACAGCTTTGTAAGTATGGGAACTAGTTCTGGTTGAAGCTTTTTCAGCAGTATAATAGGAATGCCATCATGGTTAGTTGCTTTACTGGAATCGAGGTTTTTGATTAGCTTGGAAACATCATGTGCAGATATTTGTATGTTGCCTAGTGTGTTTTCAGACACGGGAGGAAATACAGGGAGTTGGCAGCCCTGATCACATAGGGTAAAATTAGCTGCAAAGTTTTTGGCAAACAGTTTGGCTTTGTCCGATGCTGACGAAATTATCTCAGGTCCATTGATGATGGTTAAAATAGAGCACACACTTCTATTCAGGGCCCTGTTTGTTATTTGCCAAAATTGGTGAAAACCCAGCCGCTGCTCAGCTACTTTAGACTGAGCATACAACTCTCTCACATTCTTTATTACTTTTTTATGATTGGTGCTGGCAGCCCTGAAAACGGCTTTATTCTCAATACATTAATTAGCAATGGAAATAGTGATTTCTATGCGTAATGGCAGCAGCACATTCTGGAGAAAACCATGGCTGGCTGTTACGTTTTTTGCTGGAATTTTATCAAGTATTATACTATAGAAGACACATCCTTTTTGAACATGGAACGCAGAAATAGATCTGATATAAATGTACAAAAGCTATCCCAGTCAGCCATAGAGTATCGATATAATGTACAATGGAGAGGTATGTCCAAGGGCTTATAACATTTTGTTTTTATCTTAACTGAGACAACCAGTGGTTGGAAGATCCCAGTGGGGACAAAACGAAAGATGAACATAGCTCAGGTCAAGTTGTGAGAAAAAGGTCTAGGAGACTTACATACTGACTATCAGTGTTGGGCACACAGGTAGGGTCGTGAACAATCTGAGTTAGTTCATAAGCAATGGAGAAATCGTTACAGAACCTCCTCTTTATCAGTTGTCTTGTTTGAGTGTTTTGTTCCACAGTGTGAACATTGAAGTTTTCATAGACGTGGATGTTAGCCGAGGGATGAGCAGACAGGATGTGGTCAATTTTCTCAGATATTTGCTTAAAGATAGTAACTCCGCTGTTATAGGGGTGATAGAGGGCTAACATAAACGCAGGGGTGTAAACAAGTGCAATCCAAAAGCACATATAGGACAATTTATGTTCTTCTCTGGAGATACTCCTTCCACATGAAAAGCCATCTCTAATGTAGGCACATATTCCATGCCCATGGCAATCTTTGGGGGGGTCAGATTTGGGTGTTTAATTATAATGATAATAATCCTTTGATTACGAACTCATAGTTGGTCCAATGCCAGTTTCGCTTAGGAAGAATAGGTCTGGTTAGGTAATCAGATTTCAACCTCAGAAAAGTTAGAACATAGACCCCTGATGTTGGAGACGGAGACATGGTTGTGGGTGTTTACATTGGAAGTTGGAGTTTTGAGTTTACTCGTGTATTTTTTCTGGAGACTTTTCATGGTGGATTTTCAGGATTTGTGGAATAGGTCGACAGACTTGGTTAGAGGGAAAGTAAAGGAGAAAAAGAAGTGAAGAAATACTTTTTTTAAATTTGGAGATTGTTTAAGAATTGCCGTCATTGTTAAAATTTCACCAAAACAAGATTATCATAATATTCTCAAAGGGTTTCCACCACTGTTTATGCCCCTTGCACGAAACTAATGCAAACTAAATATAGCCCCATGTTACAATCGCTTATGCAGAAGAAGCTGTTCACCCAAATTCATAATATTCGTTTAATTAGTTTAGGAGTGGATACTTTAAATATTCGACATGTTGACACACCAGTTTCCATTAGATCACCAAAGTTAAACGACGTTGAACCTAGGTGATCATTCGGTAATACTAGATGCTGTATGTGCTCAGAGGCTGAAAAGGAATGCGCACCGCCAGGATATTCTAGACAAAGACACACTGCATGAAATAATGCGGCTCACTCATGACCCCAGAGGATTAAGGAATACGTGCACATCTACTTTACATAAACCTATATAAACATATACAAATATCTAACTGCAGGTCAAAACGATAAATTTGTTGCCATAAAGTAAACAATACTGCAGCTTTATTTTAAAACTTTCATTGAAAAAATCAATTCTGGTAACTTGATTATGTAGTAAAACTGATATCTATTCAATGTAGCCATCTTCTGCTTCAATAACTGCCTCGATACGGGTCTGGAACAGGAAGCGTGCCTTTTCCACAAGTGCCGACAGGAGTTTGGTGAATACTCGGCAGATGGCAGCGATATGGTTGGCCTTGTGTTGTCGAATGTCATGTTGGTAATGTTCTCGATGTATGAGCAAACGAAGCAGTTCAGTGGGTGCAGGTAAGGAAAAGAGGGAGCAGCGAGAAAAGGGAACAAATTCGTAGTGCTCCTTCTGAAGCTAAGCCTCGGTCTCTTTGGCCTTGTGGGCCAGTGCTAAGTCCTGCTGCCACACCCAGGGTCTGCCAGCAGCTACTTGATTTCACCAGGGGACCATCACACTCTTGAGCCCATCCAGGTACACTTTGGTAAGATGTAAGGTTGCATGATATAACCCTCACTTGAAACCGCACCAAAGATTATAACCGTGGCTGGAAACTTTGTTGAGCTGTACCTTCAAGTGTTGAGCCATTTGGATTTGCATTTTGCAGTTGCTGGTAATGATTCTGTTGTCATAACATGGATCAGTTGAGAGCATGTTGTACAACGTCGCATCTCCGATCTCGGTTGTTTAACATTCTGTCGTTTTCAGACATCATAGAAGTCTCCTATTGCTCTTAGGATTTGCATACAATTGGTCAACTAGTAGATGGTCTGTTTTGCAATACTTTGATTGATAATGGGATATGCTACCTACTGAAAATTCTTCATATCCAGGACTTGTATAGAATAGCTATCCATCGGAAACTCTTCTAAAATTAAACATTGCTTCCAATTCAAGAGTCTGCAACAAAAAAAGAAAATCGGTTTTCATAAAAGGGAAATAAAATAATGTCGCCTTTACTGAGGCGATAATTTTATCATTTTTACCCTGCAAAACCAAAATATGTTCGGTCATCGCGGATTCTATGCATATTAATAGTAAATTTCATATTTTCTCATACAATATGTGACTTAAAACACTTGTCATAAAATAAATAAAAAGATTGATTATACACCATATTTGTCATTGTTGTTTATTTTTGTTCACACGCTCTTTCACTATTCCAATTTTCTGCATTGTTCACATCCTTTATGATTGAAAGTCTTAACACATAAAAGACAATAATTATTTTGACCTAAAACGGTCTATTTTAAGTCGAAATATTGTTATGTTAGGCAGTAGGCACGTGTTATTGTTTATTGTTTTCTTTGCACCCAAAATGTATAGAGATTTCTTGTTAAAAATTTTTTTTTTTTGTATATTTAGTCACTATTTTAAGAATATACAATTTAATAACATTTTTATTCTAACAAAATATGTTTTACTATTGTGGTTTTACGAATTTATAGAAAAGTTATCTCCCTTTACTAAAGTTATCTCCCTTGACTGCTACAGCGTGAGTGTTTGAAACAGTTCTTTTTTGTCGTCATTTCCGAACTCGCAAGCTACATTCTACACGATTCAATAAAATCACTACACACGCGCGTGCGCACACACACACACACACACACACACACACACACACACTACCTTAAAGTGGTATCGTTGTCATGTGATATGAATGTGTATGAGTGTGAATGAGAAGGAGGTGGTTTCATAGAACAGGTTGAACTATATAAAATATTGTGCTTATTAATGGTTAGGAGAGATAACTCTTTTGAAATACTCAAGGGAGATCACTCTCATTATATTTTCTTACTGCACACAAGGAAAGTAATTTCTCTAAATATTGTTGTTGTTTTTTAATTACAGGTTTAATCTAAATGAAAAAATTTTAATTATTAAATTATATCTAAGTAACAAAATTAAAGAAATATAAAGACGATGTTACAGAAGCGTTAAGAATGCAACTTGAAAGGGTAGAGATTTCGTTAATTAACATTTTTTTAATCAAGTTTGTAAGAAATTCATGAATGTAAAAAAAAATATTAATTGTTAATAAAATAAATTATTAAACAGCACTAATTACAGGTGGGTACCACTAATACTAAACATACACACACATTTATTTATTTATCCATCTATTTATCTATCTTTGGCTACCAGTATATATATATATATATATATATATATATATATATATATATATATATATATATATATATATATATATATATATACACACACACACAAATTACCATTAGCATATGAAGCGATGCTTTTTGTGTAAACAAATTCAGCTTAGGTATTTGGACAATGTAAAAACATTGTTAATTCACTGCCCGCATAACAGCAGCCATATAGCGCAATGGTTAGTAGCTCCAACTGTCGTTTGGACGATCGGGTTTCGATCCTGGTTTGAGGTAGTTGCTTGTCTAGCCGCACTGATGAGCTGTGAAACAGTGAAACAGCACTGTATGTGGATGACTCTATACATATATATATATATATATATATATATATATATATATATATGTATATATATATATATGTGTGTGTGTGTGTGTGTGTGTGTTCAATTTATGTAAAATTTTATATAGATATGTACACATTTTTCCTCATAGTTTATATATAAGTAGCAGGACCCGTAGAAGTTCCATGGAATGAGAAATATATTTAATATTAACAAATATGTTTTGATAAATCTGATATTTTTCTGGATATCACAGAAAATAGTGTTTTAGTGGCAAAAAAAATAAAAAAATCAATAACACGTAGTTTAATAACATATCTAGAAAAATAGTGTTCATTGTATTTTTTTTAATATAAACCTTAATCAAATGAGACGAATTAATAAATACTAATAAATACTCAGAAAGTAATATTGTGCTACATAGTTCAATACAAATAATAAAATTACTTTGTAAGAGACAACCTTTACTTTACTCCTTCAGTCCAGCATCTCTTGGTAGACAATGTTTTTTTTTTTTTTCTTTTTTTTCTTCTTTTTTTGCCCTGATACAAATTTAAATGTTCCATTTTTTACACTTCTTGGGCTTCTTTCTTCGGTGAAGAACCACTGCACGTCGAAATTATTATAAGTTTGTTTTTTTTTGTCTCACACTATTCCGACAATGATCATATTTTATTATAATTTAGACTACACCAAAGAAAGATAACACTTATATTCTTCAAGAGTGTGAGTTCCATATAGAAACGTTGATTTAATTTGAGTAAAATAAAATACGCACCTACTGCGATCGAAAGCCAAATCACAATGTAATAATAGCAAAATAAACAAATCTTTTACTTGTTTGAAATTTATAACATAAACATTTAAAAAAAAAACGCTGAGATACAACGGGCGACTCTTTACAAACAGACTTTCTTACTCCAACTTTACAACATGGCAAGAAAGAAGAAAAGAAAAGAAAGAAAACAACATACTGAGGATGGTGTGTAGCTGCGAAATATATTTATGTTATAAATTTCAAACAAGTAAAATATTTGTTTATTTTCCTAATATTAAGTTGTGATTTGGCTTCCAAGCGCACTAGATGCGTATTTTATTTTATACTTATATTCTTGTTTAAATTGCCAAATTGGCCTTTTTACGTCCAAAAGTTGTTAATTGACCTTTTATGACGCAGTTTAGCCTTTTTTTTTTATCGTAACGTCCAGACTAAGGAAGGAACAAGCAGAATATTATGTAAAAACATTCGAAAAGGAGGCTATATCAAAGGAAAATCATATTTTTTTTCTTTTTATTTGGGAGTCACCACTTATTCAGGCCGGAAGCCACTCAAGGATAAGGGTTAATGAATGTAAGGTGGTAGTGTAGTAATCGCTAATGGTGCAAATTAAATAGAATTTGATTATTTATTGATACAACTCAACAAAAACTTGTTTATATTAGACTTGACTTATAACAACGTGTTATATTCAACTGGGAAGCATGTCAGCAGAACAGTGTTCTAAAGGCGGGCAGTTCTTGAAAAGAAGCTTTGATCATGGAATCTGCATTTAGATTTATGCACAGATAGAGAGTGTGGGAAGTCGTAAGTTGTAATACTGGAGTGTTATTGATGCGATTGTGGAATTGTTCTCTCCTAATATGGGGGTATTAGTATAGATTTGTGTGAAAAGAAGTGTCATTCTGTTAAGGTCGTTTGCCAGTGTGTCTATGGGTATTATGTATCTTAAAATTAAGGAAATAAAAAGTTGTTTGTTTTTCTTACCGTTCCGTTTTTATCCTGGCAACCAGCAAAACAAGGGGAGAAATAAGTGATGGTGTTATTAAAACAAACCGGAAGAAATCGATGTTCATCACAGGAACAGGAAGTGACGCATTCTGGCATCATGTATTCGGCAGGAGCTGGATTTCTAGGGAAGATAAAAGAAAACAGAAACCAGTATAACAAAGTGTCGTTTTAAATATCTGCTTTCAAAGATTATAATGTTTTGACAAAATGAGATTTGTTAGGAATTTCTAAATTGGACAACGATCTGCCAATTTGATATATGAACAAAATATAATAAAGTAAATATTAAAAGCATGACATCAGCTCAAACACCAAAAGACACCACCCAAAAATCCACCACGATCCGCACACCATACTTGAACGGTCTATCCGAAAAAATTAACAAATATCCAGCCGATACGATATTAGGACAGTGTTTAAGAGCAACTCAACACTCCGAAAATACCTGATGCATGTAAAATCCCGACTGAAAAACTCATGACAAAACACTGCGATTATGAGATTTCATGTAAATGTGGGAAACTTTACAAAAGTGAAACATGCTGCACCCTCAAAGTAAAACTAGAAGAACACCGAAAAGTTGTCACACGCGGAGAAATAAAAAAAAAATCAGCCGTAGGTGAACATATATGGAAGAAAGGGAGTAACCATTGCCCAATGTGGGATGATGTCAAAATACTGGATGCAGAAGAAAAATGGCGGATCAGAAACGTTAAAGAGGCAGCACATATGACAGAAAATAATAACATCATTAGTCGTCCGAGCATAGAACTAAATTGAATTTGGACGCCCCTAATCACAAAATCACAGAAAAAGAACAAAGAAGACATATGACCAGCCCAAGGGAGATAACTTCATAGAAAACTCTTTCTTTCCTTGAGTTACCCTCCATGCATTGTATTGTTTGTTTGTTTTTTTTAAACCTCTCACATTCTGAAAATTCTCTCACCAATGACTTGCTAGAGTAGCATTGTTGGATGGCATTGTCCTTACGAATTGAAATTTCTACTTGTGAGATATCAGCTTGGGATTATTACCTGGTTGGATGACCGCGTTCCTTGTCGAGACGAAGTAGGTCAATTTCAGTCAGATTTCGGCACAGTTTGCTTGATCTGTGTTAGTTAATAGAATTTATTGTGTGCAGGGCATTTGCTAAGTTGGCAGAGTGCTTGCCTCGAATCCTGAGTTCGGATGTGTCTAACTGATGAGCCCAAATGAGGGCGAAACACGAGTCTTGGACTTCCAGTTCGTTGACTGGCTTGGCTCTTGTGGCTTGCGACGTTGTTTGGTCATGGAAATTATTATATAACCTCTCACATTCTGAATATATATATATATATATATATATATATATATATATATATATATATATATATATATATATATGATTGTAGTCATAGGCCGCCCGGTGTTGCCTGGTTGTAAAATATGCTTAATCTTAATTTATGCAGATAGGGTATTTATTTAGACAATTCTCTACCAATTATTATATTGAACCCAATATATAGTAATGAGATCAAAATTAGCAATATATACATATAACTTGGTTGCCATCTGCTACAATCGAAACAAAAACATACAACTCTCTACCCTCGTTCCTTTGTCACTGAAATACACCTATACCTGTATATAAATATATATATATATATATATATATATATATATATATATATATATATTGCAGGTTGAAAGATATCCAAATATTAAAAATAATTGAATTTCAACAAGGGTCGTTGATAGTGCTTAATCAAAGCGAGCAAATTATAGTTTTTCTTTTTCTTTATGTAAATACAGTCATATCTTGCTACGATGTGCAAACCGTTTCGATCATAATTGATTTCATCAGGCAAGAAAATTTAAAAATTCAAAAGATACAAAACCATTTTCAATTTTAGAGGAGAGAAAATATACATTGCCATGAAGCAAGGTTAATGTTCCTATAGATTTAAATTTAAGTACAAAAATCAAATTCCTGTTAAGGGAGAAAGGTAAAAGGATAGTTTTGGAGAGGATACCACAGATATATAGAGGGGGTATAAATTCATTAGAGGAGAGGGGAAAGAGGAGAAAGGAGGGGTAGGAAAGAGGCCATACAAATGAAAATAGTTCTCTGCATCTGAGCTTGATTGTGAGCTATCAGAGCAGTGCCGTCTGTGAACAGCAGTTCTGTTATCGGCTCCTTCCTGGTTTTAGTCTTGGCCTTCAGTCTTGCAAGGTTGAACAGTTTCCCGTCGAAACTCATGCAGATGAAGACCCCTTCTTCGATGTTTTGATGAAGCAGCATTAAGACGGATGTTAGGGCCAGTACGCACCCTTGTTTGGTGCAGTGATTTACTTCCAAGAGTTCGCTTTCTATATTCCCTACTATGATTCTCCAATTTGTTTCTTCGTGAAATTGTTTGATAATTCCCACAAAGTGATCAGGGCATCCAAACATTTTAAGGACTTTCTACAGCAATATCGGTCAAGCGTATTAAATCCTTTACGGAAGTTTACAAAGACTAGGTAGAACTCCCAGTACTGTTCAATGGCCTTTTCTTGGATCTGCCGTAGGCTGAAGATCATATCTATTGTAGATCTTTCATGACTGAACCCGCACTGTGTTTCGGTTAGGATCCTTTCCGCCAGTGTTGCAAGCCGAGCTTGCACCACTTTAGCTATTATTTTCCCAGCAAGAATATACCTCGGTAGTTGCTGCAGTCCTTGTGGTCACCTTTGTATTTATAGATTGGGATGATCATGACATCATTGAATTCTTGTGGCAGCATTCTTTGTTGCTATTGTTGTTGGTGAAGCTTTTTTTATGAGTTGCTCTCTTCCGAACTTGTATACTTCAGCTGGTATACCATCAATTTGTGGAGATTTGTTCATTTTAGTTTTGTTAATTGCTTCCCTTACTTCCCCAAGAGTTTTGTGTCATTCAGGTCCATCTGCTGTGGGAAGACTATTATGTGGCTTAAGATCTCCTCATTTGCATTGGATTCTACATTCAATAAGGTACCAAAGTACTCTTACCATCTTTTAATTAACTGTTTTGGTTCGGTCAAGGTAGCGTTTCCATCTTTTGATAAGAAGGTCTTAGTCATCTGGGCTCTGGGACTATACCCTTTCTTAAGTGGCCTGAAGAAACTTGCAGAATTTTATTCCTCAATTTGCTTCTGCATATTGAATATAGCATTATATTGAGAGATTATAAGATTGAAAGAAGTACACTGTTTTACATCAAAAAGAAAAAGGAGGAAATATTGAAGGCTGCTCCTTTCTCTCCAAATAAAAGATATGTCAAAAGAAAGACTCTTCACAGACACAAGCAAGTTGAATTCGATCGAATATTGCATGAGGGGTTTGTAGCAAAACGGAATGAAGGTGTAGCAATATCTGGGTCCATGTTAATTGCTTAATCAAAATCTCTTAAGGAAGAGTTGAATATCGCAGAAAATATGAAATTCAGTGAAGGCTGGCTTAGCAGCTTTAAGAGTAGACATGGTATAAGACAATTAACAATGTCAGGCGAACAATGGTCTGCTGATACACACGCAGCATCAAATTATTGTGACAAATTCAAAACGATAATTGCCAATTATGGTTTTACACCAGAGGATGTTTACAATGCTGATGAAAGTGGCGTAAATTGGAAGTTCTTACCTGCAAAAATATTAGCCAGATCCGAGGAGCAGAAAATAAAAAGAATTAAAATTAAATAAAGAAAGACTAACAGTGATGCTATGCGCTAATGCTTCTGGAACTCATAAACTTAAGCTTCTTGTCATCGGCAAATCAAAGTGTCCCCGAGCATTGAAAGGAGTTTCGCCTTTGCCAGTATCCTATTATTCTTCACGAAATGGATGGATGAATCAACAGTTGTTTAAAAAATGGTTTTTGCAAGAATTTGTGCCAGTTGTCCAGAGACGTTTTCTTGAATTAGGTAAACCTGATTCAAAGTGGTTGCTTCTGTTGGACAATTGTAGAGCACATCCTCCTGAGTCCGAACTAGTGTCATCATGCGGGAATATTTTTGTGTGCTACTTACCACCTAATGTGACTTCTCTCATCTAACCTATGGATCAAGGGATTATTTGGAACTTAAAATGTTTCTACAGAAATGATTTCATGATGAATATGATAAATAGTACCGTGAGTATCAGCGATTTTCAGCGCCAGTTTACTATCAAAGATGCCATATTTTCTCTCGCAAGTGCATGGAATCAAATTCTAGAAAGCACATTAACAAAAGCATGGCGTAAATTATGCCCAGCGCCAAAGGCTTCTGAACTGAAAGAATCAGAGAATACATCTTGTCTAGAAAAAAATCTTGAAACCAAACGGTTACCGACCAACCACGCTGTTCTTAAATCACTAAATGCAAATGATGTTGAAATATAGGTGCAAGAAGATGAGGAAACTACTGATCAATATCCTGAAGGCAGTAATGGTGATGCAAATAGCGACAGCTCAATTCTCTTGACCCTAATGTAAATAACCAAGAACACTCTGATGAAGCAATATCATAGGATGATGCAGAAAAATCTATGGAGACGGTTATAAAATTTCTAGAAAAAAGTCGTTACTTTAGTGACAACTATGGTTTGCAAGCAATGTCAATCCGAAGAGATATAATCATAAAGAAGCTACATAACCAAGAAATTGCAGATTTTTGTGATCGCTTACGGAATACAATGGCAGCGCCCGAGAGCTCAATCGGTGAAAATAGAAACTGAAATGAGACTCATTCATTGAATAAATAAATAAAAACTGTATTTTACATAAATGTATGATTTCTATAGATGACAACTTAGGTAATAAATACCTAACAAGTAAGAGTAGATTTAATTTATTTTCAATGTTTTTGTTCCTAGTAATAATATTTAACAATTCTTACTTGAAATATATCGTAAACTCAACTTAATACATACTTGAAGTATCATATAGCAATGAATTTCATTTACTATTTCTTAATTCTTAGAAAAGTAAAGTTAACTGAAGCACATTTTTTATCACAAAACTTGAATAGCATCCTCTAATTTGAACGAAGCGGATGTTCAAATTATAGGAGTTATGCTGTATTTATTACCAATAATTATGAGGTTAAAGCTAATAAGTCTTAGGTTGGCACTGTTTTACAATGTGTCACTGTGCAGAGGGAGACAACTCACGTTTACAAAGAGATTCGTTCATTTTTTTAATCTCAAAATTTAGGACGCTCGATGCAAAGATATTTTTTATTAAATCAAAACATTAAAAAAAAAAAAGCTGCAACGATTTCTTTTTATGTAACAAAGTTGATAACATTAATAATACAAAATGTAGTTTTTATGCGAATATTAAGAGAAAACCAACGATATATTCACTCGATGAAAACATTTAAAAAAGAAGTTCCGGCAACGTTTTTTTTTTAAATTAAAAAGTAAAGGTTATGATAAGGTTTTCAAAAAATGAGACTTTAACCTTAAAAAATACAAAGAACGAAACTTTTTAATAAAACAAGGATGAAACTTTTTTACTGTAACAAAGCTTATTATATTAATAACATCAGCATCTAGTTTTTATCATTACAAAAAATTAAAATGCGACGGGGGAGGGGGCTTACGTGTACATATATAATAGTTTACATAAGCATAGGATTTATTAGTTTAAACCTGTTTGCATAGAAATTGGTATAACTTGCCCAGAAAAAATCTGGTAAGGTTGTTCAATATACATTAACGGTATATATAAATAAATAAATAAATAAATAAATAAATATATATATATATATATATATATATATATATATATATATATATATATATATATATATATTCCTTTTGACGGATTAATTGTTGCTATTTCTTCTGGTAAGTTAAAGGCATAATAGATTCACTGATTAATATAATAATTAAGTGATTGATTTTGCGTTACGAAACAGATACTGTTAAACTATATATATTTCAGTGAAACTGTTATTTATTCACTTATGTTTCATTTTTATATAAACTAATCCTTATTTAAGAAGCTCAATATAATTATAGAGCATATAATGTATAAATGACAAAAGTCTATATTCCAAAATTCATGATGTTGACCATCTTACTATGTATTCCTTTATTTCAGTTGATACTTACAATTCTTGACAGTATTTGTTTCATAGCATAAAATCATTCACTTAATCATTATATCAATCAGTGAATCTATTTTGCCCTACACTCATCAGAGGAAATTGTACCAATCAATCCACCAAAAGGAAATACAATGCTTGACATGATTAAAAAATTCGAAAATTGGAAGAGAATTCCAATTATTAACCCTCGATTTCTCTGACTTTTAATTCTAACTCTTCTATATATAGGTACCACACACACACACACACACACACACACACACACACACACACACACACACACATATATACATATATATGTGTGTGTGTGTGTGTGTGTGTGTGTGTGTGTGTGTGTGTGTGTGTGTGTGTGTGATACCTATATATATACAGGTTTGAACGATAGAAAGACGACATGATTTAATTTCTGTTTGATGAAAACCGTTTTTGTTTTGTTGCAGACCATCTACTAGTTGGCCAATTGTGTGCAAATCACAAGAGCGATAAGAGCCTTCTATGATGTCTGAAAGCGACACAATGTTCAACAAGGTATAACAAAACAACATTTGGCAGCAGCCCTCAAAATGCAAATCAAGTTTAGTCTTGGCAGCATTCAAGGTGACCATCCATTTTTGTCCCCATTCCACTACAGATCGAAGGTCTTCCTCTAGTGTTTATGCCATTTCCTTTGATATGTGTTCATTTGTTTTCCTGTCCTGTCTGTTATAGAGCATGGTGTCGTCAGCATACATACCCATCTCACAGACAATTTTGTCAGGGAGGTCATTTATGAATATTAGGAATAACAGAGGTCCAAGGATAGACACCTGAGGCATTCCCCCATTTATATCACATTGTTTAGAAGTACGACCGCCAAGGACAACCATGTATTCTTCCAGTGATGCCGTATGATCTGATTTTCTTGAGAAGACCCTCATGCCATACGCTGTCAAAAGCCTTAGATATATATAGAGCTACCGCTCTGCCCTCACCCGCTTTGTCCAGTGACTGGTATATACGTTCTGAGATTACTGTTAGGATGTCTGCTGTGGAACGGGCTTGCCTAAATCCATATTGTTGGTCAGTCAGAAGTTTAGCATCTGTAAGGTGATGGACTAGAGCTTGGTTAATTATGTTCTCAAATATTTTGGCGAAAAGTGGGAGGAGACGAATGGGGCGATAATTTACTGGGTCAGTTTTTTCACAGAAATCTAGAAAACTGGCACTACAGAAGAAGTTTTCCAGCAGGCAGGAAAGCAAGATTCATTAAGACATTTGTTGTAAAGTTTGGAGAGAACTGGAGCGACTTCGGCAGCGCACCTTTTTAATAGCACAGCCGGGATGGGATCAGGTCCATATGCTTTTGCAGTGTCAAGCTTTCTTATGATAGCATTCACCTGAGCAAAGGTGATTTTCAGATCATCTAGTGTGGCGTCTGTCTGCAAAGGAAAGTCAGGGAGGGGGGTGGTTAGCAGAGTCCAATGTGGGGTTGGAGGCAAACCGTCTGGCAAGCATGTTAACCTTCTCAGTTGCTGAGCAAACAACCTCATGGTTGTTGGATAGTGGGGGAATTGTTGATTGCCCATTATTATCTACACTGTTGTAGATTTTCCAGAAGTCTTGGGTTTCTAATTTCTGTGCTTCAATGCGTTTTTTGTGCTTTCAGTAAATTCTCTCTTAGCTGTCGCTATTTCTTTCTTACAGTTATTTCTGGCTTCTATGTACTTCTGTCTGTTTGAACTGGACTTATTGTAACAGAAATGTGTAAGGAAAAATTCAAGATGGCGCCCGACTCTCTCTTTAACACGGTAAGTTCAGGAAAAGATGTTATAAATGTTGCAGCAATTCAATAATCTTTTTACACCGGTTCTGCACGGATTCCAACAACGGTAAAATATCCTCACACGGCACAAGAAGCAACAGCCACACGATTCCCCAACCAACTCAATCGTCACTGCCGCACGTCTTTCCCCTCACCCGCTTTTATCGTCGTTCTAGGCCGGCTAAATTTGCATATTCCGAGAATTCGTGTGACTTTGCGAGACATCATACTTTACAAAAGACGGCGGCCGCCATCTTGGTCTTTCTTTTCTATTTTTGGTCGGTAACGCTGAGCTGGTCTCGAGGTAAGTCTTTTTCCCCTCATCCGTCTCTCCCACGTACCCACACAACACGCAAACACGCGGGCGCTTATCTCCTGGATGCACGTTACACTCCCCCCTGATCTGATGATCACATAGAGAGCACTGGGGGGTGGCCTTTTAGTGCGTGTGCTTCTGCGAAGAGGTACATTCACTGTTTCAGATTCGGGCTCTGGATCTGGTTCCGCCTCATCAGATGAAGTATCGCTATCAGTCTCTGGAGGGGGCTCACTGAATCCGTGCATCGGCAGCTCATCGCTAGACGCTTCACTGCTTTCTTCTGTAGTTGTGTGACACACCTCGGTAGCTGGGCGAAGATCTCGCACATGTCGTGGGGTTCCATCGACCAAAACAGACTGCTGGCTAATCACTCCAGATATTTGTCCTCGCTTAAACTTGTCGGTGCACCGATTTCCTGGGGGCCGCACCCACACTGGATCTCCCACTACATATCTGTTATATGTTCCCTTGTCGGTTGGCTGCGTAGTGTTGATTCCCTTCACTCCGACTCGGTACGTGTAAATAGCATTTGCAGGTGCGGTTGAAGGGGACGTCCCGTCCTTTGGCGTAATGTTGTACCAATATGTGGCTTCCACAATAGTACATCGCTTCCTGGCAGCAATTCTCTTGATGCTGCGATGACTTCTTTCAGCAATGCCATTTCCTGACGGCACATGCGCACATCGCAACCGTAGTCGGACGCCCCACTCATCTAACAACTGCCGAACTTGCTGGCTACAAAACGCTGCATCATTGTCAGTCAGGAGCTCTTCCGACGCACCTCACTCAAAAAAAATGGATGATAGGTGGCGAACAACGTTTGCTGAATCCTGTCTGGTCATCTGCCGCCACACCGCAAATCTTGTAGGCCCGCAATCAATGAGAGTTAGAAAGGGCTTGCCACTGTAATGGGTAATATTCATGGCCAGCCGCTGCCACACACTCTCAACTTCCAAGCGACCCTTCTGCCATCGCTCTGGTGCAGGATCAATAGACTGGCAAGCCTCACAATTTCTGACGATCTGTCTGACATCCATCTTGGTCACTGCTGGGTATGCGCGCCTCACAAAATAAAGGGTCCTCTTGATACCCGGATGTCCGCTCTGTGCATGAATTTTTTGCATTTGACATGGGTCGATTGCAACTGCACAAGATCGAGCAGTAATCTCCATTCCCATCTTCGCGGCTTCATACCATTTGTGAGGTACACGGGTCAGTTGGTCAGCACGATTACAATGTGATGGCACCAGAGTGACGCTCAGTGATAGCCCATACTCAGATACCAGGTGTTTTAGTGTGTCTAGCCTTCTCCGTATTAACATTTCGCTTGCTGCCTTGGTACGGATTCGTGTCCGTCCTGAAAGTGTGTCAGACACCCAGTGGTAGACACAGAGAGAATCTGTGTACAAGGTCAACTTCTTAGACTGCCACTGCAGGGCCAGATTTACCCCCTTTACAACAGCGTCCAGCTCTGCCAGGTTGATATGCTGAGAATCTGTTACGGGCAGCAGCCAACACGCATTCTCGAACACGTTTCCCCTTGCTCCAACGATACTCCCAACGCCAAAGAACTGGCATCAACCCACACACCTACGTCGTCTCCGTTAACACACCACCGCCCACAGGCAGGGTCCTTCTTGTTCACTCTCTCCAGTGTCTCTTTAATCATCAGAGTTAGTAGGACATCATCGGATATGTCATCCCAACCCATGGTTGTTAAATTTGCTCTGCGTTTAATCACACCAACAGCTGCGCGGAGCCAGCCACAGACCGGTAAGTGACCAACAAGTTTTCTACACCAAGAAAAAACGGTCCGCCTTGTAACGAGGTTGGGGATGCTTGGAATTTCACTGCCACGCCTCCATTGTAGGGTGCCATCTTCTTCATAAACATCCAATCCCAATACACGTGCTCCTTCCCTTAAACGTTCGGGATTCTTGCATTCCAGACCAAACTGAGCCAACTTTTCTTTGACACACGACGCAGACTGTACATCTTCATTGACGTATACGTCATCAATGTAAGCTGACGTTGAGTCCCTCATGGGCTTTTCTTGGGAAAATACTGTGTTGACAATAGTCTTCATGATCTGTGGTGCCACATTTAGGCCAAAGCCAAGGCGTGTAAGGCAGTACCTCTGCCCCTGGAACCAAACTGTCTGGAACGGCCACAACGTCTCATCAACTCGCACCTGTAATTAGGCTTTTCGCAAATCCAATATCGAGACATTAGTGCCTTTCTGACGCCATTCCCTCAACTTACTGGCGCATACGTCAGCATCGGCAGTGTAGGCTTCAATATGCTTGTTAAGCTCCCTATAGTCCAGCACGGGCCGTACTTTCGACTTGTTACGCTGGACTACTGCCATCAAGGGTATTAGACCCTTGGGAGGCCCAAGCTTGTCCTCAGGGTAAGGGATTGACCAGCCATCTTGGATCCACGCCTTTAGTTCCCTTTCATATTCTGCTCGGGCCTCACTGGGTATAGGGTACTCTGCAACCCCATTCTTGAGTTTAGTCGGTGCCATTCCCTCGGTCCACTTCCAAGATGCAATCCAGGCCCTCTTGCGCGAGTCGTAGTCCACTGTAAAATCCGGCCGATCGATATGGAGCGCTGCACACACTGGGGCCTCCAAGAATCGCACCTTTCCATCCCGATGAATTGTGACTCCCCCCAGCGCCTTGATGGCATCGTATCCGAGCAACAGGTCAAACCCCAGGAGATTTCCTTGGGTCACGAGCACATTGATCTTAGTGGCTGCACCGATGTCCATGTAGATCTTGACAGTTCCAGCTCCACAGCATGTCTGGGTCTCGCCTCCTATCGTGGTGACTTTGATCTTCCTCTTAGTCCAACTTGGACACAGCCTGGCGCTCACTATAGTATGCGAACAGCCTGAGTCGAGAAGTGCTGAGCAGGGTATCCTGTTTACGTAGACGGTCATCACTGGTTGCGCCTTGTTCAAATTTTGCTCTGGGAGCAGGGCGGCGCTGACGTCCTCTCCCCTGATATGTTTCCCGCACAGTTTTGGGCTAGATGCCCCAAATCGCCACACTTAAAACAGCACACACGCCCCCTGTTGGTGCAATTCCTTGCAAAATGTCCGTGTCGGCCGCAGCGAAAACATTTCCCATTGCTTGCAGGGTTCTGATTCGGAATCTCCCGAGCGCCAATCTGGCCTGTCTGTGTCGCCATCACAACTGGTTCCCCCAGGTCCTCCTCATCTTTGATGATGGCTCGAGCACGTTCCATCAAGTGTTCCATGGTCGTTGTTGAAACGCTGGTTGAGGCTCTCAGTAGCTGCTTCACCCGAGTGGGAAGACCCGCCACAAACGCGTACGCGAGCGTCCGCTCCGACACCCCTCCACCGAACAGAACTGCGAGTTTCTTTAACTCAGCGAAGAAAACGTCCACGCTTTCCTCTGGTAGAAGTTTTCGGGAAGCAAATTTTTCATAGGCCGTACAAGGATCCATGGCAAATGCCTTGTACAGCGCAGCTTTAATTGCGGTGACATCTCCCTTTTCGGCAGCACTGAGTTGCTGATATACACTCAAGGCACCCCCAGCCAATCTCAGGGGAATCACAGTGTGTACCCTTTTCACCTCACAAAGGTCGCATGTCAGCTCGACCCTTTCAACCCAGTCGACGATGGATGTGGACCCGTCAAACTCGGATATGAGCTTTAAGTCAAATTTCGACTCGGTCATAGTCCTAGAGGCCAAATGGCCGAGATAGCTTGTAACAGAAATGTGTAAGGAAAAATTCAAGATGGCGCCCGACTCTCTCTTTAACACGGTAAGTTCAGGAAAAGATGTTATAAATGTTGCAGCAATTCAATAATCTTTTTACACCGGTTCTGCACGGATTCCAACAACGGTAAAATATCCTCACACGGCACAAGAAGCAACAGCCACACGATTCCCCAACCAACTCAATCGTCACTGCCGCACGTCTTTCCCCTCACCCGCTTTTATCGTCGTTCTAGGCCGGCTAAATTTGCATATTCCGAGAATTCGTGTGACTTTGCGAGACATCATACTTTACAAAAGACGGCGGCCGCCATCTTGGTCTTTCTTTCCTATTTTTGGTCGGTAACGCTGAGCTGGTCTCGAGGTAAGTCTTTTTCCCCTCATCCGTCTCTCCCACGTACCCACACAACACGCAAACACGCGGGCGCTTATCTCCTGGATGCACGTTACACTTATGCCGGTTAAATTTGTGGTAAGCATGCTGCCTTTGTGCTATGGCAGCTGCACAAGTCGAAGTAAACCATTGGGGAGAATAGGGGTTGCTATAGAATTTGTGTGTGGGAACATGTGCTTCCATTGCCGTTTTGAACCATTCGGTGGTCTCATTTGCGCAATGTTCAGCAGAAAGTGAAAAGATATTTTGCCATGGAGCATCCCAGATGAGATCCCTGATGGCTTCCCAATCAGCCTTTATATAATATCTCGTTGTTTTGAGCAATGGCTCTTCAGTTTTGACTCTAGAGTTTATGGCGATTTCAACCACTACCACTGCATGATCGGCGTTTCCAAAAGGTCTTTGGGCATTCGTTACACAGTCATCGGGAATTGTGGTCAGAAACAGATCTAGAAGCGATGCATGTTGTTCTTGCTGGTCTGTGAAACGGGTTGGAAATGTAAACATCTGTGATAAGGAGTGAGATATGAAGAAGTTACGTGTTGTGGTACCAGCTGCGTCTGTGTGAGTAGAAAATCCAAGCCAGTTGCTGTGGTGGACATTGAAGTCACCAAATACATGCACTTGTGTGCTAGTGTCGAGGGGAAGTGCTGTATCTATGCTGTCAGAGACTTTGTTTATTAGGGTACAGTCATGAGTCGATGGAGAGTGGTAGAGAAAATAAAAGTAGCTAATGTTGTTGCATATTAAGTCTAACGCACATAAAGGCTTGATCGTCCGATTCTAGTTTAGTTTCTCCAGTCAAGAGGAGGGTGTTTCAAATGTAGACTCCAAGCCCATGCATATGTCTGTCAGAGTCCTTACGGCAGAGTGGGCAGTATCCGGACATGTTAGAGTAGTTAGAGGGGATGGATGAGTGTAGTTTAGTCTCACTTAGTGCTAAGATATCCGGGGTGTTTGTTAGGAGAAATGCTTCAACATCATTTAAATTAGTTCGAAGCCCACGGATATTCGTAAATACGAGCCTCAAGGGAGAAGGCAGGTTGTTTTTGTTTGAGTTTTAGCCTGGTTTTAGCGTAATTTTTTAATGTACTGTCATTTTATTTTTAAGAGTTTCAGTTTAGGTAAAGGGTGCTGAGCAACAACCCCAGACATGCAACACAGGCAGATCATTAGCTGTCCCTCCATCTACTAGGGTTGTGGCCTCATGATAGCCCACCGGGAACGAGTGCAGAGCCTCTTTCCATGCGCGACATGGGACTACAAACATCCCGATATTATACAACTGTTGATGGAGCAGCCACTCTAAGCGCTACCAAATGGTTAGGACTCCTGTTCTACCAATTGGGAACAGCAGCCAGTACCCTCAACCCATGAGATGATGGTCAACCAAATCTGCTTGCACTGGCATTACAGTATTCAAGCACTACCAAGTGCCAAGTTTATGGGTTGGGATGTGTCGGGAGTGGGCAAAAATGGCGTTCATTGCCCTAGTCAGGAAACAAGAACGACTATCGAGTGTTTCTGTCGACTCCTAGTGGTTCGATCTCTCCGCCTGGCTAATAGACAAGACAAAGAAGGAGTATGGAAGCTGGGCGATAGACAGTGCCTATCTACTCCTTAAGCAGTTTAGGTTTGAAGACCGGTAATTTGTTTGAGTCACCAGCTCTAGGAAGATTGTCATCCAAGACTGAAGAGGCCTTCCTCCCCTTAGGTTTACCTTCAGAGTTTTCCTTCTCCTAGTCGGATGATCTGGGAAGATCTATGGGCCCATCAGTACCGAGAGGGTTTGCTCTACGCCTGGGTCCTAATCCAGGTATTTCTGCGACCCCGCGAGGGTGGTTAGTGTTATTTCTGGGTTAGTTTATAAAGGTTATATATCTACTGAGAGATTATACTCCTCAAAGTGATTACGGGACATCGCTATTTCATTGTTTGTTACTGGAGGAGGGGTTGAGTAAGAGTTCATGCAGTGGAAGCAGCTATATTTGCAAACAGGTCTGTTGGAAGGAGTTAATATGTCTTAATGTTTTTCCCTTTAAATTTATAATTGAGAAAATAAATAAATAAAAAGTAAAATAACATTTTCTTCCTTTTATTTTTGTGTTGGCTTAGGAATAGGATAATGCGTTACAGAATGGTTTGATATTACGAATTAACTAAAAATTGTTGTATATATATGCTCTGGATATTTTAGATGGCAGAAGGGTTATGTGTATTCAATATATACAAGTAACGTCATTTTTTGATAAGTGCAATACGGTACAGGTGGAAGTAAATTATACGCTATGGCGTCTACATTATGTATAATACAGTAAATAGATATATGGGGAGATTTCCAGTAGATGCGAATATATGGGGGTTTTGGGTGTTAAGTAGGTTTCCATTTCTAATAAGGATATCGTCAGTTTTCGTTTATAAATCAAGAAATTGTATTTTGCGTTACAGAGTATCGGTTCAGTTTTTGTAGTTAACATTGTAAGGCTAAGAAAGAGACAGTTATTGCTATGTAATATAGATAGTTGTAAATCTAAGTACAGCCCGTGGTTAGTAAGTATCTACCTGGTTAAGAACAAACTAGTGCATGCCTTAGGGGTAGAAATGAATGGATGTTTAGTGATCATAACTTCCAATCGGTCAGCATGCGAAGGTTGAGGGCTGAAAGTTGAGGACCCCCATCCAAGTCGTGTGTAATGTATGCATGTTACTGGCAGCTTGGGGAGTAGGGCAGATTGTTAGTTTTCAGGATAGGGTTAAACTTACAGAATACAGTAGAATTAATTATTAGAATTTTGAGTGTCAAATAAAGAAATTTAAATAAAAAATAAAGAAAAAAATTTATTTTGTTTTTTAATTTAATTTAACATGCAAATCAGACATAGGCAGTCGTCTTGGAGGTAAAGTATATATATTGGATATACATAGAATCCAGCAGGGATTGTACCGTAATGAGAGAAAAACTATTAGTGTATGGTGCGTCGGGATTCATATTAAAGTACGGCTCAGTAAAAGTCCTAGCGACGTAGCTATGGTCACTGTGTTTTAGTTACAAATATAATTGAAAGTAAAACAATGTTCAGCAATTTGATATAGCTAAATCTAATGATTATAACATCACACACACACACACACACACATATATATATATATATATATATATATAATATTCAAATGGATGATGAGAAAGGTATGTGAAATTTAAATGAAGTCCTTCTACCCTTTATTTTCATGAACTTTAATTAAACTAAATATATATACTTACATCTAGCGACTTCGTTATAGAATTCACTACCATCAATCAATTAGTTTAGGAATGAATCCTTTACATATAAATATATAAAAATAATTTAAATAGAAATAATTAATTATATAACTAATTGAATAAGATTAACTAAATTATATATATGTATAATTTAGTTAATCTTATTCAATTAGTTATGTAATTTATTATTTCTATGTAATTCTTTTGTGTGGAAATTGATTTGAAAAATAATCAAATCATACCCTATTTTCACCATTAACGATTACTACGCTGTTATCCTGATGACCACCGTACACTCATTAACACTTATCCTCCAGTGGCCTTCGGACCTTGATAAGTGGTGACTCCCTTGTCAGAAAAAACAACATCAGCAATATTAAAGTCAAATTCTATAATAATGTTATCTTACTGCATACACTACCTGAAGGGTACTGAGGCTGGTCCAACAATTAGCGGTAACTCGCAACCGGTGATTAAATACACACAAGTAATCAGAGCGAGGAGGAAAAATGTTCCGGATATCAAGGCAAGACTTCCACGTGCCGATAATTTAAATTTTGTGGTAAATATTCCGCCAATGATTGCCCCCGCAGAAAGCGTAAGAATCTTCGTTAAACCTGAAATAAAATCAAATATGCGAATTACATAACTTTTTATTGCAAGACTAGTTTATAAAAACCTGTAGTTTTCTATTAAATGGGTAAAAGGATATACAATCCACTTTTATAATAAAGACAAACGTGTATGCATATAGAGACGTTTTTGTTCATTAAAAACTGGCAAAAGTTATAGCCCGTAAATTAAAAATGAGCATCTTATGCCAAATTCTTTATCGCGCATGGAACTTATACCATAATACTTAATTCGATGCACCTTATTATAACAAAGGTCGCTACAAAATTTTAGCCACATTAACGTAATAGTTTCCGAGAAAAAGTTAAACCCCTAAATCCTGCAAGAATTCAAGGAAAACATCAGGACTAAGAAAAACAAAACATATATATATATATATATATATATATATATATATATATATATATATATATATATATATATATATATATATATATATAATAGATTCTCTCGTCTATTTTTGGACATATGTGTTTCACACAACAGTTAAGTTGTCTGAAATCCACACAGACGAATTGTTTATAGTGGTGAAGGCTTGTGTAAAACCATCCACACTTTTTAAGACAACTGCTAATCTTACTCGGTGCAATTCAATGTTTTTCTTTTTGTAAATCTTAACGAGAACTAGTAATGCATTTCTCCAAGTGGTTTAACGCGCCTTTAGATACAAACCTGGAAATTTCTACGTCCCAGTGCAATACATACAGCGCCTAGCATTCTCAAATTGTCACGCAGCTAGTACTGGGTAGGTTCATCGTTGCTTAATTTCGATGATCTAACGAGAACCAGTGTCTAAAGGTGATTATGCCATATAACAGTATCAGATGAGTGACCATTTTTGAAATCCACAGAAGAATCCATTTTTTTAAATATATATGTGTGTGTGTGTATGGATGGGGTATATATATATTATATATAATGTATGGGTACATACATTATTTATATATATATATATATATTATATTATATTATATTATATTATATATATATTATATTATATTATATATATATTATATTATATTATATATATGTATATATATATTATATTATATATATATGTATATATATATTATATTATATATATATGTATATATATTATATTATATTATATACTAGCATGGGTGCCCGGCGTTGCCCGGGTGTTTGGAGGTGTATGCTGAGCAAAAAAAAGGGGGTAATTTTTTAAACTTTGACCCCTATTATGACCCCTGAAAATTTATTGTTTTGGGCTCAAATCAAGTTATTAAGTTAGATCCATGTCCACGGAAGCTATATCTAAAATTTAAAGTGTATAGACCCAAAATTGTCGGAGAAGTTTGGTAGAGTTCTCTAAGCTCAAATCGTTGAACTTTGACCCCTTAATCGCCAAATTTCTGGCTAAAAACCGATCACATAGATTTTTCCAAATCTCAGTACCCTGTATATCAAATTTCGAGTCTGTAGACTAAAAATTGACAGAGTTATTTCGTAGGGAAATGTACACAGACACACACACACACACACACACACACACACACTTTCACTTTTATAGATATATAGATTTAAAATTTGAGTCTGACAGAATGACAAAATTATATTGCAAACCGATATATTAAACAAACGAACTTCAAAGAGACAAATGAACACATAAGTAAAAACAATTTGTATTAGAAAACATTTATTATTCCACGTCTTTCTTTTACAGACCTGACGACTGAGGTTCGCTCTTAATAAAAATTGTTTTTTATAGTCTTAATTTTGACTTCCTTTTTCATAAAAAACTAAAAAAAAAATCAAGAAAGAAAAGAAATTTAATTTTATTTTTTCATTAATTTCTTTCTGTGCAAAGCAATTCTTTCAAACTTACTCTGTTTCCAAAATGTTTTTATTTTATTCCCCTCCCCCTTCATTCATTTTCCTCCGCATCCTGGCAAGATTACTGTACACATAGATTCGAAAAAATAGTCAAAAACAAATATATAAATAAATGTTATCAAAGGCAAGATAAGTTACTTTTCTACCTAACTGGATATCTTTTTTGTGTTTTTATTCAATGTAATATATTTATTCAGCTCGAAAAACATACAGTGTTTACCGATGTGTTGGAAAATTCAAGATGGCGTCTCACACCCTCTTTAACACCGTAAGTTTGGGAAAAGGTGTTATAAATAAAAAAAACTATACAAAATACTATTAAAAACCCGCCGAATATATGTCAACCTATGTCACGGTAACATATATTGAGCGAGTTTTTAACAGTATTTTAACAGGGCACATCGTAAAAACTGACCCATTAATTTTCCTGAAGTAAAAACTATATAGTTTTTAAACTTTTAAAACTGTACATTATAAAAAGAAAACTGTTCGAGTGATTTTTTTTTTTTTTTTACATGGGTGTCACCACTTATCAAGGCCCAGAGGCCACTCAAGGATAAGGGTTAATAGGTATACATTAGTCATTGTGATTTTAGCATAGTAAACAGTGGGAATTTTGTAACTTGGATTACTTGAAAAAGAAAACTGTTCGAATGATTGAAAACAAAATAACAATGTAAATATATTGATAAGAAAAAAACAAAAACAAACGAAGTTTCCGTTTCAGGAACCCGAGTTTAATTTTATGTCGTAATCATTCAACTCGTTAGCGGTTTTATTCAGCGATTAGGGATAACCATACGACATATCTAATTACCAAAGCGATTTTTTTTTAATTTTTTTTTTATTAAAACTAAACCTGTTTATGAACCAATTTTTTTAAAGCCAACACTTTAGTTATTTTGAGAGCGTGCAACTGCACCCGAAAGGTTGATTAGGAAACTCCAAATCCTTTTATGACTCGGAAAAAAAAGGGGCTTTTTATCGGCTTAAATGATAAACTAATGTTAAATATTAGTATTTGCCATCGATTCTGAAATAAAATGAAATCCTGACATTGTGATCATTTTTGCAGGTGTTATGTGCCAAATATTGAAATAAGAATGTTTAAATTCAATTATTGTAATTTAAGTCTTTAATTTTAAAGTCGATTTTATTTATAAAATATCTTTTTAGAAATCAATCTCAAAAACAATCTGAACAATAAATCTCTTTTGTTATGGCTAAGTTTTTGTCAAGGGTAGAAATTATAATAGACAAGTATTCATCCATGATGACATTTTACCGATTTCCTGGTTTACAGGTATTCTTGCTAAATTTCTTCGAAAGAATTGACATAAACAATACTTCAACTAAATACGTATATTTCATGCAATAATGACTTTTATTTCTTCTGACTTTTCCTAAACTAAACATAAAACATCGGTTAGGGTTAGTTTAACATTCTGTAAAAGTACCTTCCGTTTTTTTTTGTTTGTTTGTTTTTTTGTACTTCTGCAGAGAAGGTAAAAAACCGATAAAAACTGGATATATTTTTCGTGTTTTTATTCAATTTAACATGTTTATTCAGCTCGAAAAGAATACAGTGTTTACCGATGTGTTGGAAAATTCAAGATGGCGTCTCACACATTCTTTAACACCGTAAGTTTGGGAAAAGGTGTTATAAATAAAAAACTATACAAAATACTATTAAAAACCCGCCGAATATATGTCAACCTATGTCACGGTAACATATATTGAGCGAGTTTTTAACAGTATTTTAACCGGTTTTTTATTTATTACACCTTTTTCCAAACTTACCGTGTTAAAGAGAGAATCGGCCGCCATCTTGAATTTTCCAATACATCGGTAAACACTGTATGCTTTTCGAGCTGAATAAACATGTTAAATTGAATAAAAACACGAAAAATTTGCCTTTGATAACATTTATTTGTTATATATTTGTTTTTTGGCAACTTATTCGAATCTATGTGTACAGTAATACAAACCCGAAATGAATTTAAGACCACGAGTGAAATGAGAAAAAGAAGTCAGCGGGTTTGGTTGCCATAACAACGTGACGGTAGTGAACGTGTGTGTGTGCGTGTGTGCGCGTATTTCGTGTAGTTTAGTTTCGTATAATAGTTTCGTATTTTTTTAATTTGTAAATAACAAGTTATTAAAAAATTAAACCCTTCCAAGATGGACAATAAATAAAGCCGTAATATTTTATGGTAAAAGTAAGAGCGTAGAAACGATTGTTTTTTAGGAGATGTGATTATTGGATTAACCAATCAGAAATCGTCTGTGGCACACACACATCTCTGTTTTTATAGATATATAGAAGATAGATATAGATATAGATATAGATAGATAGAAGATAGAAGATAGATTAAATGTTAAATAGATTTTGTAAATAGTACAGTTGAAATGATTAGAATATTTCCAATATGTAAGAAGGTGTAGGTAATTAGTTACAGAGATTTAATATAATGTGATATGCAAATGAGCATAAGTCATTCGATATGGGGGTGGTTTGTAGAATAGTATATAAAGAAATTAGGCAAAGATTCTTATGTCTCCTATAACAGAAACATCCTAAAATGGGTTCTAATGTTTCTCTACCAGGAGAGATCTACCCTCTTACCTCCTTTATATTTCGTTGATGGTGGAGAGCTGTACACACAGACAGAAACACACGAACCCTATTACTTTATAAAAATATAGATAGATATATGTATATATATTATATTATACTATATATATATGTATATATATATTATATTATATTATATATATATATATTATATTATACTATATATATTATATTATATTATACTATATATATTATATTATATTACATTATATTATATTATATTATATATATATATATATATATATTATATTATATTATATATTATACAGGGTGTCCAAAAAGTCACTTTTGGGGAGGGGTTGAACGTTAATATATTCTTTACTTTTGATGATATCTTTCTGTAATTTTAACACAATCTGATTAAGACATTGAGAAATTTAAAAAAATAAAATGCAAAATTTCAACAATCTTTATTCATGAAAAATAATGTCTTTTAAATGTTGCCCATTTTCAACTTTTAAATGTTGCCCATTTTCAACTTTGCATATCTGTGCTCTTTCCAAAACATGATTCATGCAGATTGCAGAATCTCTGGATTGCGATTTAACTCCCTTATTTTGTTCCGCGAGTTGGAAGACCGCGAAACGTCAACCCGTTAAATCCTGCAAGAATTCAAGGAAAACATCAGGAACGAAATAAGGAAGTTAATTGCAATCCATACATTATGCAATCTGTCATGCATAATGTTTGGAAAAATCACAAATATGCGAAGGGATAGGCAACATTTTAAAGACATTATATTAAAGAAATAAAGATTGTTTGAATTTTCCAATACTTTTAATCTTTCCCAATATCTTAGTCAGATTGTGTTAAAAATTACAGAAATATATCATCAAAAATAAAGAATTTATTTAAGTTCTAAATCATTCAGTGACTTTTTGGACACCCTGTATTATATTATAAAACTTAAATCGTTTTGCTTAGGCATTGAAACCGTCCATCTAGTATTACAGCTTCCGGTTTGAAAAATTCTGCGCATGTCTAAGTAAATAACAAAGCCATGTAAGCTTTTCATTGACATTTTTTTTTTGCGTTTAAAATATGCAAATAAAAATAAAACTGTAAACCTCTTTGCTTCTTTATTACATAGATATAGTATTGTTTATTGAAAGTTGGAGTTGTTTTCAAACAAAAACGAAACAAATATGTTTACGATTCAATGTCTTTTATATATTCTGTAATTGACAGTTTATAATTTACTCACAGCAATTTGCCTAGTCATTGAAATCCGTGTTAATCAAATAAAATTATTTAATGAGACGTTGCGAGCTTTATCGTTATTTCATGGCAAGCGCGCATCTGAACTTCAATCTATGATCCCCCTCGCTAAACTTTCATAAAAAAGACTTGTCTAGCCAAAACCAATATCAATAATTTTCTACACTCTTTATTTGTGCCTAAATCTAAATGTAGATTCCATGAACAAAGCTTCTTTCTTAGAACTGCACGCCTGTGGAATTCTCTGCCGTCTGCCTGCTTTCCATCTGACTACAATCTTGATTGTCTTCAAGTCCAACGTAAACAAGTTCTTGATGAACCGTCCCCTAAGTAATCCAATTTACAAAATTCCCACTTCTTATATTTACTACGCTATAATCACAATGTCTAATGTATACACATTAACTCTCATTCTCGAGTGGCATCTTGGCCTTAATATGTGGTAATTCCTATGTATAAAAAACAACATAATAACATCTAACCTTTTTGTAAATATTTTCTTAAAAATTGGTTTGTGTTTAAAAAAGAAATATCGGACAAGATTGGAGATGAATGGCAAAATACTTTCGATCCCTACATCACATAACCCAAATTCTCATAATCAATAATATGTTACTATGCAAACAATGTGTAAACAATAATATCAAAATTAAACAATTTTAAATATGCAGAGCTCCTTTTTCAAAAATAAACTGTTGTAGGGTACAAATCACCCCAATTTGAGTACGAAGTGGAATTAACCAGTCGTATGAATGCCACTGGTTTCAGTGACTAAATAGAGACTTCTATACCATGTTTAGCAGAATGCTATGAACTCTTACCCGGTACTTTTCGGATTTGGCATCGGTTCCGACAGCATACAATTTTTGAAAAAGTCCTGGTGACTACCCATTTGACCACTATTTGTGTGTCATTTAAGGCATTTTTCAGTGTTTGGCTATAGGGACCGACCCCTTCTTTGGGTGAGTGGTTCTTTAAGCATTGTTGTTGTTTTGTGCCGCTATTGAGCTTGTTATTAACTGTTTTTGTTTTCTATTTGTTGCAGGTAATCTAGCGTTAGTTAAGGGGGACCTGAATTGCTTTGCTAGCGAGCGATACACAGGTCAAGTAGTTAGATGTGGATTTATTTGCTTCCCCACTGAACAAATTAGGCACAAGGCCGTTTTTTAATGTGGAAAGAGAAGGGGAAATGGGGACCGGCTGCCCGAGGAGTAGGAGAGCTGGATAGTGACAATTGGTATGAAAGGGTTTCCGCTACATTGACCAATAACTGATTGCCACAATGGCAATGATCTTTGCTTGAACTTTGAGCCCAGCCCCGCAGGAAGGGGGTGCGAGTTGAAGTCAAGTAGTTAGAGTTAGGTTAAAAAGAGTCTCCAATGAAGCCGTAAACGTTGACGCTGCTGAGTGTGGGGCCGCCCTAAGACGCGGTTCGGACGGGTACATTCGGGGGGTAAAAAACCTGGAAGGGCATACTCTCGTATCGGCACGAGAGATTTGCAATGGGTCTTGACAACATTTGGAGGAACGCTTCACTCAACTACCCAGACTCTGCGGCCAGGAGTTTGGCAGCTATTTAGCTAGCTCACCTCCTCTTACTGCGGCCCCGAGCGGCTACCTGCGAGGGGATGGTTGCGGAGCGTGAGATCATTACTGCGTTGAAGCAGGTTGGCTACAACAAATCTCCGGGGCTCGATGGTTTGCCCTACGAACTGTTCTTGAGGCTGGCTTCTTATGTTCGTGCTTCTTCTGAAGGGCGTGTTTTACCACTGGTTTTCCCAGGGCTGGATCCCGGGGCAGGTTACCAAGGAGTGGTCACGCTTCTGAAGAAGGGAGAACGGCGTGAAGGGGGAAATCTAGATGACTATAGGCCCATCACTCTGCTCAATGCAGAGTTGAAGATTTTGTCCCGTGTTCTTGCGAACCGACTGCAGGTTGTTATCAGTGTCTTGGTCGAGCCGGATCAAAACAACTTGCACTTGATATGCATGATCATAGAGGGTTTAGAAGCCGACACAGAAGCCGCACTGATCAATTTAGATCAGTCCAAGGCGTTCGGTAGGATTGACGATGGGTTTTTGAGATCTGTTGTGGAGACCGCCGGTTTTCGTCCGGACTTCCGCAATGAGTCTCTGTTCTGTATCGTGATCCCACGGAAGTGCAAGTCAATGGTAGGTTGTCGGAGTCCTTTGGAGTCTCTCGGTCAGTGCGCCAGGGGTGCCAGCTGTTGCCTGTGTTATATGTCCTGGCATTGGAACCCTTCCTTCACAAGTTAAGGGACGAGGCGGCTGGACCAGTCATGCGTGGCATAGCTCTAC
Organism: Euprymna scolopes; assembly: GCF_053919585.1. Lineage (NCBI taxonomy): Eukaryota > Metazoa > Mollusca > Cephalopoda > Sepiida > Sepiolidae > Euprymna > Euprymna scolopes. The sequence continues at coordinate 133,718,919 of NC_136491.1, read as the reverse complement.
CTGGTCGCAAATTTGCCAGGGTGTCCGCGTACACTGATGATGTCACTGCGTTCATTTCACAACATAGCGATATTAGAGCGATGGAGGCGATCGCTGAGTACGAAGTTATCACGGGGCCGTAATCAATCGCAGCAAGTCCATCAGCCTGCAGTTGGGCGCCTGGACCGGGGTTAACTCGCTTCCATGTGCAGTCGGCTGGACAGATGGCTCGGGTAAGATCCTCGGAGTGTGGTTCGGGCCTGGACTCCAGCTGGACAAAAATTGGTCGAAGGTACAAACGAAGGTCGAGTCATCAGTAAGGATTTGGATTCGGAGGAAATTGTCCATGAAGGGTCGTGCGGAGGCATGTGCAACGTGCATGTTTCCGCTAATTCTTTACAGCTTGTCTGTTCTTTCCCTGCCTGCGGACCGCTATAAGGCTTTAGAGTGCCTCCTGTTTAAACTTCTCTGGAAGGGAGGAAAGCTGTATGTCCGTAGACAGGTCTATACGCAGAAACTTGGTGAGGGAAGCTTAGGAATGCCTGACCTGAAAAGTAACAAGCACGCCAAAAGATTGGCGATCCTGAGTCGGACACTGCTTGAGGAATTGCACTGGGTACCAGCTCTGGAGCAAGCTTTTCGACAGCTCATATCCGCCCCTGCCGCTGAAGGTCGCAGAGAACCAGTGGGGGAATCGCAATTTCTCTCCAAATGCCGAGCCGCCCTTAGGTCATTGCCGGGTTCCAGTGACCTTGCGCGGTCTAGGAGAAGGCTATATGAGGATTTAGTGGTGGGAACCGCAAACGATCCTCTGGTGGAGCCGCTGCATCTGTCGAGGGGGGAAGTTCTCTCGCTGTGGAGTTGGGCGCCAGCCAGTAGCTATATCAATAATTGAGAGTTTTCCATAACATGAAAGCTGTGCGAGACGTACTTTGTCAGACTGGCCAGGGACCGCAGGGATAGAAAATATTATTATCCCCACTGCCCACGTTGCAATGATAAAGAGGAGGTGAAGACGAAAGAACACACGTTCTTTCATTTAAGTGGAGTTCGGAGACTCTGGGAGTATGTCGGAGAGTTAACAGCTCGTATCGACCCCGAGCGATCAGTGCTACTTTATTTAGCATACGTTGTTGACAATGTGGACCCGCCGTTTGGTGGGGAGAAACGGTTGGTGTTTCTAGCGATCCTAGCCATAGCTAGGTTAGTGACTTGGGTTTCATGTCTAGGCATTGTCTATGAGGGGCAATCTGTTTCAGATCACAATCTGGTTGTTTATTTTAAGCATCAACTTAAAATAAAGATATTTTCTGATAGCGGGAAAACATATTTTTTGCACGCAAAAATACAATAGCACGAAGCAAATTATTTAGTAACATGTCTAGGAAAAGTATCAATTGCATTTTAAATATAGAACTGATTCAATTAATAAGGACTAATAAATACCAAGGCAGTAATATTGTGCTACATAGTTCCATACAAATAATTTTAAAAAAAAGCACTCTTTTTTTGATCTCTTTAAAGTCCAATATTGCGAATCTGGCCTTTTTAAACAGTTTCGCCTTTAAAAATTGTATCATCTTTTTCAAAGCATAACGTTCGAACTAAGAGAGGGAACATGCAGAATATTATATAGATATAGCCTCTAGATTTTGTTCACTGTGGTTAAAAGTAAAGAACCTTACCTCATGCATCGTGCGGCTCGTGTTAGGAAAGAAAAAAAATAGAAAATAAAAAAATGGCCGCCCGCTGGTATTTATGGACTTAAAATCACGTGATGTGACGATCGGGGGGAGGGGGGATCAAATGAGATGTGGTTGGGTCTCTCTATAAAAGAGCCGTATTCTTTATTTTGGGCGTCAGTGTGGAAAGCGCACAGAGAATAGAACAATTGGATTTGAGTTTGAGACTTTTGATCTGAGGCTGAGTTCAAATTTAACGTCAGTCACCGATAGCTTTCATCCTAGATAATTAATATTTAATGATTTTAGCAAATAAACCAGCAATTCCATTAAAGTCGTTCACAAAATTATTTCATCTGGTCGAAATAACTATAAATTGAAGCAACCACAAACAATGGAAATAATTCTGTATTCGTCGGTACAGAACTGCTTAGCTTTGTTTTATTAACTGTTTTTCTGGATGAAAAGATTTTTCCTTTTGTTTTGTCTACTTTTCACTTTTATTAAAGAGTACGCAAAGTCTTTTTTTTCGGTCTGGTAAAGTATTAATTTATCAGATTGTAAAAATACTTCGAGCACACCAGAAAGAAAAAAACTGATATATATACATATTATGATTGCAACGCCTTGTCATCGAGTGCCACTCCCTCAGAGCCTAAAAATGACTCTTTTTAGTCCTACCAGTGAATTCACACGCTCAAGCAAGCATGACACGGTCATTGAGATCAATTAGTACATGCTTTCAGAGTTTCAAGCCTCCACGCGTCACAACTTTTCCATCGCCACAGGACCATTTTATAGACAGATGCCTGAGGGAGTATCTATACACATATGATGTTACAGTCTTAGCTTTGTACGTCAGCTAAGTCTCTCTCTCTCTCTCTCTCTCTCTATCTCTCTCTCTCTCTCTCTCTCTCTCTCGGTTCAAAATGTTGAGATCCAGCAACAAGTAAGAGCAAGATAGCCAGCAACAAATTAAACTGCAGACCAGCTTAATGCGGGCACTGGTCTCCCGTTTTATGTTTTTTTTTAAATCAGAGATTTGCTTCTCCTAGAAAGGTTGCCTTCACCATGGCTTACGGGAGCCCTCTCCACCGCAACACACACACACATACACACAAACGCACACGGTGCTAGTTTGCCGTTGACTCCGAAAAAGGGTTCATTTGCCCTTTGGAAGGTCTTGTTTTTAATTCTTCAGGAAGACTAGACATCCTCCTAACCAAATCAGTCTGGTGAAGGAACCAGTTTAGTTGCCGGTGACACGACCATGAGGCAGGTAGTACTGGGTTACATGGTACCAGTAGCATGTGACATGACCTCACACATACACACGTGTGTGTGTGTGTGTGTGTGTGTGTGTGTGTGTGTGTGTGTGTGTGTGTGTGTGTGTACGCCTGTTTCTGATTTTTTGTTTTGCTTTTTTTTAATTTTTTCCTTTGAAAATTGATTGTAACGCTGGCTATGGAGCAGCCAAACCAGCTGCCAACATTGCCCTACTTTTTTATTGAAACCAGCCAATAGCTCTTTTTAGTATCCTCGTTGTTCCCTTAAGTGCAATTGTCTGGATCTCTTTTGCACTTGGTTCACCAGGAATATTAGTTAGGTAGGACTTCAGGTTCTTCTTCATAAGCGATGTGGCACCTATAATAACTGGTATGATTGATATCTCTCTAAGATTCCAGTTTCTTTTCATATCATGCATGACTTTGATATTTAGTCTGTTTCTCCCTTTCAGCTCTGTACAAAACTCCATCATTAGGGGCACTCACTTCAACCAAGGTTGCAACTCTCTCTTACTTATGTGTGATCACTAACATGCAGTTTTCTCTCATGTGTTAGATTTCAATCACTAATTTAATGTTACTCCATCTAAATTCATGATAAAGACATTTACAGAATCTGCTATTAAATTTCATATTAAAACACTCCAGAAAACGAGATAAATTCCAGCCACATTACACTTTGTAAATTAAAATCAAACTTCAAGAAAATTACATAAATTCATTCAATGGATCAAAACCCTACACACAATGTTTTCCTTACATTTCTCTAAAATTCTAATTTCACTTATCGTTCAACAAATGTACGTAAATACTAAATACGCTTCCTTTCTAATGATTTTCTGTTTATCTTTTAATAAGATATAAAGATTGATAAGTTTCTTAATAGTACTCGTCCCTCTCCTTTGAAGACATTGGTGTAATTTTTACCGATGCATAAAGTCTCCTTCTGAAATTTTAATTTTCTATATATTTCCTCCTCTTTTGCTTTCGTTTACTTCTCCATTTTTTACTGTTCTAAAATAATTATTATTAAAAAAGTTCTTTTGATTTTCATCTTTCCACTTCTCTGTCTGATGATTTTGATGTAATGAAGTTCTTTTGTAGCAACGACATTAATTTCCAAGAACTTTCCCCGAATAAAACGTAATCGCGATCCTTCTCTCTGACACCTGTCTGCTCGAACGTTGTTTCGAACGCGCTGTTCTGTTTGAGTACGTTGTTTTGTAGTTTTTTTCTTTTTCTTTACAGTGATGTCATTTCGCACCCTGCTCGGAATTTGCCTCCCCGAATTTTATCAATGAAAGCTGAAATTTTAATTCTTATATCGAGTTGTTTGCTCATATTGCTTTATGTATTTGTGTATTTGATCTCTCTCTTTCTCTCTCTCTCTCTCTCTCTCTCTTTCTCTACACACATATATATATATATCTTTCGCACTCTCTTGCTTATTCTCTCTCTCTCTCTCTCTCTCTATATATATATATATATATATATATATATCGCACTCTCTTGCTTTCTCTCTCTTTTTCTCTCTCTACACACACAAACATATATATATATATTTATATATATATATATATATATATATATATATATATATATATATATATATATATATCCCTCTTCTTCTTCCCTAATCTTTTTATTATGTCTCGGTAGTCGTGGGAAAAGCATATCTTATTTTTCTTTTATTAATATTATTGGAATTTTCCCCTTTTCTTTTCTTTGTACATATTTGTGAATTATTCCATGGATTTCGGCCTTTTGGATTATTTCGGACCATCTTCCACTTACGTGATTTCCTTGGATTTTACTTGTGCAAATGGAAATTCAATTAACTTTCTTGGAGTTATATTTTTGGATTTTACCGTCATTGGAGTATTTACCTTTCACCAGACTATCCATTCACGTGTAAATCACCTTTTTCTTCACCATATTCCCTCTGCTTCACTTTTTGTTATCAAGTAAGATCTTTGACTTACTTGTAGTTTCATCAAATACTTTTGTATGCAAAATCCAATCCCGCATTTTGCTAATTCTTACCCTCTGATGAGAAGGAAAGTATTTCTTCGAAACTCCGCGGATTAAGGACTATCCACTTATCAAGTGTTTCCTTTTCAGATTAAATATGTTTTTAACTCTTTTTCAAAGTGTTTTTTAACATGTTTTATTAACTGTTTGCTCTTATATCTATCTATCTATCTATCTATCTATCTATCGATATATATATATATATATGTTTGTGTGTGTAGAGAGAGAAAGAGAGAGAGAAAGAAATAGAGTGCGAAAGATATATATATATATATATATATATATATATATAAAATATGCATGTATATATATATAGTAACTTATTAATACATACGCGGCAATGAATCTTGAATCTCCACATCAACTTCCGGTTTCATTTTCGTATAGAATCACAAGACTAACATTTTAGCCTGCAGATTCCCTACAGGAATGAAACGCGGAAACCTTTGTCTAGGTTAATTGCCATATTTATTTTTATAACGTACTGCCTAACTCTAATCACATATGTACTAGGCACTATTTAAGTAAATACTAAAAATCGATACATAACATCTTGTTTTGTTAGAATATTTTATATGAACACATAGAATAATATGTGAGTGTGTGTGTGTTTTAATAGAATGTGTATGAATTAAAGCACGTATATTTACCCAGATATGCATTCGATTTCCAAGCCGGTAGAAAGAATTGGACTTCAACATATTTTGCTTCGAAAGACAAAACGCCTGCAACTCCAGTAAACTCTATGGAAAGGGAAATGATAAGTAACACATAGGCACGCGTCCGAACAAGTCGCAGAATTGACTTGAGAAAACCTACAATTAAAAATGAATAACATAATCATAAACATTGCAGTATATTTATCATCAAAATAATTGAATATTTATAATTATATACCTGTGCAAGATTCGTGGGAAAAAAAAAATTATCAGAATGCTCGATTATAAA